>NW_020631041.1:14931914-15292693 GCF_003573695.1 Papaver somniferum
CTTTTTCGGTTCCCACTCCAAAGTCTTTAATGGGCTATTTTCATAGTCAAGCTCAAATCTGGGATTTTTTCCATACCTTTTCTAGAAAAAGGAGGGTAGCAATGAATCCGAAATCGCTCAACTAATGGGAAGCGATTCTGAAGAAGGAAAAAATAGCAACTTTGTCTTTTGTAACTCCTCTATCGGATTCTATCCTTGAATAATATTAATGAATTCAACCGCAATAGTTCCTTGTACTCGGAAAGTAATAACGAAAATGGCTAACCCAATAGCAGATTCCGCCGCTGCCACCATTGGAACCAATGAAGCAAATGATTGACCCATCATATCATCTGAAGAAACGGAGAATACCAAAAAGTTCACATTCACTGCTAGTAACATTGATTCGATTGGCATTGACATTATAGGAATATTTCGTCTATTAAGGAGGATGCCCCGGATACCTGAAATAGAGATGATCATGGAAAAAGTAAAATATTTGATCGGATCCATTTCGGGTACGTGGAATCTAAGAGAAATTCAAAGGAAAAATATGGAGTCAACAAGCAACGGCTCCTACCTATAAAGCCGTTGCGCGTTAGCGCGCGCATCCGTTTTCTTGGACCCACAAGAAAGAAAGTGGGTAAATGACCTTACTCTAGCAAGTCAGTCAGTGTAGAACACTACCTTAATTGCCTTTCACTAAGGCGGGGACAGGATTCGAACCTGTATCCTTCAAGTCATGAGCCTGATGAGTTGACCAATTCCTCTACTCCGCTAAAGCACCGGATGGAGAGGGATTCGAACCCCCGGTCTTACTATGCAAGACTTAGGTTTTCAAGACCGACTCTTTCAACCGCTCAGACATCCATCCAAGGAATTGACTCTTGCAGATAAATCTTTATAGTTGGGATCTTCCTGTCCCTTTTCTTGATGGGCGAATGACGGGGATTGAACCCGCGGATCATGGATTCACAATCCACTGCCTTGAACCACTTGGCTACATCCGCCCCGTAACTCCTAAACTTTAGCGCGTCAGTGGAGGAGGAGAAATTCATTGATCGATTAAATTGGATCTTAGGTCGGGACTGACGGGGATCGAACCTGCAGCTTCCTCCTTGATAGGGAGGTGCTCTGACCAATTAAATTACAATCCCAGGATGGGTCTTTATCTCTTTCAGAGCCGTTAGTCTCTCTTCTCGTGGCATTGAGTTCCCATATCGATCTCCGAAAGCTAATGAGTACCTATCTATGAAATTACTCCAGATAGCGAGCGATCACTCAGCAATGAAACCGCCGGCCGGGGATGAGTATCTATCCATTACGGGAATCGAACCCGTGTCTTCGACATGAAAAGACGATGACCTAACCACGGGACGAAAGGGACAAAAAATTCTTCAGCTCGCGTCTAAGTTTGGGTATAGCGGGACTTGAACCTGCGACCATTAGGTTAAAAGCCCAATGCTCTACCAACTGAGCTATACACCCGGTAAAAGATCGGTATAGGCTTAGTAGGGCTTGAACCTACAATATTACCGTTATGAGCGGTACGTTTCAACCAATTAAACTATAAGCCTCTACAATAAACAAATCGCTCGAGAGGAATGAAAAGTCTCAATCACTGTCCTTTGATGCCGAAAGTTCTCATAGCAGGGGATCTATGAACTGGGGGAGAGGCCAAGGACGGGCTCGAACCGTCATTCCAGGATATGCAGTCCAATACATTTCCATTATGTTACCTAGCCAACTCATTGCGTCTCATAAACTCTTTTTCTATTATATTAAGTTAACTGGGAGAGGTAGGATTCAAACCTACGTAGGAAAAACTCCAACAGATTTACAGTCTGTCGCTTTTGATCGCTCGGCCACTCTCCCTAAATTGAACTCTCCTCAAGTAGGAATTGAACCCACGACCAATCAGTTAACAACCGACCGCTCTACCACTGAGCTACTGAGGAACAACGGACGACAGCTCTTATGATTATCTTTCTTTTAAGTCATTCTTTTCAACACGCTCTGTAGGATTTGAACCCACGACATCGGGTTTTGGAGACCCACGTTCTACCGAACTGAACTAAGAGCGTTTTCTTAGAGAAGAAAACTGACCTCTTGCAATCCAGGGTTCTGTATCAGCATTCCGATGTCTTTCTCGTATTCATTAGACCTATCCAATACTCAAGTCCCTATCTCTGGTCTTGTTCCTATTTATGAATGCACCAATTGAATGAACCTAAGTACTAAAGAGTTGAAAGAAGAAGTGAATTGCACGAGCTAAGAAATGAACTTATATTAAAATGAAAGAACTTTTCATTCTTATACTAAAAGAAAACAACTGTATTTGTCCGAACGAACTCAACCCAACTAACGAAAGAAAGAAATCCATTAATTAGACTTGGTAATGAATCTCTGTCCTAAAAAGACTTATAGTCATTACGAAGTGCTCTATCTGACAACCTGGTTCTTCTCACTTATTATACGAAATTCATGGTCAATCCGATCTTGAACTACGAAAAACCTTATCTGCAAAGTCTGTATATCCTCGTTTTGTAAGAGAAAGCCTGCTCTGTAAATAAATTTCACATGACATCTGCTTCCATTAGATTGTTCTGTGATAAAGATAGAACATATGAGTCAGTAAACTCCCTAAGAAAGACGATTTGAACCTACTATATCCCTTTTTGAGACCCACTTTCATCACATTAGAGATGAACCTGACAATGGATGGATGCAACAAAGGAAACCTGGGAGAAGAAGGCAATAACCAAAGAGAGCTGCTTTTGCGCCATGACTCACCTCATATTAACATAGTAGAGATCAGACCCATATAGAGACTTCATAAGAGACCATTTCAGCTGCATGAAACGATTCGTTCTTCTCATATGATGAAACTTGATTCAAAGCTAAAAGACTCAGAAAACTAGGCACTTTAGATATCAGTTGATCAAGTCATTCATCAATAGCTGAACTAAGGTGAGAGGCCCAAGTCCAATCTGTTGGTCAATATTCGTCAGGTAGGAGGAAGAACATCTACAGACGAAATCAATACAAGGATAGCTCATCAGCTACTTGCTTTTGCCACCCTATGAAGTCAATTTTCAATGTTATGACTGATTTTTGTTGACTAGACCCTGTCTTGAATTTAGTTAAAAAGACTGAAGCGCTTCATACTGAATTGACACGTAAACTATGGAAGAAGCCAGAAGAGAAGCTGTTGGAACAGATGGATCCTACCAATTATTGAGATTTCTAGGCTCTGGCGTGTAATTATAAAACCTCTTTCATTCCCTAAATGGGATAGGCCCTCTTCGAGCGGTTTTATAAGTCAGTCAGTAAAGACCCAGTGAATGCTTGCAAAAGGTTCCAAAAAAAAGGAGATCTTGTAACTTACAGACTTTAATTCCCTACACAAAATTGAGTAAAGCGAAGCTTTCGAAGTGGACCCTACAAATATTACATTGATTAGCTGGGCCATCCCAATAGTAGTGAAGCTTGTCGGAACTTCCCATTCCCAGTAGCTTTGCTTTAGTGATCGAGTAATGTCATATAATAAGGTAACTTGTTTTGTCAGAATAGGTTATAATGACTGGGCCTCCTAAACTCGTTAGTTGTAGAAGCAAGTGAACCTCCTCTGGAAGTAGGTCTATTAGAAAGGATGATAAACCCTCTGACTCAAGTTGAGATAAAGAATAAAATTCCCTTTATTCGCGAAAGCATGAGTTCGGTAAACGAGTCCCTTTGGAAGAATAGATTCCAAGACATGTGAACCCTCTTTGTTAGCGTGAGGAGTCGTATTTGTGGAGTTATGATCCCGACTGAGTGGACCCTTATAGAGGAAGAACGACGTTTGACGGCTAACACTTCTTCCCTCGCCCTGCTTGTATGGATTTCTTTCATTACTGTATTTGCTTATCGGGCAGAGATTTCTCCATCCAAAAATTGCAGTTGAAGAGGATTATTCTTTTGGGTTTTATAGATCCAATTGCACTTTGAATAAAAAAAAACTCAATTGGTGAACTAGGAATTCAACCTAAATTGAAAAATTCCCATTTTTTCACAATTAATCCGTAGTTTCCAAACTGATGTGTTTCTAAAACCAATTTGGAGGCTCCGGATCACCTGTCCCCATATTAGGTGTGCCTTGGTGTCCCTCCAATTATGTGCTTCCATGTGGAACCAATTTTCTTCCCATATGTTTTGACAGTTAGGTGATCTCGTTAATTTAGGAAACAAAAAATATTTCCACTGTATGACATAAGGCCATTGCCGAACCAAAACCGACCTTTATCTCCCTGTTAATCAAAACAGTTTTCATCAAATCATAAAAACACACACGCGCACATGAAAAAACATATTAAAAACTAATTTAACAGGTGTTTTTGTATACTCTTCGTATTCCAATTGCTCTTCAATAGTAGTATTCTTATCTGTAGGTTTCTTGTCTATAATTATCAAATAGTCAGCTAAATTCAGCAAATCCAAAGTTCACATCAGACTGACGGTGTAATATATAGGTTAATATGATTGATGATTCACATCTATGAAAGCAGATACTCTTTAAATCCGAATACAATAATGAATGCATATGTGAGTTTTTGGTAGACACAGATGGAGGTAGTCAATATTCGTTGAAAAATATTATTTTTTTTCTAGGTTGAAAAGTAACTTCGATAATCATTATTCTATGAAAAATACAGAGACGGGAATCCTTTTTCTTTTCTTTTTCTTATTTGTAAAAGGGGAAGATTGTATATAAATGTCAAGCTTGTCCTTAATCATGTTCCTTCTATCACAACTGATTCATAACAAATTTTAGAAAAGGATGAACATCAGTATGGAAGAGAAGAAGAAGGATGAACATTAGTATAGGGAAAGAAACAAGTTCGGATTTTGGTTCGGAAATGACTTTGTTCCATAAAAAGAAAGTGTTTACTATTCAGAACTAGTAGTAAAACACGAAGGTGACCAAACTTGGAGTACAAAAACTCCGTTCAAATATTGGGATTCACTAAAACTCCATATTAAACAAAATTAATACAAAATCCCCAAATTTTTAAATATTGATACGAAAACCCCAAACAAAATTTTGTTTCATCAGGAATGGCAGATTATTTCAAGGGAAATATAAGAACTACAATCAGCTCTTGATTGAAGTAAAATGCCTGCTTTACAATTGATCTCTAGGTACAAAGATTTTTGAGAACATTTCTATTAACAGTTTGTTATTCAACTGGAATGGGGTGTTAGGCATTGCTTAGTACAATTTTTTCCAAGGCCCGTAATTCTTAGCTTAAGGCTAGTTTCCCTTTTCTTTTTGTGTTGTTCTGTGTTTCTTTGAAACATCGATTGTAACTTTCTCTCATGGCCTCCACTGCTTCGTGGTATTCATGATTTTTCTTTAATAAATTTTGCCCTTTCTGAATAAAAAAAAATAATTTGGTTTCATCAAATTTTATGATGAAACCAAAATTGGTTTCATCAAATTCTATGATGAAACCAAATTTGGTTTTATCTTATTTTTGCCTATTTTTTTTATCATGAAACCAAAGATTTTAATGATGAGACAGTGAGTTTATGACGAAACCAAATTTTGGTGGTACTGTTTCCGGTTAGTGGTGGTGTTGGTTGGTGGTGGTGCTTTTTATGGTGATGGTAGTACTAGTATTTGTTAGTGGATGTGGTGTTGGTTGCTAGTAGTGGTGGTTGATGGTGGATATGGTGGTGGTGGTTGGTGATCGTAGTGGTTGGTGATGGTAGTGCTGGTATATATTGATAGTGGACATGGTGGTGGTGGTTGGTGATCGTAGTGGTGGTGGTTGGGGATGGTAGTGGTGGATATTGATACAAAAACTCCAAAATTTATATTATTTGGAATTTTTGTGTTATTTTTGTTTTGATGGGTTTTTTGTGAATAGATAGTGACATCTTTGGGGTTATAACTCAAGGATCCCTTACCTATTTAATTATTATTTTTTCCCCAAATTAAAGAGATCATATAGCTGTAATTACATGGGAAGGAAATTAGTGCCCCATGGCCGCGTCTTATTGAAGGGACATGAGGGCACACCAATGAGGGGACAGGTGCTCCGGAGCCCAATTTGGATTAGAATTACTACTTTTACGTTGACATTGCGAGCAACAAAACACACAATCTGGAAACATACCTGTTGCCTTGGCCCTTAGTTAACAATCTTTTTTTGTGTGTGTGTTATTATGGATTTGTTTGTACGATAAGAAATTCTTTATCGTTATCAAATAATAAAACTGACCTCAACAGTTGAAAAAAAGAAAGAAAAAGGAAACAAGGGAATAAAACCATAATGTTTTTTCACCTTCTCCTCACACCAACTTCACAATCACACCCTATAATTAAAGGTGTAAACTGGGCCGTGGAGCGCGACATAGCCTATCCCAGCATGCTGAAATTTAAGCTCAGTATAGCCCAGCTCAACACGTAACTTAGCTTAGCATAGTAGCTTCGTGTTCTGTGCTGGGTCAGACTAATCAACATGGTGGTACAACACAACAAGCGGTATAGATGATCACGCGGCACGCCACAACATAATACGCTAACAATACACATAAAAAACTAGACAACACTGTACAATACATCACATTTCAGTGTATATTTCACAAATGAGTTTTTGTTCTAGCCAAATTTTGATATTTTATCCACGTGATGTTGACTTATTTCCATAATAACATATACAATATCTAAAATATCTGAAAAATATTTTTTTTCGGAATACGTAAAATGAATGTGTTGGCACAACACAACACGACACGACATGTTTGTTTTTCTAGCACGACGCAACACTCACTCCCTCTAGCACGGTACATCACGATACATCTTAGCCTCTGGCACAAAACAACACGACATGCAACGCGTTAAACACATGACGTGTGGGATGGTCTGGGCCAACACTTTACCATAATTTATTAATTTCACATAATATCAACTCAAAACAAACCAATGACAGCATGTGTTTTTTTCACCCACGTTCATGTAGTCCTATAAGAGCAACAATACATGGTACATTATTTATATGTCTCTACTTTTGACACCCAATAAATATATCCTTATACAACAATAAATATGTTCATATTTTTTAATAACCTTATCCATTTAAAATTAGATTACCTTAATACCCTCATCATATAATATTTTTCTTTATTTCAAAATGAAACAAATTTCTTCCTCTACCATTTCACCACCACCACTAGCACCGCCACCACCAACATTCAACTACCATTTCCACCACTACCGTTCAACGACCACCACCTACCAACCGCCACCACCACTAATATCCCACCACCACTCCTTCACCACCACCAGTCCTCCACCACCACTAGTTCGTCGCCGCCACCATTACTAGTCCGCCGCCTCCACCACCACCGCCACCGCTACCGTCGTCGCCGCCGCCACCACTGGATCAGATATTTTTGTATCAACAATAGTAGTTGATCCAAATAAAAATAGAACCAACAGTAGAAGTTGATCCAATTTAGGGGATCAACAACCAAATTGGATCAACAATGAAAGTTGATCAATGTAAATGGAGTGAACTTGGCGTGAGTCGAACACACATCATCTGACTTGGAGTCAGTTATGCTACCATTGCACCACAAGTTCAACATTTGAAGAAATTTGCATGATTTAAACTACGAGCATGATTATACTAATCCAAGGAAATGTTGTCAACAATAGGAGTTGAAAAGGATCAACAACAGTAGTTGATCCCATAAAAAATTGGGTCAACAACATGAGTTGATCCCATAAATGGATCAACAACAGTAGTTGATCCCATAAAAACGTATAAATAATAGGAGTTGAAAGGATCAACAACAGTAGCTGATCCCACAAAAAATTGGGTCAACAACAGGAGTTAATCCAATAAATTGGATCAACAACAACAATTGATCCCATAAAAACATATAAACAACAACAATTGATCATTACTTGTAGCTTCATAAACAACAACAACTTCAAGACCAGCTTCAAAACCAATCTCGACAACTACAACAACCAGAACCACCATTCTACTACTATTTCCATGACTAATTTCTCATTCGAACCTCTCCACCATTACCGCCACCAACAATAACATATCTCCACCACCACCAAAACAACCAGAACCAAATCCAACACCAATTTCATCATTCCAACCAAAACCACCTCCATCTACATCATCAATTTTTTAGTTCTAAACTATTCTCATCTACGTCACAATCACTTACAATACAACCAGTATCGAAAGAAACTTAGATTCAAATACATACCTCCTCCGTCGTCGCTGCTACACCACCACCATAAATCGTAACCTAAACCAGATCTCGATCTATATTTGCAACCTAAAATCAGGTCTCGATCTATTTGAATCCGATTTTAAATTTAGTTTTTAGAAGAAGAAGAAGATGTCATCTGTTGATGATAGTTCGATAAAATCCAGAATCCATTAGCGGCGGAGAAGGTGGTGGTAGTTGCAGAGGTGGTGGTGGCGACAACGATGAAGAAGTTGGTGGGAGCGATGGAGATACGGTGGCTGGAGGGATGAAATTTTTTCTGAGATCGAAGAAGTGAAGAAGAACGAAGAGTTAGAGAGGAAGGTTAAAAGAGGAACTATAATAATTAGGTTTTTAGAAAAAATATCAACTATGCCATCAGGGATATTTGTAAAGAGGTTTAGGGATATTTGTGAAGGCTTATCACAAGGAGGGACAATGATTCAATTTCCACAACAATAAATAGGCATGGTGATTGGTGGGACCATAATGACGGAGCAATCTCCCCTAATTTTAACAGGTAGACCCTGTGGTATGCTTCAAAAAAAAAAAAAAAAAAAAAAGTAGACCCTGTGGTTCCACGCAACAACGTCGACGATGAACCATGTATCAAGTTGCAAGAACTAAAACACGGTGGTCCTGAAATGTACGTGGGTTCTAAATTTCTTAACCATAAGCCCACTTGAATGAGCCAATGTTGCTCCACGCCTTTCCTTCACCTATTGAATTTTTCTCATTCAACAATCCCATTGCCCTTAGATCTTTTTGAGGCAAGATTTATTAATATTCCTTCCCCAATTCTATCTATATATGTGAAAGAAAAAGGAGAAAGGAATCCGAATTTAGCATCTAATCTGAGTTAGTGCAAGCACCATTTTGTTGTTAATTAATTGTCCATTTACTAAAGCGGTAGATTCGTCGACCACCTGTATCCTGAGGTTCCATTTATACGAAAACCGTAAAAACATTAAGATATAATAAATAATAAGGAAAATGGATCATTTGTCCAATATTTTTAAAACATGGTTTAAATTGATGGGTAAAAATTATTACGGGTGAAACGAACACTAAAAAAATATCACGGATGAAACTGGATTTATCCTGATTTAAACTTAAAAAATAGCAAGGATGAAACTGGATGCATCCTGATGTAAACTAAAAAAAAAAATTGAGAATTGGTAGGATGAAACTGTATCAAAATCCTGGCTATTTTTACATTTTTGTCCATTTAAACAGTATCAAAATCTAAATGTCTTTTTCACCCACGAATTGTTATTTTGGTCTTTTTAACCAATTTTGTGTAAATAATAAATGGTTCATCTTCGTCTATATAAACTACCGTAACATCTTCATTCTTCACCAGCCTAACTATATATCAGTATATCAATCTCAACCTTTCTCCTCAAAAAAAAAAAAAAAAAAAAAAATCATCAGTCCAACTCTGCAATAATTAGTAATTAATGGCTCAAATTCATAAGCTTCAAGGTGAACTTGAAGTGAAGTGTCATGCTGATAAGTTATACACCACGATAACTCGTGATGCGTCTAGTCTCCCAAAATATCTTCCTCAAATCATCCACAAGTGCCAAGTTTTCCCCGAAGATGGTGAAATTCGTGTGGGTAGTATTTTTGTCCGGGACTATTTTTGTCCGGGACTATGTGATCGGTACGTAATAAAAATCATCAATTTCAAGTTTGTTTTTTATTTGTTAGTTTTAGAAACTTCTTTCATAGTAAGAGGTCTGCTGCCGATAAGCTAAGTGGCTAAGGCAGGATTTCGGGCCTAGTAGTACAACCACCAAACCAAATGTTGACCAACTCCATTAATACTTACAAATTTTAAGTCACTATGCTCATAGATTTTCAATCTTCATCGAATGAAGAATTGTATGTACGAAATGCGACTTAAAACATGGAGTACAATATTTTATAAGTATTCCCTCCCAGGGAAATGGAAGTTGCATGGGTCTTGGCCGATTGAGCTAGTTACATGCATATTCCAAATATATATAACTGATTTTTCAATATTTTAACTGATTCTTGGTCAATCTTTATTCATGGTCACAGAGGGGAAAGCTTCTACTGTCACGACGAAAGAGAAGATATTCTATAATGTCTAAAAATACTAGACATGCATTCAAATAAAGTTATAACGTGGATTCACCACACACTTATCTAATCTAATTAAGTAAGTTTGTAGAGTTTTTCTTTTGTTAAAACAACAATCGTTTTATTCATACCACATACGTACTTGCGTAATCTAATTAAGTAAGCAAGTAAGTAAGTTTGGACTTTTCCTGCCATTGGAGACGGTAAAATTACCTTTGCAGTTATTTGGGGCCCAAGCACTAAGGCTGATATATATAACTGCTCTTCTTATTCACATATGCTCTATTTGGAGTTGCAGGGACACAAAGGGTAAGGAGGTGTGCAGAGCTCAGACTCTCACTGACGTGGAGGTGATGAGCATCAAAGAAGGAATTCAATGGTCAAATCAGCTTGCCAACAACGCCACTCACATAAAAAGGAACCTCGCAGTAGAGTCATCATGCCATCAAGGGAGCAATAACATTTTCAAATCTGCAAATCAGACAGCTTTTGCATTGGTTTCAAACTTCAAAGCAACATAGTTTTGATGGTTATTTTTCTAGTTTAATTTTTAGTTTTCTTGCGGACAGAGTGATAACTCAAATGTGCGAGGAGTACATGTGGTACATGAGGGTATTTTTGTCTGAATCGGAAAAATATATCGAGTTGGTCCTAGTTAACGAGTCGACAACGATTTTTACGCTCCTCAAATCACATTTTGCTCTCCCTTTAACAAAAATTTTATTTATTTACTTATATTTTGGTAATCTAAATTTTATATATAAGTGGTATTACCCGTATTAAATCTAAATTAAATCTAAAAACATTTATTCGTTTTCCTTTATTCATTAGATCAATGTTTTTGTACGTGTGCGGGGAAAATATGTGGTATATAAGGGTATTTTAGTTTGAGTCAGAAAAATATATCCTGTTGATCTTAATTAATGAGTCGACCACGATTTTTGCTCTCCTCGGATCACATTTTGCTTTCCCTCTAACAAAAATCATAAATAACAAGAGTAACACAATGTCTTTCCAACAATCAAAATTTGAATATTTATTAAAATGAAGGCCTCTGATCAATCCAAAATTGATATGTTCGGAATATCATCGAGGATCTTCAATGTTTCTTAATAACAAACTAGATATATCGTATCTACCAATTTTCTGTAATAGTCTTTCATATGTGTATAATTCTAATATTGGACTTAGGGTCGGGTGTCCAACTGATGAGTGATTTTCCACCCACGTCCAACCCTTGAAAATGACCGGTTTAAAAAAATTCATCCGCGTCCAATCCGTCAAAAAAGGGATTGGTTGTCCATCCGTCAAAATACGGATTGATTCTGATAAGATCCACGAATCTTGGTGTTTTTTCTCACCCCAAACAAAGTTGGCCGAGAGTTCTTCCCTATGTGTCCATAAATTATAAACATGCGAGAAACACATTGTGACCCGATATTAACCTTTTTGTTCTACTATCGGCTAATATCCAATGGGTTTAGCGCTGTAAAATTAGACTGACGTGTTTAAAATTTAAGCGTTTGAATATACTGTTGTATCTTATATCCGACTAACATATAAGAGCATCTCCAATAAAGGGTGAGAGTTTTATTTTTTCTTGACACATAGGATTTTAGACCCCCATTTAGATTAAATTCATCTCCAACAATATGTCATATAAAGTAGGAAGGGTGTCAAAATAAATATGAAGGTCTTAGAAAAAGTCTTATTTAGATCTTGAGAATGACCTTCATGTCATCTTTTTGACTATTTTTGTAATTATTTATAAATTTTTCTAGACAAATAGGAAACAAGGAATTATTTTTATCTTTATACAAAAAAACAAATCCTAAAACTAACACCCCACACTACTGGAGATGGTTCATGAAAAAAACCTTATTCTTCTTGTCACATGTATATAACCCCACAAATAAGGATCTAAATAAAAACTCCACATAAAATTAGTAGCACCCACTATTGAAGATGCTCTAAAGGAAGTTAAGGAATCTTCTTCTGAAAAAGTGACTTGGCAATCGTTGAGGAAGAAATGGAGGCATTCACTAGGCTGCAAGCCTTGGTAGCTACAGTTTCGTTCCTGATGTAAGTAATACTAGATTTGTGTCCCGTAACTTGGTGTGCGCGGGATTTTACCCTTTCCCATGGCAATGCATTTTTGATTTGGTGTGCTTGTGGCTTCGCCCCGCCTCGTGGCAATGCATATTTTTATTTGGTGTGCGTGGGGCTTTGCCCGTCCCGTGCCGATGTATCTTTGATTTGGTCCGGCGGAATAAATACATTAAATAGGTGGAGAATATATATGTGCAGGTTTTATTTATTTATTCCTTTTGACTTGGTGTGCGCGGGGCTTTGCCTACCCCGTGGCAATGCATTTTTGATTTGCTGTGTGCGGAGCTTTGTCCCGCCCCGTGGCGATGCATTTTTGATTTGGTGTGCGAGAGGCTTCGCCCCACCCCGCCCTGTGGCGATGTATTTTTGATTTGGCGTGGTGGGCAAATACGTTAAATAGGTGGAGAATATGTGCATGTTTTATTTATTTTTTCCTTTTATTTTCGTAAAAAATATATGGATTTTCCTCCTTTTATATATTAATTTGGAAAAAAAAGTCCTCATATAGTAGTTACTCGATTTTTAAATTGAATTTCGACTTCTATAAAATGCCAAACACGGTAAGTATGTTTTCCTTTTAAGTTTGTAATTTTTAAACCAATCATATGCTGCCAAGTATCCACACCTAAATATTGTCATGTCATGAATTCCAAATTTAATTTGGTTTCCTTTTCTATTTGATTTCCTGTTTTTTTAAACCAATCATACGTTGCCAAATGTTCTCATCAAAACGCTATTTTTTACAAAACTCAAAAACGGCATATTTCAACTAACAGGAAACAAGGTTTTCCTCACCAATCAACCTTATTTGTTTAGGCCTTTGAATCTTTACATGGAAACGTGACTGCAACAAAACCGTTTAATCTTGAATCAAAAAAACCCAACTGTTAGTGAACGGTGATGGCCACTTTTACAATAAATACTTTGACCCGGTCAAATATCAATTGGGAGGTACACAGTTTTAACCACCTTCAGGATTAGGCGGACTTTGACCCGGTCAAATATCAATTGGGAGGTACACAGTTTTAACCACCTTCCGGATTAGGGGGTTCCTTAAAAGGCTTTAATACCCTAACCTGTCAAAAAAAGAAGGGAAAAAAAAATATATATAAGGACTTTACGTACTCCATTATCCGACGAGGTATGATTGCCAATGGGTTTAACCTCGCAGTCAGAGCAACCACAGTGGTACGATCATAACCAAAGATCAAATACCAAAACGAACGATCAAATTTGAATTTAGTATGGAGTGTCACGCTAAGGTAGGGGACTATATTTAGTCGAGCGGGTGTATAATCTCCGCTTGTTTGTGGAGCCTCAATGGGGCGGTGACTATACTTGAGCCTCTTTATGGGGCATGTGAAGCGTAGTTTATATACACGCCTGATGAAAAACGGTGACTATACGTTCGCTCGACTATATATAGTTTTGGTCTTGGTCCCAGACCAAATATAGTCCAGAATTTGGTTTTGGTCCAGTTTTTAGTCTTTACTCCGTCCCGCTGTGTCTCGTCTCTAGACCATAATTATAGGTTTGATCGTCCACTGCAGTTGCTCTCAGGAGCTCTAAAAGGCTTGGATACCCTAACCCGTGGTCTTAACCTCCTCCATGATTAGATGGGTTCTCCAAGAAGCTTGGATATCTTGACCCGCCAGGAAAAAGAAAAGGAAAAAATCACAATAAGTAGGTGAGTGATGGGTGGAACCCGTGAATTTGGTGCCGTCCAAATCCAATCCATCAAAATGGCAGGTGTTAGATTTGCGTCTATGTATAGTCCATCACCAGAGGATTGGCGGATTGGATACGGATAAATCCACGAATTTTATTTCCGTTATAAAAAGATTTGGAAAATAGATTACAAAATAAAAACTCAACACTTATACAATTTATAACAACAATCAATAGGATATAAAACAAATCATTTACATTTATATAAAATGAATTTCATTTCTTGTAAAGAGAAATCGACCCTAAACCTTCAAGTTGGAACGCTGTTGTGTTTGTTGCTACTTGTGAGTTATTACAAGAGAAACAATTTAAAGAATAAAGAAGGCAAAATTGGGGATACCTCCACAAATTTAGGGATACTCAAAAAAAAAATATTATGAAGTAATTGAAGTACCCTTATCCAATTAATTTCGGGGTTACCTCCAAACAATATGTTTTGTTTTTTATTTTAATTTTTAGTGTTAGTTATACAATATAGAGATTACAGAAAATAAAAAGAAGGATTTTGGAAGATTTGTATGATACAAGAAGGTGTTTAAATTGATTTTAAGATCTAATAGCAGTCTTAGCTCGTCTTGAAGCACTTTTGTGTAATTTCCTGACAGACCCTGAAAAAGCAGGGGTACAACAACCACACCCAATATTTCGTTTAGCAATCTGTATGGACAAACTCCAAATATTTTCTAGAGAATCAACTAAACAGTCAGACCCAATCTAGATAAAAAGTATATCAAAGAGTTTATATCTCAATCTCTCGATTTGATATATACTCAAGCAAATAGGAATCTGCGAGTCTTTATCAAATACTAGAGAGATAACTTGGATAGTACCAAAGACCAATATCCAAGTGTCAATCAATTTAAATCAACAACCAAAAGGTCGGATATTCTAATTGATTGAACAACGCACAACCTGTGATATTTCAATTATATAACAAAATATAATGCGGAAAAGAAATAACACAGACACCAGAATTTTGTTAACTAGGAAACCGCAAATGCAGAAAAACCCCGGGACCTAGTCCAGATTGAATACAAACTGTATTAAGCCGCTACAGACACTAGCCTACTCCAAAATAACTTCGGTATGGACTGTAGTTGAACCTCAATCAATCTCACACTGATCCAAGGTACATTTATGCTCCTACGTATCTGATCCTAGCAGGATGCTATATACTTGATTCCCTTAGTTGATCTCACCCACAACTAAGAGTTGCTACGACCCAAAGTCGAAGACTTTAATAAATAAATCTGTATCACACAGAAAAGTCTACGGTAATAGATAAATCCGTCTCCCACGAATATACCTACGAGTTTTGTTCCGTCTTTTGATAAATCAAGGTGAATGATAGACACATTTTTGTGTCTAATTTGATCTCAATACTATATATTGTTGGCACTCGATTTTGTACTAATATTGGGTGTTTTATGTGTTTGTAGGTATTTTTTGGAAATAAACATTTTTGGAAATTTCGGCTCGAAAAGTTGGTATAAGCACCCGGAGGACACATGTTATTCGAACTTTCAATTTTGGATAAGGGGAACCCAACTGATAAGGGGCACCCCACGGAGCCAACTGATAATCGCACCCCATCACTGGTTAAGGGGACTCCTTCTTCTTCACGGTTTGAGAAAAATATGGCGGGAAAATGTTGTTTGAAACTCCGTTAGCATGCAGACTTCTCAAGGCGGATTTTGGACGTGATTTTATGCAATCTTTTCGTGGATTTGGTTTGGTAATAGTCTGCTACGACTAAACAGGATATTTGGTGGACTTAAACTCGAAAAAAAAGGAAGATATGAGAAGATTTCACAAAACAGGGGCGTATCGTGACTGGCAGATTTTCAGAGAAGATTTCGGGCGAATCAAGGAGATTCAATCACTACTGTCGATTGGAATCACCCTGTTTTGAGTAAACAGGGGTGGTAATTTGTTTTGTTTCGTAAAACAAGGAATGATTCATCGCTTTTGGAGTAAACAGAGCACGAGATATACTCGGGATTCTATCAGGCGAGTTTGTGGAGATTACGTGTTTGGGGCGTGTAGATATCCCCCTTGCACGAGTTTGACTCATTCTTAGACAAGTTCTTGCGTGTTTGGGGTGTTTAAGTGGAATGCAGGCGCGTGATGGAGATGAAAATAAATTATTTTCGTAAGTGACAATGAAGAGTTAGAGGTGAAGTTCTGGTCCGTAGAAGCAGTTGCAGACGAGTTTTGCACTTTCAAGCGAAGAAGAAGAGGAAGAACACAAAACAACGTATTTAGACAGTCGCAGAAACCGTTGCCTATACATTCAAATCCAATAACTTTGTAACAATTTCTGTAACATTTATTTCGAGTTCGCAACAGTCTGTTAGTGTGTCTTTTATAACAGTGGGTTCTGTAAAAGTTATATCTGTTACAAACACATTGATTTATACTCTTTCCTCTTGCAAACACCTATTGAGCAATAAAAAAAATTCTTTGAGTGTGTTTTCACCATGTGGAGCTAGAACCCACCACTGGGACAACGGAGGAAGCTGTATTTCATCCTTGGGGTAATTTAATTAATTCCTTATTTACTTTTTGCATCGATTTTAAATGATTTATGATTTCTATTAATCAATTGTTATCTTATTAGATAGTGTATGCTTATTCTTAGGTGCTTTAGATACACTATGCTTGTAATTTATAATTGATGTTTTACGAAATCTACTTTGGCAAAGAACAAAGTCATTGTTTCTTTTGTTTTGAGATATAAATGTCTAGGATAAATTTATGAATCCCATGAACATGAAAAGCAGTGGAATCCCGAGTCCCGGTCCCTCTTCATCCTGTGACTTTATTTTGTACATATATATTTTCTTATTTTTAGTATTTTTTTTTATTAAAACTTAAAATCAATCCGACAAGTCTGAGTGGACGAAAACCTTTCTTACCACTATTAAAATCACATAAGTGAACATGAACCAATTGATAAACCGAACCAATATTCCCGAAGAACAACCTAGTATTATCAATCACCTCACAATAATCCTAATCGACGCAGCGAAAAAAGATATTGTGGAATCACAAACGATGAGACGAAGTGTTTGTGATTACTTTTATATCTTGCCTATCGGAGATATCAATCTCAAGCCAATTATTACAATTGTACTCGTACGATAGAAACAACAAGATCAAATCCCACAACTACGAGAAAGTAGTATCGGTCTGGCTTCACAATCCCAATGAAGTCTTTAAGTCGTTAACCTGGTTTAGAAGAAGAAACCAAAGGTTAAAGGAGAATCGACTCTAGCTTAGCACAACTAGTATCACACAGAAGGTGTGGGGATTAGGTTTCCCAGTTGCTAGAGTTCTCCCTTATATAGTCTTTCAAATCAGGATTTGCAATCGATGTTAGCTTGGTAAAAAAGCATTCAATATTCACCGTTAGATGAAAACCTGATTTAGATTCAATCTAATATCTAACAGCTACACAAGCCTAGAAACGTGCATTTCATTATAATGAAAACCTGATTTACATTTTTGGTTCAATAATAGTCAACCAAATGGTTAGCCATATGATCACTTTCATATCAACCATATTCTTCTTCACCATAACTAGTTCAAATGACTCAAATGAACTAGTTAGAGAGTTGTTCAATTGCAAGGAAATCTTATGTAACTACACAAGACACAATCGAAGCAAAAACGATTTGATTCACTCGAATCGGTTCATTAACTATATAACCACGGTTTGCAATTTGCATTCCTTAGTTTATATAAGAATAAGTTCACAAACATCGTTTTTAGATATAACCTACTCAAGTTTGTGCGGACTGGGTTCGCGGACTTAAGTTCCCGGACGGAGTTCACAAACTCCAGCAGAAATTCTCGGGACGAGAACTTCCGCCAGTTCGCGGACTTGGCTCACGCGACCATGCTGGTTCTCTTGATCAACAAAGTTCGCAAAATTCGGTTCAAGGAATAAGGACTTATACATATATGTGTTTCCACAACAATGCTTATATCCTCCAATTGTTATATAATCTAAACTCTCATTTCAATCATTGAAACATTCTTAGAGGACGTTGATATTTTATAGTTGTTATTCACAAACTATTTTTCGTCAAAGTAAGCAATTTTCAAAGTGATTGAAACTTGTCATGACTTTCGTCACTAGGTAAAGATGAACTTGGTTAAAGTGAAAGCTTACCAACACATATTTCGAGAAATACATAGGCGAGATAAACTCGGCTCGAAATAGCAAACGTGTATAATCTAAGTCTATATAACAAAACGAATTTTTTCTCAAGATAGGAGATACATAGACTTTTGAGTGATAGATAACTTCAAGTCTCCACATACCTTTTAGTCGATGAAGATCCACCGGTTCCTTGAGTAGTCCTTCGTCTTGTATGATGATTGACATGGAGTTCTTGAGCTCAACTACACTTTCTATCCTAGTCCGAGACCTTAGCTATAGTAGACTAGAAATAAAGACTTGTAGTTTTGATCACTAACATTGACAAACATGCTTGAGATAGAAACGCATGCGAGTTCGACCGACCAATGCTCTAACAGACCCAAGTTTCTTCATCTCAACCGACATTGGTTTATCATCGAATCTCTTCAGATTAGACTCCAACCCACTATCATCCTGATAATAATTATTACAATGAACATCAAAAACAGGAGAAATCCTAAATTTCTTCCTTCCTCCTCTCCGAAGACCTTTTTTAGAAGAAGAAGAACTCTTCATGAAAACAAAATTTGCTTTAACAGCTAAAGCAGCCATATCTGATGATGTTAATCGGCATTTCAACCGATTCTTTTCAAGTAAGAAATAAATCTGACCCAATTGAATCTCTTCCTCAGAACCCAAAGCTTTTACATCATCGTCGTAGAGTAAATGATCTGAATTACATAGTATACATGAATTCAACAAATCTAATTGATTTAAAACGCGAGATACTCTTACATGAGTGAAAATTGTGCTAAATTCCCATTCTGTGATATCGATTTCGTTGATGATGCTTGATTTTCTGAATAACCAATTGATTCACTATCTATTCCGACTGTCTCACCTAGAAGTCGGCATAGAAAATATGTATTCGACAATGCCGACAGAAAACGAATCCAAACTAGAGATATGGTTGGTTTATCTGCATACAATCCTTCGTAAAACCAATGCCAACTGAGAAATTGGTAATGATGAGTTTAGAAGTCTAATTGATTGATCGAAAACTAGTCCAATTAAAACTAAAATTAAAATCAAAATCAAAATCAAAACATATTGTTTGGAGTCCCCCAAAATTAATTGGATAATGTTTTTTAAGAGATTTTTCCTTAGCCAAAATTCAGCCATATATAACCATGAGTATCCTCCAATTTGTGGAGGTATCCCTCAATTACACCTTCAAAATAAAAAATTAACAATTATATAATTTCTAAAATATGAACACATCTGTATATATTAGCTATATTTTCTCATTTACCCTTAACTTAGTGGGTGTAGGTGTCCAATAAAATTTTATACTTGCACCCGCACCCAACCCAATATTTATTGGGTTTTCAAAAATGCATTCTTGTCCAACTCACTCATAAACGGATTGGATGTATAACGTCACATTAAGGGCGGATTGGGTCGGATTAATGGATTTGGGTTCATATGCTCACCCCTAACATTAGGACTTTACTCTAATATCCTGCAGTGGGATGTCAATGCGTCCACAATGGACGAGCAAAAGACGGAGCAATACTTTATTTAGTCAAAAAACCAATGGCAGTGGAGCGGAGCAAAACTGTATATGGTCGAATTTTTTAGGATTGGGGAGCATATTTAGTCTGAAATCCGGAACAAAAATGTATTTGGTTGAACGGGGTTTAAGAGTTTATGTGGAATGGGGCGCTGATATAATAACCGTCTGAAGAGGGAGAGAGATTAAACATGCACGCGATAGTGGAGCGAACGTATAAACCATAAATTTAATAAAAAGCAAAACATATTAAATCACACGCACCTGTGGTACGCGTGGTGAATCATCGCCGGTCAAACATATATTCTTGGGTGGGCTTAACTCGGTTTGACCAAATTTTGATCTGTCCTTGTTATTCTCCACCATGGAGCAAACCAAATTCCATATTCTTTTAATTTCATTTTAATTTTTAGTTTGCTCTCATGATTGTGGACACTTTAAGAGACCTTAATACTCCAATTAATCGAAAATAGAAAGAAAAAAAAAAGTAAATAAATACTTCATTCCGGTGGGGCAGTTTGTTAAAAGGACCGATTTCTACACGCCTAATTAATAAACCGACCTCCAGTGATTAGTCAAGTGTTGTAAAACCGTGGATTCCCTGGCCCATCTAAAAAAGAAAAGAGGAAAGAATCCGAATTTATCATCCAATCTGAGGTAGTGCAAGTCCATTTTGTTAGTTGTCCACTCACTAAAGGTGAAAATTCGTCGACCAAGTATACATTGAGTTAAAAAAACCAAAGAAACATCATCATCTTGGGCTATATAAACAACCACAACATCTTCATTCTCTTCACCAAACTGCAGATATTGATAAATCATCAATCCATCTCTGTATCTGAATTTCTAATTTTTTTCTTAGGAGGAAGCAGCAGGTAGTAATGGCTCAAATTCATAAGGTTGAAGCTCAATTTGTAGCGAAGTCTCATGCTGATAAGTTATACAATATGGTCACTCGTGGTGCACCTACTCTTCCAAAATATATTCCTCAATTAATTCACAAGTGTCAAGTTCTCCCCGAAGAAGGGGAAATTCGTCTGGGTAGTATTTATGTTTGGGACTACGCAGTAGGTACGTAAATAATTAATTCGTCTGGATAGTATTTTAGGAGCCACGTTGGTATTTATATGATGCCCATATATTGGGAGGCGCCTTTCGACTAAGTGACCTCCCATGGAAGCAAAACGTGCATGGGATTTGTCTGTCCCAGCTATAATAATATGTAGGCACATAGTTAAATACCCCAGTTACAGTTAGGGCTGTTCATGGTCGGTTTTGGTTCGGTTTCTAATCAAACCAAAACCGAAACCAATATTATCGGTTTCTAAAAATCTAAACCAAACCAATCCATTAACCATTGGTTCGGTTTCTAAATGGTTCCATCCGGTTTCGGTTTGTCCCAGTGGTTTTTGGTTAACCAATAGTTATGTCAAACGACTCAAACAAAAAAAATGATACACAAATTTACAGATAAAAAAATCGTAGCTGCCGATAGTATTGGTTTATACAAATTTACAGACAAAAAAAAATAAATAAAAAAAATATCAAGAATATTTAAAGCTTACTCTAAATCTAGAGATCAAAAGAAGATATATAATATATCTTAATTTAATTAGTGATAAACAAAAAAGAATGAAGAAGGGAAGAAGAAAGTCGAGTAGCAGCAGTGACTGCTGTAGTTAGGGGTGGAGAAGGGAGGAGACTGAGAGAAGGAGAAAGAGAAAGAGGGGGAATATCATACTGAAATATTAGATTTAGGGTTTCTATTTATCCTCTAAATCAATGGGTAGAATCTAATACTTGTTAATCAAGGTAGAAACTAAATTTAAAAATTAGTCGGTTTTCCAATGGTTTTGGTTCGGTTTTAGAGGTCAAACCAAACCAAAACCAACACTATCGGTTTTCCATTTTCTACACCATAACCAATCCATTAGTAAATGGTTCGGTTTGGTTTCTTCCTAATTGGTCTGGTTCGGTCCGGTTCCACCGGAAAACCGAAACCATGTTCAGCCCTAGTTACACTTACGATATATAACCAGTAGAGAGCACATGCGTTGTGCATATAGGGTTGTTTGGTAACCATTATTTTAATGGATTATCAGCTTATAATCCATTATGCAGATTATAATGGATTTTATATGCGTTTGGTAACCATTATAATAATTGCTTATTTTAATCATAAATTATTTCCATAAGCAAGAGAAAGTTGTTTTGAAAATTTATTATAATCAATTATTTTTCTAAGGAATTCAAATTGCATTTTTTCTTCATATCTTCTCTAAACTATCAAGAGCGAGACAAAAAAACAACATAGGACTAATAAAATATCCTAGATCATTGTTCTTTCCTCTCTTTTTTGAGATCATCATTCTAAGATAATCAATTATTTGAAAAAAAATGTTTGGAAAAATTTATTTTTAAAATGATTATCGGTCCGCGAGTTATAACCCCAGAGGTGTCATCATCCTTCCACAAAAAACCCATCAAAACAAAAGTAACACAAAACCCCCATCAAAACAAAATTAACACAAAGACCCCAAATTTAAATGTTGGTTTCATCAAATTTTATGATGAAACCAGAATAAAATTTGATGAAACTAACATTTAAATTTGGGGTTTTTGTATCAATTATTAAAAATTTGGGGTTTTTGTATCAATTTTGTTTACGATGGAGTTTTAATGGATCCCAACATTTGAGTGGGGTTTTGTACCACAAGTTTGGTCACCTTGGGTTTTTATGACTAATTTTGAATGATTATATCAAAATCATTTATCAAGATAATCATAAATTTTACCAAACAAGACCATAATTTTATTTGTAGGTGTATTTCAAGTATAAAATTTGTCAAATTCACCCTCATATTATTTTATTTTTGTTGCCTGGTATATAGTCTTAGTCAATCGTAATTCATGATAACAGGCGCCACAGAGGGCATATTATCTACCGTCAAGACGAAAAACAAGATAACAGCGGTGGATCACAAAAATATGTCAATAACTCAAACAATGTTTGAAGGATACCATACAGTTGATTACCCAAGTTTTGATATCATTATTGATGTTACTCCAATCCACGGAGGAGGGACTAATAAAAGCATGGTGAAATGGTCATTCAAATATGAGAAAGAAAATGAACATGTTCCTGCGCCAACTTCCTTCATCAAGTTTTTTGAAGCATTTTTCAAAGAGTTGGATGCTAAGTTGCTGGAGGAGGAATCTCAGAAAGAAATTGATCGAGATCAGGACTAGCTTTACAAAATATTGAATCATATATGTATGTCCCCATGATCAAGCAATAACGCAATGCTATATATTTGTAGAATGTAACCGTATGTACGTGTTTGTATTTGTATTTGATGTCCAAATATATAAGACATTTAAATAAAGTTGTAACAATATAGTTAAGTAAATTTTATTCTCAAGTAGTTTGTTTGGTGACCAGAAGCCAAAGCACAAGTAACTTTGGACATAAGCAAGAAAAATTTGCTTCAAACAGAATGTATTTTTTGTTTACAGAAACTATTTTTGAATTTGGTTTCCAACCTAATTTTTGACTTTTTGATTTATTCTGTAGACAAAGGTATCTAAATTTTCCACATGCGTTCGTTTTTGTTCGAGAAATTAAATGCTTTTGTAGGATCAGAATCTCGCAACAGTTATGTCTCAGCGAAGTTAACAATGGTATTGCACAAAAGCGTTGCAGAACAATTTCAGAAACAACATCAGCAAGGATCATGAGAAAGGTGTAATAGTCTTGCGAAAATTAGAAAGCTTGCGAATAATACATTTGTAAGGTTGCGAGAATGTCGCAAACCATATCCGAAAATAAAGGATAGATTAGCTGTCATCCATTAAGTATTTCCCTTATAAATAGTCATTCGAGTTGTAAAGGAGGGAGAGATAAGTAAATAGGAGAGAGAAAGTTGAGAGCAGAGATCATTCTTCATTTCTTTATTTTCCTTGTAAGAATATTCAGAAATTAATCAATAAAATTAAGAGCGTAAACCTAAAAATAGGCTGATCAACGATAAAATCATACGAGGGGTGTATTGTAGGATATCCTGCAACTACATAATGGCGCTAGAAATAGGGAGATTGAAGATCGAAAGTTGAAGATTGATGATTGAGAAAATTCAAACTAAGAAAGTGATTAAACAAATCAGTGAATCAGTTAGAGGAAAGATGAATAAAATTAATGAAAATGGCAAAAAATTGGAATGTAATATGATAACAAAAATCTTGGTTAATGAATTCCATGAAAACATCAAAGGAAGAATACATAAACGAAATTTTGAAAGAAAGAAAATTATGGCGGTAGAAAAAACTTCACCTTTGGAAGATTGGGAAAAGCAAAGAATTGTGTTCATGGTAGAAGAAATACCAAAAGAAAATTTGAATCATACATCTCCATTGGTTGTCACAAGGCCTATTACACGAAAAGATAAGGATACAGCAATAAAATCCACAGGAGAATGGATGTTGAACCGAACTTTAATTGATGCAGGAAGTTCAGTTGATATAATGTTTTATCATGCATTTCGGGGAATGGGATTTAAAGATGAAGAAATGTCCAATTCAACATATTTTGTTCACGGCTTTGGAAAATCCACAACAAAACCTAAAGGAGAAATAGTGGTACAAATTCCACTTGGAAAAATCGAAACACATGTGACATTGTGCGTGGTAGATATGGAATCGCCATATAATATGTTATTAGGAAGATCATGGATACATGCGATAAAAGCTGTGGTATCAGCGTTGCATCAATGTATTAGATTCCCCACTCCAAGTAGAATAGGTGAAATCAGAGGAGATGTTGATAATATGAAATTATGTCATCAAATTGAAGTAAGGCGTTATGAAGAACAAGCAAAAAAAAGACAATTTCGCAGAAAATTGGTAAAGGAAGAAAAGAAGGAAGAAGAAGTTAGAGTACATACGATAAGGGCGAAAGAAGGCAAAGGAATATCCAGCGAAATTTCGGAAGAACGAGAAGGATCCATAAAAGCAATTAAAGAACCCACACCAATGGGAGAACCTAAACCCAGTTACATTGCCGCAGAACCAACAAAAGAAATAAATGTTGGTACTGAAGAGGAGCCTCTAGTGTTGAGAATTGGAACCAAAATGGATATAGAAGAAGAAGAAAGAACTGTCAATTTACGGCGAGAATATAAAGATATTTTCGCAGGAAACATGGATGAGATACCAGGAATAGATCCAACAATTGCTTGCCACAGACTGGAGATTAACAAAAATGTGAGACCATTTAAACAGAGAATAAGAAAAATCGCAACAACTTACCATTCCCAAATAGAAGAAGAATTACAGAAAATGCTAGAGGCAGGAATTATAAGAGAAGCTAAATACCCAGAATGGATAGCGAATATGGTCATTGTCCCAAAGAAAAACAAGGGAATCAGGATTTGCATAGATTTCACTGATTTGAACAAAGCTTGCCCTAAAGATAGTTTTCCGTTACCCGATATTCCTCAAATGGTGGAATCTGCAGCGGAAATGATAGGGTATCATCTTTAGATGGGTACAAAGGGTATAACCAAATTCCTCTCGCTGAAGAAGATCAAGAACATACTGCTTTCTTTGCCCTAGAGGTTTATATTGTTACAAAAATGCCGTTTGGTTTGCGAAATGCGGGAGCACATATCAAAGAATGGTAGAGAAGGTGTTCGCAAAATGGATACACAAAACATTAGAAGTATACGTGGATGACATGTTGTAAAGAGTAAGGAATAAGACCATGTACAAGACTTGAGGGAGATTTTTGAACAAATGCGGCAGTATAACATTAAATTGAATCCCGAGAAGTGTACTATTGGAGTTGCATCGGGAAAATTTTAGGCTACATTGTATCAAAGGAAGGAATACAGGTTGATCCGAAAAAGTGCAAGCAGTTCGTGACATGCCAACACCAGCAACAATAAAAGATGTACAGAAGTTGAATGGGCTTCTAGCTTCGCTGGGGAGATTCATTTCGCGATCATCAGACAAATGCAAATATTTTTTCGATATACTCAAGAAGGGTGCGAAATTTAAATGGAGTGATGAATGTGAAAAGGCTTTTCAAGGAATCAAAGAACATCTTATGAATACAACTATTTACAAAAGGCAGAACCAGGAGAAGAATTATTGATTTACCTTGCGACAACGTCGCATGCATTAAGTGTGTATTGCGAGTAGACGCAGGAGTGGAGAAACCCATTTATTACATTAGCAAAACTTTTAATACCGCAGAGAAGAATTACTCAAAATTGAAAAGTTATCTTAGCATTAGTTTATGCATCATTTAAGCTCCGCATATATTTCAAGCACACAAGATAAGGTATTAACAAAAGTACCAATTGAATCAGTGATGAAGAATTCTAAAAGATCAGGAAGGGTAGAGAGATGGAATGCACAAGTAGGCCATTTTGATATTAAATATGAAGTTTTATCTTCACCAAAATCACAAGTTGTTGCGGATTTCTTGGCAGAATTTCCTTTAGAAGAAGATGAAGCAGTAGAAGAAATGATGGATGTAGAAGAAGAACATGGAGATCCAAAAGATTTATTAACAGAACCAAATAGATGGGAAATACTGGTAGATGGATCATCAAATGGAGAAGGAAATGGAGTTGGAATTGTTTTAATTTCGCCAGAAGGAATAAAGATGGCTTTTTCATTCAGGTTGGAATTTGATCCACTAATAATGAAACAGAATATGAAGTGTGATACATGCATTAAAATTCGCAATAGAAATGAAACTAGAAAACGCCAGGATCACTAGTGATTCGCACTAGTTATTCGCCAAATAAAAGGAGAGTATACTACAAATGAAATCCCTGAAGAAATACAAGAAGCTGGTTGAGAATTGTCAGCGAAAATCCCAAAATAAAATGGAGGCACATTTCAAGAAAGGATAATAGACTCGCAGACGCTTTTGCTTTCATCTCAAGTATGATGACAGATCCAACTGCGAGATGCATAAAAATACAAACACTTCTGTCACCATCAGTCAATAAAGAAGAGGAAGATGTGGATGTTGGTCATAGATAATGAAAAAGAAGAACAAATAAATAATGTCGCAGACTGGAGAATGGAACTTCACGCATATTTGGCGAAAGGAGAAACACCAAGAAATAGATTGGAAACACACAAGTTAAAAAGCCGAGCAACGAATTATGAATTAAGAGATGGGTTGTTATACCGAAAATCTTTAGTGGACCATCACTCAGATGTTTGACACGAGAGGAAGGAGAAAAGGTGCTGAAAATGTTACATAGTGGAGATGCTGGCAATCATAGTGGAGGAAGATCTTTGGCACATAGAGCAAAAATGCAAGGTTATTACTGGCCATACATGCATGAAGATGCAAAACAAATATCAAGACGTTGCGAAGATTGTCAGCGGATGGAAAGAAGATACATGCACCAGGAGCACCATTGTCATCTTCAACCAGTGTGTGGCCCTTTGGAAAATGGGGCTTAGATATTGTGGGGCCATTTTTACCAGGAACTGGACAAAGAAGATACTTAATAGTCGCAACAGATTATTTCACAAAATGGACAGAAGTGAAGGCAGTACAACATATTCGCGACAAAGATCTTTACATTCATATTCGAAAATATCATTTGCAGATTTGGAATTCCTGCACAGTTGGTATCTGATAATGGGAAACAGTTTGAGGGGCAGAACATAGAAATGTTACTCAATGCATTCAAGATAAAATGTGGAAAGTCCACTCCTTTATATCCACAAGCTAATGGGCAAGTAGAAGCAACAAATAAAACAATTGCAGATATATTAAAGAAGAAATTGAAGGACATCACAGATCATGGTGTGAACAAGTACATAATGCAGTATGGGCTTATAATACAACTAGAAAGAAGCTACTGGAATGTCACCTTTTTTTTAACATATGGAGTTGAAGCGGTGTTACCAACAGAAGTTGTTATTCCGACAACAAAAAGAGAAGCTTGGGAGAAAAATCTTAGTGCGGGTTTAATTAAACAAACTTGATGAATTAGAAGAAAAAAGAGAAAAGCTTTACAACATATGGAGAATTATCAGCGAAGATTGCTCGAGAATATAATAAACGTGTCAAATACGTGAATTTCAACCAGGAGATTTAGTTCTGCGAGAAACACCAATATATCAGCGAGAAAATGGTGGAAAATTAGCGAAAAAATGGGATGGACCTTACATCATAAGGAGATAGTTGGAACAGGAGCTTATAGATTAATGGACCAGAAGGAAAGATGTTGGTCATAGATTAGATAGACCATGGAACAGATTGTACTTGAAAAGATATTATCCGTAAGAAGCTTTGAGAAGTTATGAATTCTGAAAGAATAATTGCAGGATTATTCATGACAAAACAAGATCATGATGTGCGAAATTTTCGCAGAGAACAATGACATAAAAGAAAGGGGCGAACCTTTATGGCGTACACCCTAGTTCGCGAATAAAATTTCGCAAGAGGCAAATGTAAGACCTAAAGTACGTCATATTAGGGGGTACCTGTTACATGACTCAGGGAAAGGCTATACCGCCACCGGAACCTGAGTCATGGAGATTTGGGGTCAATAAACCCATCCGGGAGAGGCACCTTGGATTCTCAACTTAAGCATATGACTTAGGTTGGGCGACTAAGGTAATAAGGACTCTCCCAAGGAGTGCAGATCTGATCAAGGCGCCGAGGTACACGGTTGAGTCAAGAGTGCCGAGGGCGTTTGAAGCGTCCTTGCCATTCTTGACAAGTCTTGGCTTATACTGCACTCGGCCTGAAGAAAACCCCACTTAGGGTGCAGTCTCGTAACCATAAGCCCTATAGGTAAAAGGGATAAGAGGCTGCGAAAACAACTGGTTGTTGTTAAGACTGGATGGGAGGAGCTAACCTTGTATGGTAGAAGTACGCCTCCTTGAAGGGGCAACCAGGGGGAAGATAAGGGCGGCACCCTCCATTAGGGAGCTGATAAGTGTCTTAAGACGCAAATGTCATGAGGCTTATTATTCGCAAGGATAATTAAGGCTTGTCATATTTGTGCAACATCCTGAAGAGGCAATAATACAAAAGAAAAATAAGATGATCAATGGGTTTTCGCATGAAAGTGCGAAGACGTCCTGCGATTTCATCGCAAGACGACAATGTCATGGGGCTTTATTTTCGCAAGAATATTTAGGCCTGTCATATTGTCGCAACATTCCTGAAGAGGCCATAATACAAAAGAAAAATTAAGACAAGATCAATGGGTTTTTGTATGAAAGTGCAAGGACGTCCTGCGATTTTGTCGCAATGACAAGAGATGGCATAATAAGACCTTTAATTAGGAAGGCAAAATAAGACCATATAATAAAACAAACTAATTATAAGCATTTAAACAGATTATTTTTGCAAGAAAGATAATGAGAGGCAAGTATGGGAATCGATATACAAGAAGCATTATCTTTCTTATCAACAAAATATTAAAAGAAAGTTGACTCCAAAGTCGATTGAAAAATGTAGCTCTCAAAAGTATAAAAATAAGACAGCTCAAGAAAACAAAGCTAGAAAAGAAGCTCAAGCTTCAATATCAATATCAGTAGCAGGAGATGACAGAAGTTCTTCGCCAACATTCTCGCAAGCTTCTCCTTCATTTCGGCTTTGATCTTCGCATGACTAGCATTTTGATTATCACCAGCAATTACTTGATTAGCATCTTGATATCGCCAGCAACTACTTCTTCGGAGAAATTTCTTTCTCATTCTGATTAACACCAGCAGATACTTCTTTAGAAGGAACTTCTTCTTCATCTTCCAGGAAATTATCCTCTGCACCGCTTTCATAATCGTAATCACTATCAGCAGGACGAGGAACTTCATCATCATCTACTTCTAAAGGATCAATTGATGTAGGAGGAAGAGAGTTGGACAATAAAATGTCATTTACAAGGACTTCAGCCCGGAGATGAACTTGGCGAAGAAGTGCTCTTTGATGATTCCTATCTTGAATATCCTTAAAATAAGCAAGATAATCAAGTCTTCTTTCTGCCGGTCGCGAGAACCAGTAAGAGTAGAGACAGTAATGCATTCTCTTTGCGAATTTTAGCATATTTAGCCTCCAATCAGAAATAGAAGAATGAAGATTCTTCTCAGACTCTGCGAAAAATAGAATACAAAATTTTATTAAGATAAGGAATTCAGAGAGATATGACAAAGGAAAGATAATTAAGGCAGTCAAACTATTATGACTACCTTCCTTTTGCGAAATAAGATGTTGAACAAGGATAGACAACTATTCTCCCAATGATCCATTGCGTCATCAAATTTATCTCCAACTAAACCTTTAAGTCGAGACTGAAGATTTTTCTCTTTAGAAACAAGGAAGGCATTTTTCTTCGCAAGAGAAGAATAAGATTCTTCTAATTTGGAATATTGTCTTTAAGCTGATTTGCCTTCACACTTAAAGCTATTCTACCTTGAATGAGTGATCTCTTTCAGTGATAGATGATTCTGTTACTTCTTTAAGTTCATTTCTTAAAGAGCGAAGAGATTTCTTGGTCAGCACATACTTTTTGGAGAATATTAAGTTGTTGCGAAGATATCGCCATCTTGTTTAAATAAACTCGCTTCTCTTGAGATAAGGTTTTATTCTCATCTGATAAAGTTTCCATCCCTAAATTAGCTTTGGTTAAAGAATAAGAAAGACGAGATACTTCATTACTTAATAGATCTTGTTTTGAACTAATTGGGTATTTTCATTGGTAAGATTATTTATTTGATCAAGAGAATATAGAGATTATCTAATTGGTTATATTGATCCATTAAGACTTCTTTATCAACACGGGCTTCTTCAACAGCAGATTCAAATTGATATCTCTCCATTACTCGTTTCTGATTTAATGCTTAACATGCGAAAGAGGGATTTAAAGGATAATTAAACGGGAAGGATAAAACCATCGAAAAGGCAAATTAAAGACATAGATGAGGAAATCATACCTCTTAATCATCATTCTTCTTGCGAAGATTATCACGATCCAGCAAAACATTCTGAAGTTTCTGATTTTCAAGACGAAGAGCATTACATTCTTTTTCTAAAGTGTCTGCGAAGCAGCTTTGTCAGAACCCAAATGCTTGCTCAGAATTTCGCAAACATTAGACTTGATGGGATCAGTAGAAGACTTCTTGCCATCATCCAGAATCTCAGATAAAACCTTGAAAGCAATATTATCCCTTCCACGGTCTCTTTCGACAAGGAGAGACTTAGGAAGAACTAGGTAGAGACAGAAGGTTGAGAAACATTCTCAATGGGAAGAGAAGAGGTTCATTCGCAGAAGGAACCACAAGGGGAATTTCAGTCATAGAAGATCAACTGGAGAAATGAAATCAGAGGCAGCATTTCGCGAGTTGGAGATAAAGGTTTATCTTGCGAATATCGCAGGAGATTTGGAAGAAATGAAGTCAGAGGCAGCGTCTTCATGAATTGGAGATAAAGGTTTATCTTGCGAAGATGTCGCAGGAGATTTGGAAGAAATGAGTAGATGGAAGGGAACAGAGTTGGAACAGCCTTGAGGTGGCGAGATTTCTTGTGAGGTTATGAAGATCTTTATCACCCTGCGAATTACAATCTAGATAAGAAACAGAGGCAACAATATTGTTATTAGAAAAAGATAGTGTTTCTTACTACCTTCTCATTCGCAGACTTTTCTTTTATGAACGACAACTTTATGCTGTGATTTGGGATTGTTAGGATTCTGAACTGAAATTTAGTGTTGGAGCCGCTTTTGCTGAAATAACAAGAGTATGGGAATCACATAAACATCACATAAGGCAATAAACAAGATCAATTTCAAATATATCAATTTCAGCAAAATTTAAGGAAGAAAAAGAAGACTAACCTTGATGAATCCATGAAATGATAGCAGGGAAATTATCTTGAAGAAGATCACGAACTATGAAGATCTAATTTGAAGATGAAGAAGAATTAAAAATTGAAGAAGAAGAAAAAGTTGCAACATGGAGTTTGCAGAACGATGAAGTTGCAGAAGAATAAAAAGAAAGAAGAAGAGGATGAAAAGAAATATATAGAGGGAATTTTTCCTCGAGAAAATAAACGTGGTTAATACGGAAAGATTTAAGCGGTTAAAAGTAACGGTTACAAAAGACGTGTCGAGAAATAAATGGAAGAAAGAATACGTGTGATAAATGCAGAATATGAGAAATAAGCGGTTGCGGCATTTCTCACATCATTCTCTACTTTTTGCAGAGAAGATATGAGAAGAGGCAAGATGTAGGATCAGAATCTCGCAACAGTTATGTCTCAGCGAAGTTAACAATGGTATTGCACAAAAGCGTCGCAGAACAATTTCAGAAACGACATCAGCAAGGATCATGAGAAAGGTGTGATAGTCTTGCGAAAATTAGAAAGCTTGCGAATCATACATTTGTAAGGTTGCGAGAATGTCGCAAACCATATCCGAAAATAAAGGATAGATTAGCTGTCATCCATTAAGTATTTCCCTTATAAATAGTCATTCGAGTTGTAAATGAGGGAGAGATAAGTAAATAGGAGAGAGAAAGTTGAGAGCAGAGATCATTCTTCATTTCTTTATTTTCCTTGTAAGAATATTCAGAAATTAATCAATAAAATTAAGAGTGTAAACCTAAAAATAGGCTGATCAACGATAAAATCATACGAGGGGTGTATTGTAGGATATCCTAAAAATAGGCTGATCAACGATAAAATTAAGAGTGTAAACCTAAAAATAGCCCATAAGAAAATACCCAATGAGTTTCAGCCATTGAATCGGCCTGCCACTACTTCATTTCTTCGATCGAAAATTCTCATGTGTTGTGAACATTTTTCCCGCCAAAATCGATATTCAAATGAAGAAGAGGGGTGTCCCCCTATCCTGTCTTGGTGTCCCCTTAGTGATTTGGGCTGAAATAGTAATTCTTGGGTTGAAATAGTAATTTTTATGGTTTCCTCCGGAATATTTCTGGGACGTTTCTGGGGCGCCTCCAGGACATTTCTCCGGGGTGTAAATCATCACTTTTTGAGCAACTCTTTCCATACAAGGGTATTTTCTCCAAAAACACCTAAACAAACATAAAAACACCATAATGAGAACAAATGGGTACTAATAAAATACGTAAAAGAGATCTAAATAGACACATAAATGCGTCTATCATGAGCTGGTTCCAGACTTTGTCCTTGAAGTCTGCAGGAATGAGCCTCCAGTCTTTGAAGTCAATTGGACAGTGAACTCGAATAGTTCTCCTGCACGAGTTGCAAACTTTGATGCATGTTCGCCAAAAGGTCTACCATATTCATCTATTTCCACCAAGAGTCTGGGTGGAAGTTATGTCTCCTCCAAGTCAGAATCATATTGAGTTTCATCATGAGATAGAGAAGCTTCATGAGATAGAGAACCATTTTCATAACCACCATGAGATGGAGTACCACGAACATCATATGCAGAACCAGTTTCATTGGTAGAAACAACATGATCTTAAAAGTGATAATCCTGACTTGACAACATCTTCATACCAAACAAACCAAACAACAAACAACATATTAGGCATTTGAACTAAAATGAGATCAAACCTAGCAGTGAACTAAAATACAAGACCCCAACTTCTTGTTGAAATGTGTGGAAGGATATTACAACCGACAAAGGTATAATTTTAAAGTAATAAGAACAACCTATGAAGAAAAACTTTATAACATGTAAAAACCCTAAGTTTGGTTGTAATCTGTGGAAAAAGATAACAACCAAATACCATGAATTGCAAAAAAGTAAATAATAACATACAAGTAAATCTATGAAGGAGATACCAACCAACAAAAAATAAACCCTAATTTGAAATAAATATTCGAAAATAAAAGCTACATAGATTACCTCTGGAGAATGAATAAGGTACAAATATGTATGCGAGGTAAGAGGTATAGAAGAAGAAAGTGAGAATCGCAAAGGAGGACGGTGAGAATGAAGGGAAAGAAATTAAGATCTCCATCTCCCTTTATTTATAGAGAATGATTAGATTTGAAATCATTCTGAAAATTTGAAAATGGGGGAAATGAAATTTGAGAGGGAATAACAAAAGGTTTCTCAAATTTGAGAGGGAATAAGAAAAGGTTTTTCAAATTTGAGAGGGAATTGAAATATAAAAGATGTATCAGAGTGGGGATTTGAGAGGGAACGAAATTGGAGACCCAAATTGAAACCTTACTTTTTCGGACAAGAGAGAAAAGTACAATAATAGAGGAGAGATTTTCTTTTCTCTCAAAATATCTAGGTCAAAGGCGTCCGGATCGAGGTAAAGTTGGCCAAAATTGTGGTCAAGTTAGTCAAATTTTTGGTCAAGTTGGTCAAATTTGTGGTCAAACACATAATCGGAAACAAAACAAGGCATACTCAGTTTGCAAGAATACCATATAATACCCAATGTTCTCTTCAAAGTGAAGTTGAGATGTCAAATATAAGACAGGATGAAACTGCAACCTATATTATGGAACTCGGGTTGCAAGATTACCATATACAGACCCAATGTCTCGTCCAGGTGAGGTTTGAGATGTCGAATATCAAATTGGATGGATCCTGAGTGGATTCTGCAACCTAGTATAGAACTCAGGTTGCAAGATTACCGTATATAGAGGTCCATGTGAGGTTTGAGAGGTTAAATATCAGATTGGATGATTTTACAACCTATTATGGAACTCAGGTTGCAAGATTACCGTATACAGACAAAATGTTCTCATCCGGGTGAGGTTTGAGATGTCGAATATCAGATTGGATGAAACTGCAACCTATATTATGGAACTCGGGTTGCAAGAATACCATATACAGACCCAATGTCTCGTCCAGGTGAGGTTTGAGATGTCAAATATCAGATTGGATGGATCCTGAGTGGATTCTGCAACCTATTATGGAACTCAGGTTGCAAGATTACCATATCCAAACTCAATGTCTCGTCCAGGTGAGGTGTAAGACGTCAAATATCACATTGGATGGATCCTGAGTGGATTCTGCAACCTATTATGGAACTCCGTTTGCAAGATTACCATATACATGTCCAATGTCTCGTCCAAGTGAGGTTTGAGATGTCAAATATCAGATTGGATGGATCGTGAGTGGATTCTGCAACCTATTATGGAACTCGGGTTGCAAGATTAGCATGTACAGACCCAATGTTCTCGTCCAGGTGAGGTTTGAGATGTCAAATATCACATTGGATGGATCGTGAGTGGATTCTGCAACCTATTATGGAACTCAGGTTGCAAGATTACGACATACAGACCCAATGTCTCGTCCAGGTGAGGTTTGAGATGTCAAATATTTGGCTGGATGGATCCTGAGTGGATTCTACAACCTATTATGGAACTCAAGTTGCAAGATTACCATATACAGACCCAATGTCTCGTCCAAGTGAGATTTGAGATGTCAAATATCATATTGGATGGATCCTGAGTGGATTCGGCAACCTATTATGAAACTCAGCTTGCAAGATTACCACATACAAACCTAATGTCTCGTCCAAGTGAGGTTTGAGATGTCAAATATCATATTGGGTGGATCCTGAGTGGATTCTGCAACCTATTATGGAACTCAGGTTGCAAGAGTACCATATACAGACCCAATGTTCTCGTCCAGGTGATGTTTGGGATGTCAAATATCAGATTGGATGAAACTGCAACTTATATTATGGAACTCGGGTTGCAAGATTACCACATACAGACCCAATGTCTCGTCCAGGTAAGGTTTGAGATGTCAAATATCAGATTGGATGGATCCTGAGTGGATTCTGCAACCTATTATGGAACTCAGCTTGTAAGATTACCAAAAATTACAATAAAAAATCTACTTGAACAGGTGCATCTAATTTTCCTTGATTTAAAAAATACTAAAATACCCCTGTCGGAACAGGCGCAACAAATTTTCCTTGAATTCAAAATTTACGAAAATACCCCTGCCGGAACAAGTGCATCAAATTTTCCTTGATTTAAAAAAAGACGAAAATACCCCTGTCGGAGCAGGTGCGTCAAATTTTCTGGTGATTGCTAAAATTACGAAAGTACCCCTCCCGGAACAGGTGCATCAAATTTTCCGGTGATTACCAAAAATTATGAAAGTACCCCTGCCGGAAAAAGTGCATCAAATTTTCCTTGATTTCAAAATTTATGAAAATACCCATACCGGAATAGGTCCATTCAATTTTTAACAAGCACATATACACACACATGTATATATATGTTTTACACAACACACACAAAATGTCTCCAAAGCGTGTGCTAAAGGAAAACAAAATAACATAGATCACATCCACATAGCGATCTCTGAACAAAAAGTATACCGTCGTCGTACATATACCGTCATCTGCATATCAATTGTTCTGTTTTATTAAACATATACCAAAAAATATACCCCTAGGTGTCACCACTAAGTATATATAAACCAAAATATGTATCCCAAAAAGTTAATTCATCCATCAGCAGTTAGAACAATCTTATAATCCATCATCCTCAGTCATCATCATCTGTAGAATCTTCCCCATAGAAGTCATATCCATTATTTTCCTCATCTTCATCTTCTTCATCTTTATCTTCCTCTTCTTCCTCATCTTCATCCTCTTCATATTCGTCGATGACTTCACTTGTCTCATGACTCTCATCTTCCTCATAATCTTCATCATCATCAGCATTATCTTCAGCATCAACTAGTTCTTGAGCATACTCCTCCTCTTCTGGATCAACATGCCCCATGAGAAAGTCATGCAAATTGTCTGCTTCTATTTCTTCCTCCAAATCAGCCTGCGCGAGCTTCTCTACCTCCTCATCTGGTAAGTATGGCCCAGACACATGCTGAAGAGGTTCCCAGTCTAGTTCAGCCTATGATTCAGCATCAATGGCCAGAAAATCTACTCGTGTAGGATATTGCGGCATACTTGCTGCAAGTAATGCATGTGCACGACGAAACTGTTCATCTTTGAACTTGTCATACTCCTCTTGCAAAACAACTTCTTCAGCAGCCTTTCTCCGGCGTGACGCTTCTTCCTCTTAATTTTGAGCACTATATCATGACATGTGACGAAGTCGTTCACACGCTTCTGGAGATGTTTCAACTGTTCAGGGGTCATGAGCTCAATCAGTTTATAAGTCTCAGCAAAAGGATTCTTGGAGTTGCCTTCCTATGGTTCATCATCCGAACAACAGACCTTAAGCTTCTTTCCTTTCATGTCTCTCTCCCTCTCATGTGACGAATCATAACTGCAGCTCCTCCTGGATGCCATACAACAGTGTATAAAAAGTATTGCTGCAAAACAATTAGTTTGTTGTTAAACACAACCAAATACATTGCAAGAGAGACAATAATTTGCATTTTCATTCAAAACCAGATCGAATCCTAGAAACAACAACACAAACAATCTGCATTTTCAATCAAAAACAGATCAAACCCTAGAAATAAAAAAAGTTAATGATGAGTGCCAAATAATGTATATATTTATCCCTTTTTGTTGGCATTTAACTCATCTTTTGTGCATTAATTCTACATTTTATCCCATATTCTGTATTTTCATTGTTTTCAAGAATAAATATGTTTATTAATTAATTTTACATTTTTAGGTAATAAATAAAGACTAGATGAGTTGCGGAGCGAAAAGAGCAAAGACATGGGAGAAAGCCAGTGGAAACTCTAGTGGAAAAGAAGTGAAGAATGTGGTATGGAAGAATCAAAGATGAAAATGGGCTTAAAAAGGAAGAAATTGTTCTTAAAGAAGAAGTGGATCAAGATTGTCTAGCCCAAACCCATTTCTTAATCCCAAAATCCAAAACCCAAACCCGTTTTCTATTCTTAGCAGTCAGATTGGATCCTTTCCATCATCCAACGGTCGATCCATCAGAGTGCATCGAGCTTTGATGACCCTGTCTAACACTTAACACCTAACCTCCATCTTGGACCATCAGTTTTGAGTATTACATATCCAACGGTCGCTCCATATCATCTTCATCTCGCGTTGGATCATTCTATGATCTTTCATCCAACGTATTCCCTTCACAAAACCTCAAATTGGATGATCCCGTAACCTAAGCACCCATACCTATACCCCAAAAACCAAACAAACCCTAACCTATTTCTATCGGGCTCTTCTTCTTCCTCCCCTCTTCTTCACTGCAAACCCCATGACCACCACCTGCTCCGCCACCCACTCCATCTGCCACCACCACCAGCTCAATACGAGCTCTCAAATCACTCAACAACCCTAACCCACATCATTACTTCCCCTTTCACCAACTCTATGTCCTCCTAATCACTCAATTTCACGCCTCTCCCATGCAGGAACCCTAGAGGTGAAATGACAATTAGGTGAAATAGAGTTGCAATTGGAGGCGTGGATAACATCAGGGAACAATTAGAGGCGTGGGTCGAAGTCAGAAGCAATCATCAGTGATTAGGTAAAACTAATTCCAATTTTTCACAAACCCTAATTACACTGTTTGGGGCTTTTGGGGAGTTCTCTTGTAAACTATAATTGGGGACTGGGGGTTGTGAGTAGAGGAGGACTACATATCTCTGTACTAGCCAGTAGAGAATTAAACCAAAATATTATGCAATTCCAATTTCAGTCTTCTTATGCAGTTACAGTTTGATTGGTTGTGTGTTATGTTTGAATATTTTGCATGATGAATGTTGTGTTTGTAACATGTTGAGCATGAGAAGTAGCACTAAGCTAAGCTCAGATGAAGCCTTAGGCATTGTTGGATGATGAATTGTAGGTTAGAGCCTTAATGCTTGTTTTTCTTGTGCATTGGGAGAGATTAGTGCTATCTGTGTGCTTGTGATTGATGTACTGTCAAAAGACAGTCATGCTAGGAGGCACATTAGTTGAGCAAGCTGATTTCTTTCCATTCCATTGTATGCTTAGGGTTCTTAATTTCAACCTAGAACTACATTGTTTGGCTAGACACCAAGGTGGAATTCTAAGCCATTAGCTTAGCCACAATTCCTTTCTTCAGTCACTTACAATTTCAGTCTTGCTTTTGCTTCAAATTCAGTTTATATTTCTTAGGTGTTGCTCGCCTTGTCTTGCAATTTTGTAGTCTCTGTGCACTGAAAACAGTGCACAAAATCTCCATCTGCCTTGGCTTCCAAGCCTTGGTTCTTAGCTGTTTTCTTTGCTGCTTTGCTTTACCTTGCTGCTTTGGTTCTTTACTTCTGCCACTTTGTATGCCATATTACTTTGTCTTGCTCATGTCTCCATTGTTAGCTTAGGTTTCTCTTATAGTGCTCCCACTCCCTGTGGACTTTCCCCTGCTTTCCTTCTATTCTATAAACTTGGCCTTGTATACTTGCAAGCATATCTATTTTTCTGTGTGTTTTCCTAACACACCAAGTTTTTGGCGCCGCTGCCGGGGAGTGGTGCTGCCATCTGCTGATTTCCTTTGCTGTCCTTCATCTACCATTGCATCTCTGTCAAGATCATTGCAGAGTTACCTGAGCTGCTGCTGTTGCTGCTGCTGCTGCTGTTGCTGCTGCTAAGCCAAAGCCTGCTCCTGCCAACTGGGCTGCCAACTGAAGCTGTCAACTGGGCTCGCCAATTTCTGTTGCTAGGCTTGGACAAACTTTGTTGCTGGGCTTTGCCTTCTTTGCTCCTGCTGGGCTCTGCTGTGTTATTGAGCTGAACACCAACTGCTGCCAAGCCTGCTGGGCTGCTGCATCTCAACAAGTTGCTGGGCTGCTGCATCTCAACAAGTTGCTGGGCTCATCCAACTGAGGTGGGATTGTGCCACCATTACTGCTGGGCTTCACCACTTCAACTGAGCTGGGCTCTGTTGCTGCCGGGCTTGTGCACCTTCTGCTGCTGGGCTCTGTTCCACCTGTTGCTGCTGGGCTTGAGCGTGAGCTGCTTCGGACGATCCTAAAGCCCAACTGGGCTGTGCAACTAAAAGGGGACTAAAACCCTATTTTTGGGCTTCCCTCCAAAAACCAAGTAAGCCTAACCCATGAGTTAACCCACTTGGGCCTCATTTAAATTCAAATTCGGGCTTGTAATAATTAATTTAATTATTTCTTTGGGATTGTAATAATTTTTATTTATTTTCTTTTTTTTTTTTTATATTTGGGACTGTAATTTTTTTTTGTTTTTTTTTTTTTTTTTTTTTCTTTATTTTTCTTTTTTCTTTTATGGGCTTGTCTTAATTATTTATTGTTTTTATTTTCTTTTATGAGTTGTGCTAATTTATGCTAGGTTTAGTTCAAAATTTTTCCAAAGCCCAATTTTAAACCAAAAACCAAAATCCCTTGTTAGTCCAACACCCATTCAAAACCAAATCTTCATAACCCTTGTGGGCCAAATTGTTTCCGATTGCTCTGTCTGACCAACATGTTAGTTAAGGTACCTACTAGGACATGATTGTGACCTACAGAGACCAAACACAGACTTGTTAGAATTAACCCAGACGAACCTATCGAAATTCTAAGTTCTGAGGGAGACAGTCCAGATCAACCAGAAACAATGGGAGAACCCCGTACCCTCAAGGATTATATGTACCCAGAGCCAGTCAACCTTCTTGTATTGTGCTACCCGAGGCTAATGGCCATTATGAGCTGAAATCAAGCACAATACAGATGCTTCCTATTTTTAGAGGTGTTGAGAATGAAAACCCGTACCACCACGTGAGAGAATTCGAGGAAATTTGTGGAACTCTGCGTTTCACTCAAATGTCCGACGAAACCCTAAAGTTAAGGCTTTTTCCTTTCTCCCTGAAAGATAAGGCAAAGGCCTGGCTTATGCTTTACAGCCCCAATCCATCATGACATGGGATGACCTCATAAAGGAGTTTTTCAAAAAGTTTTTCCCGAACCACAAGACTGCGACAATTCGTCAAAGTCTGAATAGCTTTGTGCAATTAGAGGTGAGACCTTAGCTAGATACTGGAGAGATTCAATGAATTATTGCTCCAATGTCCCCATCATGGTTTTGAAAAATGGAGACTTGTGCAAATTTTGTATGAAGGTCTAGATGTGTCCACCCGAACAACGGTTGAGTCGATGTGTAATGGTCTATTCGTAGATAAAACTGCTGACGCGTCTTGGGACTTCTTGATTGAAGTAGCTGAAAAGACGCAACAGTGGGAATCCATCCGTGAAACCAGAAAGACTACATCCGAAGCAAAGGCTTTTAGGATTGAAGCGGATTTTGAGGGAAGAGCAAACATGGCATCAATAGTTAGGAGATTAGAAGAGTTAGAACTACATAAAAATTCAAAACCTTCCACCACTACTCTCCGAGAACATGTCGCTTCGTCTGTTTGTGCTGCTTGTAACGACCCCAACCATCAATTCCAAAATTGTCCCGATTTGCTTGCAGTCCAGGAATCTAGGCTTGAACAGGCACATGCCATGTTTCAAAAACCAGAGCATAACCCTTATTCACAGACCTACAATCCAGGATGGAGAAACCACCCTAACTTTTCATGGTCAAAAGGACCCACTCAGGAGGACCATCTCAACCCAATCAGAGCTATCAAAACAATCAGGGATATCAGAACAATCAAGGTTATCAACACCCGAGAAACCCTCAACAACAATCAAACTCTCAACAACAATCATATCCTCAACACAATACCGACAAGAGATTATCCACCCTAGAGGAAATGTTCCAGAGTTTGATGCAAAGTCAGAAAAATCTAGATCAAAAGATGGATCAAATGTGAGAGAGAAAAGGGTAAACTTCCGAGCCAACCCCAACAAAATCCAAAGAGGATATTTCAAACAGGCACAACATCCTGCACTGAAACCTCACCCGATCAAGTCCATGCCATTACCACCCTCCGAAGTGGTAAAGTCATCGAGAACAACGTGGGCGAACCTAATGAATCTGATACAAATTCCACGCTGTCTCCACAACCCCAGAAAACCAAAGAACTGAGCAAGTTGGAAAATCTGACAATTCTACTGCTGTGAATGTCCCTTTGCCAACTCATTCTCCTGTTGCCCCATTTCCTCAAAGATTGATCTATCAACAGAAAAGTACCCATTACAATGAGATGTTAGATCTGTTCAAGAGAGTCAACATCAACATTCCTTTTCTTGAAGCAATCAAGCAAATCCCTGCTTATGCCAAATTCCTCAAAGACTTGTGTACTCAAAAGCGCAAGCTCAATGTGCAAAAACGTGCTTTCTTAGCTGAGCAGGTGAGTTCCATCATTCTGAACAAAACTCCACCCAAGTTTAGGGATCCAGGATGTCCAACAATTTCTTGCACTATAGGAGAACACACGGTCAATAAAGCGTTATTAGACCTAGGTGCAAGTGTTAACCTACTGCCATATTCTGTTTATGAGCAGTTAGGTCTTGGGGAGTTGAAACCAACATCTATCACTCTACAACTGGCAGACCGATCTGTCAAGATTCCTCGTGGAGTGGTCGAAGACGTTTTGATCAAGGTTGACAAATTCTATTTTCCCGTAGACTTCATTGTCTTAGACACTCAACCTGTACAAAACCCAGACTGTCACATTCCTGTCATCTTAGGACGTCCTTTCTTGGCTACGTCCAACGCGATCATTAATTGTCGTAATGGAGTGTTGAAACTGTCTTTTGGTAACATGACGGTAGAATTGAATGTGTTCGATATTAGTCAACAACCTGTGAATCTTGATGATGATGTGCATGAAGTTAATATGATTGAAGGATTAATGCAAGATTCGTTGACTAACATTCTATCCGTCGACCCCTTTCAAGCATGTATGGAGAACTTTAACCAGATTCCTATGATGATGCATACTGTAGTGACGTCCTATCTCTGCTCGAATCTGTACCTCAAATGGACATCACTGAAAGGAAATATGAAGTGGAACCACCCTTACTCTCTGATTCCAAGCTTTCCATCCATTGTTGAGCCACCCAAGCTTGAATTGAAAACATTGCCTAGTACGTTGAAGTACGCATTCCTAGGTTCTTCTGATACTTTACCTGTCATTATTTCATCATGTTTAGACACGGAACAGGAAAGTAAGCTTTTAGAAGTACTTAAGGAACACAAAGAGGCCTTAGGATGGACCATCTCAGATCTCAAAGGAATTAGTCCCACCATTTGCATGCACCACATTAACCTTGAAGAGAATGCCAAACCATCGAGGGAAATGCAAAGGAGACTTAATCCTAACATGAGAGATGTAGTCAAAGGAGAGATCCTGAAACTACTTGATGCGGGTATCATATACCCAATTCCCGATAGCAAATGGGTTAGTCCCATTCAAGTTGTGCCTAAGAAGTCAGACATTACTGTAGTTCAGAACGACAAGAATGAATTAGTCCCTACTCGTACAACCACAGGATGGCGAGTATGCATCGACTACAGGAAGTTGAACACAGTAACAAGGAAGGATCACTTCCCGCTCCCTTTCATTGACCAAATGCTAGAACGTGTGTCTGGACACAGTCACTACTGTTTTCTAGATGGCTTTTCCGGTTATAACCAAATTCACATTGCTCCAAAGATCAGGAAAAAACTACATTCACGTGTCCATTTGGGACGTTTGCTTATAGACGTATGCCCTTCGGGTTGTGTAATGCACCTGCTACTTTTCACGTTGCATGATGAGCATTTTTTCTGACATGATAGATAGTTTTCTCGAGATCTTTATGGATGATTTCTCTGTTTTTGGTTCCTCGTTTGACGAATGTTTGAAGCATCTTGCCCTCGTGATATCCAGATGTAAAGAAAAGAACCTTGTTCTAAATTGGGAAAAATGCCATTTTATGGTGAATTCAGGAATAGTTCTAGGACACATCATCTCAGAAAAAGGAATTGAAGTGGATAAAGCTAAAGTTGACCTCATTCAACATCTACCACAACCTTGCTCTGTGAAGGAGATCAGATCATTTCTAGGTCATGCTGGTTTTTACCGGCGATTCATCAAAGATTTCAGCAAAATCTCCAGACCTCTGTGCAGTCTTCTCTCCAAAGATGTTGCCTTCAATTTCGATGCTGCTTGTGTGAAGGCATGGGAGGAATTAAAAACCCTTCTCACCACCGCTCCTATAGTCCGACCACCCGATTGGAAGCTTCCGTTCGAACTTATGTGTGATGCCTCTGATTATGCTGTTGGTGCTGTTTTAGGACAGCGAGTTGATAGACTACCATATGTGATATACTATGCTAGCAAAACCCTTAATGATGCCCAACTCAATTATTCAACTACCGAGAAGGAATTGCTTGCCGTCGTTTTCGCATTAGACAAGTTTAGATCTTATCTGATAGGGTCTAAGATCATCATATACACAGACCATGCGGCTTTGAAGTATCTTCTTTCCAAGAAGGATGCTAAAGCTCGCCTTATTCGATGGATACTCTTATTACAGGAATTCGATCTCGAAATCCGTGATAAGAAAGGTTGTGAGAATGTGGTTGCTGATCATTTGTCTAGATTAACTTTAGAGTCTATTGATGAATGTGAGCTGATTAGAGAATCATTCCCAGATGAACAGCTGATGTCTATCTCAGACCTTCCTTGGTTTGCTGATATTGTTAACTACCTCGCTACAGGTAGGATGCCCTCACGTTGGTCGAGACAAGACCGCTCTAAATTCCTGGCTGAAGTCAAACATTTCCTTTGGGATGACCCATATTTGTTTAAGTACTGCCCAGACCAAATCATTAGGAGATGTGTCCCCAACACTGAACAGAAATGTGATATCTTTCTGTCATGACCAAGCATGTGGAGGCCATTTCAGTGCCAAGAAAACCGCTGCAAAGATCTTGCAGTGTGGATTCTATTGGCCATCATTGTTCAAGGATTGCCATGATTATTGTGTTGCTTGTGAACGCTGTCAAAAGCTAGGAAGCATTTCGAGGAGAAACATGATGCCATTGAACCCCATTTTGATTGTGGAGATTTTTGATGTTTGGGGGATAGACTTCATGGGTCCATTTCCCATGTCTGACAGATTGTACATCCTAGTCGCAGTTGATTACGTTTCTAAGTGGGTAGAAGCCATAGCAACCAGAAACAAATGACCACAAGGTGGTACTTTCATTTCTAAAGGAAAATATTTTCACGTTTTGGTACCCCTAGAGCTATCATCAGTGACGGCGGTTCACATTTTCGTAACAAGTACTTTGAGTCTTTAGTACGCAAGTATGGCATAACTCACAAGGTTGCTACTCCGTACCACCCTCAGACTAGTGGACAAGTGGAAGTTCTAATAGGGAAATTAAGCACATTCTGGAGAAGACGGTCAACCCGTCCAGGAAAGATTGGTCATTGAGATTGAATGATGCTTTGTGGGCCTATAGAACAGCTTATAAGACACCAATTGGCATGTCCCCCTATCGTCTAGTGTATGGAAAGCCGTGCCATCTACCTGTGGAATTAGAACATCGTGCTACTGGGCAATCAAAAGCTGAACTTTTCTCTGGACGAAGCTGGAATTCAAAGGAAACTTCAACTCAACGAGTTGGAAGAATTGAGAAATGAGGCTTATGACAGTGCCAAGTTATAAGCAGAAGATGAAGATTTCATGACAAGCGTATTCTACGCAAATCCTTCACTCCTGGTCAGAAAGTCTTGCTGTATGACTCCCGATTACATCTTTTTCCAGGAAAACTGCGTTCCAGATGGAAGGGTCCGTACCTAGTACGCACAGTTTTTCCTCATGGAGCTGTAGAGCTGGAGGATGTTTCCAACAAGAACGTTTTCAAAGTCAACGGGCAGAGATTAAAGCCATTCCTTGAGCCATTTCCACCCGACATTGAAACAACCAACCTGGAGGACCCAGTCTATGTGGACTAAACTGGTCCACTCTTTCCCTAAATAACCAAAAAGTTTTCCAAATGTCTCCCAACAAAACCAAATTTTTTCCCAAAAAGTCCAATCCCATTAAAAACCAAAATTTTCTTGTAGATAATGTGTTAGTTAAATTTCCTTTTGTATATATTTTGTGCTCATCCATTGTGACTCCTAATATGATGGATTTTTACCTTGAATAACGGAGTTTTAATCGAGCTTTCGCCGTACAATCGGGTATTCTCTCTCCTTTTACTCTACTCAGCATGTTCCTCTTCATATATTGTTTTATAATTCTTTCCATATTTTGAAACATTGAGGACAATGTTTAGTTTAGGTTTGGGGGTATAGAGTAGATACCACGATAATATGCTATAATTGAAAACGAACTCCTTCTTCTTTTGAAAAAATCGAAAAAAATTCAAAAAAATTAAAAAATTAAAAATCATAAAAATGGAGCTCATTTACCTTGAAATGTTGACTCTTGTGCAAATATGTAATTATTAGGAGTCTTAGTCTAGATATTTAGGCACCCTGATTCTAGCACAATTCACATAGTGATAAGAAATTTGCACGCGCACGATCTACCAATACATGTATGGCCTCGATCTTCAAGGTGTTTGATAGGAAGTTATGATTGCCAATCACTTTATAATACTGAACGAAACTTCTTTGGTTGGTTGGGATAGAAGGTAGAGGTTACATTAAGAAAAACAAGCATCGAATTTAACTGGGTGCATCAAAAAGGGCTACCTCTTGCAAAGTGTCATGTAATCTTTTGTTTCCTTTTGTATATGTATCAAAAGTGTTTTCTTATGCAAAAAAAAAAAAAAACGATGTATATATTCAGAAAAAAAATACAAAAAAAAAATCAAGTATTTATCAATTCCATTCTCTCTTGTTCCAAAAATAAAAAGAGAGTAGTCAATGTAAATAAGAGTTATGTAAATAGTCATTTTGTTGTTTCATTGTAATAAGCAAGGAGGGTGTATGCCATTGATGTACAACGCGAGTAATTGTGAAATACCTCCAACTCATTCACAATTCTCGTAAAGTCCGGACAACTAGCTAGATTTCGACCTTGGTTCTTAGCCTGAGAAACTATCTCTTGGTGATTAGTAGTCATAACTTCAGATCTTTCTTTACACATGTGTAGATACACTTTACACTCTTATCACATGTCTTTTTTTGTTATCAGTGCTAGGATTGTGCCTTCGATAGCTAGATTGACATCTCCATTTTGCTGTGAGCTTAACTGACTTGCACATATCACATTTGATGGAATCTGAGCTTATTTTTTGACCTAGAACTTTGTAGGTACGTTCTAAGCAAACCTTCACGAGACTTCAACTCGTCCACTAGGGACACTTAGTGGTTTAAAAGGCTTAGTGCATACGCTAAATGCATTCGAGAGACCAGCGACAGTGGTATAGTTAGGATTTCCTTAGTTTTGTTTTACTTGAGGACAAGCAAAATTCAGGTTTGGGGGTATTTGATGAGTGCCAAATAATGTATATATTTATCCCTTTTTGTTGGCATTTAACTCATCTTTTGTGCATTAATTCTACATTTTATCCCATATTCTGTATTTTCATTGTTTTCAAGAATAAATATGTTTATTAATTAATTTTACATTTTTAGGTAATAAATAAAGACTAGATGAGTTGCGGAGCGAAAAGAGCAAAGACATGGGAGAAAGCCAGTGGAAACTCTAGTGGAAAAGAAGTGAAGAATGTGGTATGGAAGAATCAAAGATGAAAATGGGCTTAAAAAGGAAGAAATTGTTCTTAAAGAAGAAGTGGATCAAGATTGTCTAAGCCCAAACCCATTTCTTAATCCCAAAATCCAAACCCAAACCCGTTTCTATTCTTAGCAGTCAGATTGGATCCTTTCCATCATCCAACGGTCGATCCATCAGAGTGCATCGAGCTTTGATGACCCTGTCTAACACTATAACACCTAACTCCATCTTGGACCATCAGTTTTGATGTATTACATATCCAACGGTCGCTCCATATCCATCTTCATCTCGCCGTTGGATCATTCTATGATCTTTCCATCCAACGTATTCCCTTCACAAAACATCAAATTGGATGATCCCGTATAACACCTAAGCACCCAATACCTATACCCAAAAACCAAACAAACCCTAACCTATTTTCTATCGGGCTCCTTCTTCTTCCTCCCCTCTTCTTCACTGCAAACCCCATGACCACCACCTGCTCCGCCACCCACTCCATCTGCCACCACCACCAGCTCAATACGAGCTCTCAAATCACTCAACAACCCTAACCCACATCATTACTTCCCCTTTCACCAACTCTATGTCCTCCTAATCACTCAATTTCACGCCTCTCCCATGTCAGGAACCCTAGAGGTGAAATTGACAAATTAGGTGAAATAGAGTTGCAATTGGAGGCGTGGATAACATCAGGAGAACAATTAGAGGCGTGGGTCGAAGTCAGAAGCAATCATCAGTGATTAGGTAAAACTAATTCCAATTTTTCACCAAACCCTAATTACACTGTTTTGGGGCTTTTGGGGACTTCTCTTGTAAACTATAAATTGGGACTGTGGGTGTGATGTAGAGGAGGACTACATATCTCTGGACTAGCCAGTAGAGAATTAAACCAAAATATTATGCAATTCCAATTTCAGTCTTCTTATGCAGTTAACAGTTGATTGTTGTGTGTATGTTATGTTTGAATTATTTTGCATGATGAATGCTTGTGTTTGTAACATGTTGAGCCTGAGCTAAGTAGCACTAAGCTAAGGCTCAGATGAAGCCTTAGTGCATTGTTGGATGATGAATTGCTAGGTTAGAGCCTTAATGCTTGTTTTTCTTGTGCATTGGGAGAGATTAGTGCTCATCTGTGTGCTTGTGATTGATTGTACTGTCAAAAGACAGTCAATGCTAGGAGCACATTAGTTGAGCAAGCTGATTTTCTTTCCATTCCATTTGTATGCTTAGGGTCTTAATTTCAACCTAGAACTACATTGTTTGGCTAGGACACCAAGGTGGATTCTAAGCCATTAGCTTAGCCACAATTCCTTTCTTCAGTCACTTACAATTTTCAGTCTTGCTTTGCTTCAAATTCAGTTTATATTTCTTAGATGTGTTGCTCGCCTATTGTCTTGCAATTTGTAGTCTCTGTGCACTGAAAAATAGTGCACAAAATCTCCCTCTGCCCTTGGCTTCCAAGCCTTGGTTCTTAGCTATTTTCTTTGCTGCTTTGCTTTACCTTGCTGCTTTGGTTCTTTAATTCTGCCACTTTGTATGCCATATTACTTTGTCTTGCTCACTGTCTCCATTGTTAGCTTAGGTTTCTCTTATAGTGCTCCCACTCCCTGTGGACTTTCCCCTGCTTTCCTTCTATTCTATAAACTTGGCCTTGTATACTTGCAAGCATATCTATTTTTCTGTGTGTTTTCCTAACACACCAGTTAACAACAACCACAAATCTTAAATCAAACACATCTTCATAGTAGAATAATGTAATTCAAACAAAACTAAATCATGATTACACTTAAATCTTAAATCAACCACACACCACCAGCACAAACAAAGTGTTCACACTAGATAGTGTACCACAAAACAGAGTTATTTGTTTTTTTAAAATAATACATTAAGTGCTATTACACTTCTCTGCATTCTCTTTGCAACAAAGAAAAAAAGATCATTAAAAAAAGAATCCATTTTTATGCAATCATGCAGAGGAAGATGAAGAAAAAAGAGTACGATTCACTCAAAGATTCATAAGAAACTAAAATTAAAAATGATTTTGTTGTTGTTTTCCAGCTTTTGAACTATTGAAGAGCAACTAATAACTGCTGGCTTTTTGTCTCTGAGTAGAAAACATAAACTACTTTCCCAAAGAAGATGATTTTGTTTGGAAAGGGAGTGTTTGTTTGCTAGTGATAAAAGGAGATGTTGGGTGGAAAAAAAATCTTCTAATTTATGGGCGGCTAAAAAGTGGGGCTGAAACAATAAAGTAACTTACACAGGGATCTGTAAGCAAATATGTGTAAAAATGGGGGGTTGAAAAAAACAAAAAATTATTATTGCATAATCTAGAGTCAAACATGAGGCAAATTTTACGAAACAACTGAAAAAACATAGAGCTCGCAGATCCAAAGACAACTCTAGATCTTGCAATTAGAATCTGCATATATTCAAAACCAACATTATGATCAAATGCAAAGTATCTTGCAATTGGAATCTACATATATTCAAGATCTTTCAATTGGAATCTGCATATGACAAGCAAAAACAAATTCAAAATATGACAAGCAACATATATAGTTATAAAGGAAACTTACTGATCGCACATATATTTGATATTTTTCATTTTTTTGTTTTAGGGAGACCCTTTTGCTTCAGCAATTTACATAGATATGGCTCCCCTGCTAAAATATCTTGAAAACTGTCGCGACCTGGTATCTCTGTTTTGTCCACATCTGCAGTCATTCCTCTCGGCGTATGAATAACAACCCACCAATCTGGATGTTTCACGTCTCTCGAGTAGAAAACTTGGGCAACCTCTTCAGCCAGAATCACGGGCCCGTCTGAAATATTGGTATGGATTTTCAATCTTGAAAGATTTACCAAAGGAAAATATGAATCCTGACAGATCTTTATTTCATTCTCTACCTTCACCCAATCACAATAGAAGACAGTTTCTTTAAATGTGTCATTGTTTAACTCTAGGATTTGTCTGATCACCCCTTTTCGAGCTCCTAAAAGTGGTCGATGCAACCACGGTGACACCACTGTCCTGGTTCTTAGCCTTTTCCTGGTTTTCTTGGAAACAAAAACTAAATCCATTCACATGGTATATTTTGTACTATTTCTAAGACACCGGACCTCTAACATAACGCCACAAATCTGTATCCATTTTGTCTTCTGATCTAAGTTATGGAAGCGAAAAGAAAATCAATACATCAGCATACTTGAGCGCCAATAATCTGTATCCATTATTACGCTAACAAATAGGAACGCCAATACAAACCTTTTCATACAACCAACTAAGGAACTTGGATTGCATCTCGAGTTCCTCCATTGCAACCCCATCAACTTCACAGTTCTAGCAATAATCCCTACATTTAGCATAAATAGTATTAAAATCTAAATAGAATAACTCATTGTCCACATACAAATAGAATACGGCCAACCAATACATGTCATAAACATCGAGACCTTCTGGATTATGCCGAAAAATTACCCACCGACGTATCTGCAACCACTGAATAGGGATAACCTGAACCGTCTTTTCATCAAGCAGAGAACCCACATCGTTGAATTCATGTTCATCCTTTAATAACGGATACAAATTTTCTTTGTGACCTCCTTGATCAACATTTTTCATGTGCTCCATGGCAAATCTAACACAATCATCCATTTCAGTCGACAATTGACTCTTCAATGTATCTGATGTTATTTGGGATGTTTTTGCACTCCTTCATTTCCCTGATTCAGTATGTACGTGTAAATTTCAGTACAAAAACAACAAAAATGAATAAAAATAAAGGACAAAATGGTAAAATAGCAATTCACCTTTCGAATGGGTACATCCATCGATAACTAACATGTCCACAAACTAAGGCCTCATCATCCAAATGAACCATGTTGTGCACTCTTATATCAAAAAGTTCAGTCGGGAAATACTTTTCGAGCACACACATGGCCTCTGCAATCATCCACTTAGCCTGGTTTAGATACTCTCTTCTAACCACATTTGAGCACAAAATTCTAAATACAAACTGACTTGCTGAAGCGCAGTACGCAAGTCTTTCTCTCCTGGGAAAACATGTTGAAGCAGAACAGGTAATAAGTACCCCATAATCACATGGTAGTCATGTGACTTCAAGCTGCTCAAATTCTATTGCTCCATATTACATTGTTACTTATATTCGACGAAAAGCCTGTGAGAACTTTCATATCTTTAAGAATCTGACAAAAAATTATTTTTTCTTGTTTCCTCAAAACAAACACCGGAACCATCTCTACTCCTTTCTTTGTTTTCTTCTCTTTCCACTCTCCTCAGTTAATTTATTCTCCTTCAATTTGTCATGATGATTCCATGCAACAATAGCCTTATTATCCTTATCAAAGATAGTGTAGATAATGTGTTCCATGACGTTCTTTTCCGTGTGCATCACGTCGACAAATGTTGTATAGTCAAGTCACAATACGACTCAATTTCCCAAAGAATACACTTTTTGAATAAAGTACCTGTGACAAGCTCAGAATCACCTTCCTCTTCATCAGACTGATATCTCTTTCGTTTACCTGTCTCGCGGACCACTAACTTACCAGGTTCGTCATGAACATCGACCAACTTCTCAAGCGACTGCACTCCTGTTAGTCTCAGCGGTGCACTTTTATGCTCCTGTGTCTCTAATCCCAAAACAGAGCCATGCCTAAATGGGTGCCTTGACTTAAGGAATATACGATAGTTAGTGTACATAATCTTGTTGCCGTAACCGAGATGAGTACTTCGAGTTTTGTCTGCGCAGCAAACACACTCACAGTAGTCATGAGTGGTACATCCACTTTAAACACCTTGAGCAGGCAAGTAATGAATCCCAAACATCAGAGTTGCTTTTGGAGTAAAATACTCCCTTTTCAAAGAATCAAAAGCTTGTACCCCTAGATGCCAAAGTTTTTTTTAGCGTGTTGACCAGCGTCCGCAAAAAAAAAAATCAATGTCTTGACCCGATGACTTATGCCCAGGTATCAACAGAGTCATCATTTGGAATTCAGACTTCATACACATAGAAGGAGGAAGATTATAAACCACAAGAATCACATGCCAGCAACTCCAACTCAAAGTATGTACACCATGAGGATTAAACCCATATGTTGATATTCCAAGCCAAACATTTCTTCTTTCCGCGCAAACAATGGAAACTTCATTTTCATTTGTGCCCACTGAGATGAATCGATTGGATGACGCATACATTCAGATGAAACTTGCGCTCGATCGTGCCACAAAATTGCGTCTGATATCCAAGGTAGAGAATACATTTTCTTTAGTTTTTCGTCTACAAGAAAGTATCTCAGCACTTTGCAAGGTTCATTTGTCACCACATGACCATCTTTGGTAGCTTTCAACTTAAACCTCGGAGTTTCTCATACCGGACACTCTATTAAATCCTCATTCTCCTCATAATACAGAATACAATGATTCTCACAAGCATGAATAGCCTTTGCTTTCATTCCCAGATTCTTAAGCATTGGCCTCATAGCATCATAGTTTTTGGGAAACTTGTTAGGTTTCGGAATCCACTCTCTTAACAAATCCAACAAACTGTTGACACAGTTAACCGAAATTTTATAAGTTTTCTTCACATTATGCAGTTCTACCATAAGAAAGAGGATTGTGAGATTGTTTTCACATGAATGGTACAACTTCTCTGCCGCCAACGATTTGTACCTATTATAACGCTTCTCGACATTTTGATCTTCTAAGGGTGATTTTACAATTTGTGTTCCATCATGGTCATGATAAATATCAAAGGAAGTGTCAATAAAATCATTCAAATTCAAAAAATCTGATTGCTTATCAGGCATTTCTTCAACTACGGCCTTCCCCTTAGAACGACTTGTTGAAGCACCATCCTCTCTCTCACCATGTAACCTCCAGGTGGTCTATGTCTTGTAGACATCATGCTCATACAGATGGGTCCTAACTAGCGAAAATCCATGTTGATGTCTATTTTCACGCTTCCTACACGGGCAAGAACATGTTTTTGTACAAGTACCATTTGCCAATGCAAAATCAATGAATTTTCTAACCCATTGTCTATATTCTGGGCTATAATTGACTGTTATACGCATCCAAGATTTATCCACAAAATTTGACATCCTACAAACAAGTAAAGTACTATGTCTTAGTAACCAAAGTTTATCAACTAAAACTAAAAATGTCAATCAACATACTACAGTAGAATATAATTCACAACAACATGTATAATCCTCAATTTCTAAAACTAATTAAACCCATATGTTGAAAAACTTTCAACTAAGAAAACAATAAAAGGAATACCTTAATTCACTGAAGAAAACCCAGGAGAATCGATAGATTCAAAAATCCTAATCAAACTCAATCCTTCTTTGATAACTCGATTTAAGCTTAAAACTTTGTTGAAATCGACGAGTCACAGAAGAATCGGTTGAATCAATTTTGTTGATGAAGTTTCCTGCAACTGAATCTCAAATTGAATCTGATGAATTTTCCAGTGAAATCGATGGCGGCTACAGGGATAAACCAAGAATTCGGTGAGATGTGAAATAAATGGAGGTGAAAGATAAGATGTAGTAATGTCTCAACTGTTTTTATTTATCAACGCATTAAGTTGTTTATCTACCTCCTAACTGATTCTTATTCTAATTTTCAGACATATTAAATGAAAAACTAATTTCAGATGATTTTAATTTTGTTTTCGGATTTTAGTTTTGTTTTCTGATTATCGGTAATTAAAATGAAGAGTTATAATGGGAAAAAAAATGTCGGAGAAAAAAGATAGAATCGTTGGGAGGCTGGGTAGCCCTTGAGTGTGAGAAGAAAGTGGGAGCTGTTAGCAGTAATAGAGGCGCTAATAGTAGTAAAGGAGGGTAACTGATAGACGCATATTATTTTGTTCTCAATTCTATGTATTGTTAGTACTTGTTTTCGTCCTTATTATGGTATTTTGCGTGTTTGTAGGTATTTTTTGGAAATAAATAATTTTGGAAAAATCGGCTCGAAAAATTATGCAGAGCATCCCCGGTAGAAATTTGTTATTCGGACTCTCATTTTGGTTAAGGGGCAACCCAATTACTAAGGGGCCCTCAGTTGGGCATTTGCTATTTACACTCCACAGACGGTTAGGGGGACACCCTTCTTCACGATTTGAAAATTCAAAATGGCTGGAAAGTTCATGCAGTTCACGGAAGAAATTTGGGTTTGATCTTGTGTGGGCTTTGAGCGAGATTCAATCACTGGATTTTGTTTTGATTGACCTGTTTGGGCTAAACAGGGATTGTATGGTTAATGGATTCGATCCAGTTGGGCTAGAACATCGAGTCTTGGTTAAACAGGGAAGAGAGATTATCACGGGATATTGGATGATACGTAACTGCATGGGAGAATATTTTCTTCTTTATTCAACAAGATTCGACCAATCAAGCCAGGATAAACAAGGAAATCCAGCTCAGAACAAACGTGTGAGAAGAGAACAGGAAAGTAGCTAACAGAAGATGCGTGAAAGGTGAACAGGGAAAGAAAATATTCCCGTGAAAATAAAAATCATTAAGGGAGAATTATTTGCATTTAACTCGGATTATCTCGGTGCTTTTGTGTATAAATATGTCTATGGGGTTGAATAGAAATGCGGTCGAGAGTTGGGGGTCGAGCAGAGCCTCTGAGGAGCAGAAACAATCAGATATCCAGGAACGGGTTCTGCTGCTGCTGCTGCCATTAAAGAGATTGAAGAACACGAAGAACAGACTATCCAGGACAGTCTTATTTTCAACAGCATCAACAGCAGTTGGCTTGTGTCGTTGTTTACAACAGCAAAGTATTGTCGTTTTTCTCTGGACGCTCAACGTGGGTCGTAGATCCACTGTTTTATCTTTTTTCAATATTTTGAACACCTTGTGAGCTTGAATCATTATTTTGAGTGTGTGTTTGATATGAATAGCTAAACCCCAATACTGGGATGAAGGAGGAAGCCTTATTTCACAAACTTTTGGTAACTATAATCGATTCTTTATGACTTTTGCACTTGTTTTTCATCGTTTTATGATTTTTATTAATTAGTTGTGATTTCGTTTGATGGTGTATTCTTAGACGTAAGAGCTTTTGATGCACCATGCTTGTGATTTACAATTGATGTTTTACAAAATCTATTTTTGGCAAATAAGAGAGTTAACAAAAGAGCTAGAATAGTTATGAGTCGTTATATGAACTGATTGAATGTGGTTAATGGTGGAATCCGAAGTCCCAGTTTCTCTTGATCGTGTGACATATTTTGTATATATTTTTGTTTTTAAATCTTTACAAGTCCGAGCAACGAACTTTTACTACCACTTTCAAAACACAACAGTAACAAGGTAACTTGGCAATTTAAGTTGAGGATAGGAAGGTAATTATCCATAACCTTCCCGAAACTCTGTAAAAAATACAAATTATTGCAACGATTATCCAACGTTACAAAGTTACCAACGTCGATACAACGCTACTTAAAAAATATTCGTTAGAAAATCGGGTGTTACAAAGTCCCTAATTTCGTGTAGTGGGAGGAACGACATGGAAAGAGGGAAGAAGAAGAGAAGAACTTTTTTTTGAAAACTAAAAATTTTTGGGGCCTCTTTGTTGGGGTTTTGTTCCGCAAACAAACCCATATGGCTGAAAATAAACTTTAGGTAACAGTTTTGCAGCAGAAAATAATGATCTAATGCTGTCAAAACCGTGGAAAAAGGGCAGTTTCGGGTTTGGAATGTCTACAAGGTTTATTTGGATTAGGAAACTTGTATGACGGTTTGGAGGAGTGTTTTCCAAGTTTAGGGTTTCCTAATTAAGGTGTAAGGCTATTCTTAGATGTTCTCTAAGGTTTGGGGAGCAAGGATTTAACTACTGTATAAGAGGGCTTATATTGTGAGTAGAAATTTCATCATCTTGTTAATCCTCTTGACAAGAGTGATCGAGGGTCACAACTGTTGTGTCCTACAATAGTTGGTGATGGGGAAAAATCAATGTGAGATGAGTGACTTGTAGTGAGAACGGGTATGGGATAAATCTAGGGTTTCTAGGGTTCATATGGGAGAAGCTAGAATTCATGATGTCTAAAGTCAAAGCAACCATGGCGGTGGAGGTTTATGGAAGAAGGAGAACAAAGAAAGAGGTAAACTCTTCGTAATATGTCTTGTTGTTTCTAACGTTTAGCTCTAGTGGGTTATATAACTAGTTGATTATATGATGTGTGTCGGTGTAATAACTTGCTATGATAATGAACATTCTCGGGGTGGTTTTGGCCCTGGATGTAGCCTACATAGGTGAACCACGTAATCTTTGTGTCGCGTGTGATTGTTTATTATCTTGTTGATCATATATTCGTGCTAGTATTATTCGATCAAGCTAATCTAAATATGTAAGACACGGGTTCGAGATAGTTATCTAAAGTAGGATGTTTCATGGAATTGAGTTCTATGGAAGCATGCCGGTTCGAGATGAACGTAACCTCGGTTTTCCGACAAGTGGTGCGGTGAGCGTGGATAAAGATGGCAGTGCTTCGATAATTTGAACAAGAGGTTTCAAAGAAAAAAAAATCTTGGTTCGTAGAAGAATGATATAGATCATGAAGATGATGAGTAAATCAAGACCGAAAAAAGAATAAGATGACATCTGGAAAGAATCGACAACTTCTCTTGATGTGACTATGATTCGTTTTGAAGGTGTTTTCTTTACGAGAGAAGATCGTTCGTGGGTTCAAAGTCAAAGAAACCATGGCGGTGGAGTTTTATGGAAGAAGGAGAACAAAGGAAGAGGTAAACTCTACGTAATATGTCTTGTTGTTTCTAACTTTTAGTGCTAGTGGGTTATATAACTAGTTGATTATATGAAGTGTGCCGATGTAATAACTTGTTATGATAATGAAGATTCTCGGGGTGGTTGTGGCCGTGGATGTAGCCTACATAGGTGAACCACGTAATCTTTTGTCGCGTATGATTGTTTATTATCTTGTTGATCATATATTCGTGCTAGTACTATTCGATCAAGCTAATCTAAAGATGTAAGAGACGGGTTCGAGATAGTTATCTAAAGTAGGATGTTTCATGGAATTGAGTTTTATGGAAGCATGCCGGTTCGAGATGAACGTAACCTCGGTTTCCCGACACTCTTCTCTCCTCTCCCTCACTATTTGCTTTTAGTTTTGGTAATTATTCATATATGATAGATTTTATTTTTATTTGGATAGTATTTTCATAACTTTAGGATACCCCTTATGAGTGTAGGGAAGTTGGCCTGATCAAATCATGGTGCCCTCAAAAAAAATTCCCGAAATATCGTTCGTTTTTCCCATTCTATTTTCCCCAAGCAACTTGGCAATTATCGAAAAAAAATTATGAGGCGAATCTTGTCTCCAGAACATTTCTGGCTCCTCCCCTGGTCGCCCACTCACCTAACTCGATTGGCTCTTAATCCCGATCTTACCTATATAAGCGAAATTTTCACCATCTTGTCCTAATTCGTGCCTTCTAACTGCTCATATCACGTATTTGGTCCGGGTTGAGTTGTGGGTTAGAGATTCGATGGGTTGAACTCTCAAGTTCTAGGTTAGAGGTTCGACTCCCGTGTTGATTGTATAAAAAAAAAATAATTACTCCTATCTGGTAATTAACTTACATACCCATACTTTCCATCCCTGTGGGTAGGAGTGAGCAACGGACGGACGGATACGGATTACGGTTCATCCGCGTCCAATCCGTCAAAGTTGCATAATTTGGAGAAACCAATCGTGTCCTGCCCAATCATCCGTATATTCAACATCTGCAGATCAATGGGTGATACGGGCCGCATGCGGATTGCCCTCGAAAATATAGTAAAAAAAGAAAGAACAAAAAAAAACTGCATAGGAATTATGGTAAGTTGCTGGTGATGTCCTCATTCCCCGCCCTACTAGACTAATTAGTTAATCTTTTGCCATAGGAAGAATGAAGATCAGTAATTACTTGTGTTATTCTGGATACATTAGGTGAAGGTAAAATTTCTGCTAGGTATGACTAACCATTAGAAAAGGTGTTTTTGGGTCAAAAGAATTGATAGTCTCAACAATATGAAATTGAATCCTAGGACATAAATTATCGGACTAAAAATGGGGTTGGCCTATAATTGATATCACATTACAGAACAAAAGTCATTAATACGACATGGCCTGATTAAATTTTGATGGACAAAACATAGTGGCGAAAACTCAATTGTGATCTGATACGTTTCACTCCTTTATTTTAATTCCTCGAGTAATTTCCTCACTCTCTCAGGGGTCCGAGTTCATTCGATTCTCTACTTTCCAGTTAGGTGTTCATTATAAAATCTTACCGTCCTATGATGCAAGTGAATCCGCAGATTTCAAAATCCAACCACAACCAAATCGTTAAAAGTTGGGATTTGAGAATTTCATCCATATCCCACCATAAATCTTACGCAATTTTACGGACGAATACGAGTGAAATCCACAATCCCGGATTTTTGGCTCTCCGACTCGCCTACCTGTGGGCCGTATATGGTATGGTTTTAGATTATAGTAAAACCGGTGTTCAGAATAATACAGGGAGATGTCCGGAACATAGTTTTAGATTGACACTGCAAGAGATAAGACACACAATCCAGAAACATACCTGCTGCCTTGGTTCTTAGTCATTAATTTTTGTTTGTATTATTATTAGAAGAAAAAAAACTAAGATATTTAAAAAAATATATTAAACGGAAAATGACAAAACTGACCTCAACAGTTGAATAAGAAAATATAAGGGAATAAAACCACTACAGTTTTGGCTGGCAAGCATTAGGAATACGAATAATCCAGCTATATGTTCTTCACCTTCTCCTCACGCAAACTTAACATCACCCCTTATAACTACTAGCCCATTTCATAAAATAAACTCAAAACCAACTAATGACTGCATGTGTTTTGTACACCCACGTTACTTGTAAAGTGAACAAAAGGACTCTGTATTTTTGATGTTTTTAAAAAGCTGACCTGGCAGTTGACTAGAGAGAGAGAGAGCTCCTCTGTTTTCTGTGTCTCTACAAAATACAGCCTGGCTGTGTTTCCCTCCAACCTCTCTTTTCTTCTTCCACTTCTTCTACTCTAATTTAATCTCTAATCTATATATAATCAATCTATATATATATACATATAGATATATAGATTAAGGTTTCAATAATCTAGAATTTGTTGGATCCAAAACATCTAATCCAGAGAGAAAGAGAAGAAGAAGAGATACAGAGAAGGAGGAGGTCTCTGTTTCTCTGATCTTTCTTTCTCTTCTCAAACAGAATGAGTCTCTTTGGCCTTGGAAGCAGGTAACTAACAACAAATTTAATCTTCTATTTTTATCATATCAAATATATTTTTGTTGTTGTTTCGTTGTAATTAGTTTTTTGCATTGATGATATTTTCAATTATGTTTTACTAAATTGAGTTATATTGATTAAGATGATGATTGATGTTGATTTTAGGAAATTGGGTTAATGGGTTTTCGTTAATTTGATGAATTGAGATTGTTTGATTACTTTTAGGATTTTGTGGCCTTGTCTTAATTACAAGATTTGGAAGTGAATTAAAAGCAAGATTAATTCTGTAATACGATGATTAATGGGTTTTATAGAGAATCAAAATTGGATCATGAATGAATTATTGACATGCGAATTTTCTGAGTTTTCGATATCATTGTGAATCCTTGTGTGGCAACTCTAGGAGAGAACAACCTTAGCGAAAGAACTCATTCGGATTGTTGTGCAAATAATCGGCGGTGGCATTTCTACTCGAGCCAATCATAGCGTCGCACATTGGAAAACACAACCTTAATAGATGTAACGGGTATGAAATTAGATATGGTTGATGGAGATTTGGATTATGAGGTCAATTATTCGGCTCGATACTTAGGAATTGCTATGTGTATGTCAGTTTGCTTTGTTTGTTCCTAAGAGGCACAAGTGACTCTATAAGTTTATACCCCGAAGTACTTATGTAAACAATACTGTAATGCGTGTAGGAATCAGAAAACTTTTCGACCAAAAAAGAGTGCTCCTTCAGGAAGCAAGGTATGTCTTTAATACCCTACTTCTCAATCTTATTTTATTTTTGGGATTCGACTATTATTATTCCTTTCAGGGCAGAAATTTAGTTGAATCAAATTGCAATGTGCAGGGTGCCGAACTTAAAAGACATATAGATGCTACATTGGGTAGTGGGAATTTGAGAGAAGCAGTAAAACTACCTCCCGGAGAGGATCCTAATGAATGGCTAGCCGTAAACAGTAAGAATCCTAAATCCCCTATTGCTACGTACATCATTAAGTTGTTGATCATACACATGGAATCTTGATTGCACCCTCATTCGTATCATAGATGCTTTTACAACATATAGAAAAAATATTGTGATCGTTCTTATAGAAAACATGGCGATGATAACTGGGTCAATAGATGCCTGTGAAAACTTGGTTTTCCCCATAAACATATTCGGATTGTTCTGACAAGATAATAATACAAATACATGATGTATCCCAGTCGAAACACTGTCGCATGCGACATTTTACTAGCTATATTTACATATATTCATGAGATTTGGATCGTGGAATTTCATTAGATTTCTCGATGTTAATATGATCAACATGAATGAGTTTTTAACTTTACAAAATGTATCAATTGGTTACAGCTGTAGATTTCTTCAATCAAGTCAACATTCTCTATGGAACTCTTACAGAGTTCTGCACCACATCAACTTGCCCAACTATGACTGCAGGACCAAAGTAATCTTTCTCCTTGTCTCTAAGTACTAGTTGAATATATGTACTTTCGATTGTGCTTCCATGGCAGGATAAGAACTCTATGCTGTTATCTATCAAGCTATCGACTAAGAGAAATGATTTTGAACAGGTATGAGTATAGATGGGCTGATGGAGTTCAAATAAAGAAACCCATAGAAGTGTCGGCTCCAAAATACGTAGAGTATTTAATGGAGTGGATCGAAGTTCAACTCGATGATGAATCAATATTTCCTCAAAGATTAGGTACATATGTATACATGCCTCTTTTGAGCAACAACTATTCGTGTTTCATGTCAAAAGGAAATTAATTAAGGTTTTTAACTTATTTTTTCTTTCACTACAGGGGCACCATTTCCTCAAAACTTCAAAGACGTCGTAAAGACAATCTTCAAACGGTTGTTCCGAGTATATGCACACATTTATCACTCACATTTTCAAAAGATTGTGACTCTCAAAGAAGAGGCTCATCTCAACACATGCTTTAAGCATTTCATTTTGTTTACATGGGTAAGTTCTTGGAGCGGGCCTACATCATTGTGCTTTTTCACTGTAAACAAGTACTAAAATGACTCATGGTAGAAATTTTCTTGCTCATATGTTGGTTTTTTTTTTCTTTTGTGTCGTGCAGGAGTTCCGGTTGATAGAGAAGAGCGAATTGGCACCTCTCTCTGAGCTAATTGAATCTATACTTCAATAGTGATAGGAACCGATCTTAAACAGTGGAAGAAGAAATTGATCATAATGGGATAAACTTTTTTTTTTCTTTTCTTAATGCTGGTTAACGGAGGTTTGATAGTACCAAAGGTATTATCAAGTGTGTTGGATTGTTCATTCTTTTATCGGTTTGTTGGGTGCTCATATGTGAAAAAAAGATTACATCGTTTTTGTTTTGGAATGATGAAATGATCCTTTTTTGGGTTTTGAGGTGTAAACATCTTTTGAGAAAGTTATGTTTTGGCCGATATCATTGTAGTACAGTGATACCAGAGTGATCTGCTTTGAACTCGTCAGCACCAAATATGTGTTCCTTGATCTTACAGTCTGCATGATATATAAAGGCAACAAACTTAGATTTTTCTAATGACACTACTTTCAGTAACCAACATTCAATTCCTATCTTCATAGGAAACGTTGAGGTTCAAAACTTCAAAATTTAGGTTCCAAAACTTCGTAGTAGCGGCTAAACCGATCCGGTTTCTTTTTTATCTGCTGGTGACGTTCAAATTCAATCATGTCTTCATTTTTCACAAGCACAATCTCTCTTACTACTCTATCTATGTTATGCAGTTAACCTAACTGGATCTCCTACCATCTATCATGATCTTTATCACCTCAAAACTGTATTTTTTTGGATACTGGTGGCACTAGTATTACAAACTCTTTTGCTAACCTAACTGGATCTCCTACCATCTATCATGATCTTTATCACCTCAAAACTGTATTTTTTTGCTCTTCTGATGAGCAGAAACATCTCAATCATGCTCTTTGCTGTCCTGAACTTCTTGCACAACCTACGTTATTCTCACAAATCATTATGCAAACAATTCAAAATTTAAGCATTGCAAACACAAAAACGGGTACTCTATCATCAACAATCATAATATTTCCCACACACACTGTTTCAAGAAACCACATAAACTGTCCAAAATAGCAAACACCATTACCACAAGAAAGAAATTTGTCCAAAAATCAAGCTACGTACTATATATTAAAATCCCCCCAGAAATCCCATTCTTCCCAAACTTACCTTTTGACGTGCTGACCCTTGGCTCCCAATATATAATCCACAGCAGCAGTCATTTCACTAATCGGCACCCTTCAATGACAAGTCTAACTCCGAGTCCCCCGGCAAACACTCCGAGTTTGGCTTCTGGTAACTCGGGATGGAGTTTTTCGGGCTGGATTTCGTCGTGCTCTGGCTTGATCTTGAGGAGGAACAGGAACATGAGGTGCAGGAACATCACCATACTCTGGATCGGCCATAGCAACTGGATCGACAGGAGATTCTGGACCGGCAGGCCCATCTGCTGGATTTGCCATTGGTTCAACACCAAAAACCTCTCGTCCAATATCAACAACGGCCGGAAAAAGTGCATCAAGTACAGGGAAATGCATTGGTGCATTATAATCCCAAGTTTGCATTGCAAGAATCCGCACAATTTGTCTCATATCTGCAGGATCCGCACAATTTGTCTCACATCTGCAGGCATAGTGATGGACATAAAACCGATTCGACCAACACCAGCTACCAGAAATCGATCAGCTACGAATGCTACTTGGGATGCACAACATACAACTCGTGGATGAACTATGAATGCTCGATCATTATCAGAATTTGGATTAGGCTTCATGGAAGGCTTCTTAGTAATAGCATCAGAACTATCTGTATCATTCATTGGAGCTTTACCTTTAGCATGTGCTCGCTCATCATCCATTGTCTGGGAGTGATGACATATATCAATGGTCTTGCTTGATTTAATGTAAGTTTTAATTTTAGTAATTAAAAGACTTTATTAGAGATAAAAATAGTCATATAATATATTGAAATTAATTTTAGTTAAGTAACTTACTAAAATAGCTTGATATCCTCAAGGTGAATGTTTAAAACTAGACGTCAACATTCACTGTGATTACTGGAAATCCAGCAACACACCCAAATGAAGAATATGCAAGATCTAAGACATAATAACACTAGAACTTAAACTTATTTATTGATCTCAAGCGAAATACAAGTTACACTCGTGGGTTACAAGGAAACCCTAATCCCTTCTCCCAGCCTATGAATTACAAAGAAATCCTAACTCTATCTCTCCTATGCTAGACCTCTCCCTCCCCAAAAGATCTCTTTCTTTACATTGTCCAAAGGTCTCTATTTATAGGCCTGAGCAACCTTAGTGGCATACAACTCATATCATCTCGCCGAGGTTACTTTATGCTTCGCCCGGAGCATATTCCATAAAGTTTTTTCCCACCTTTCGCCGACTTCACGTGGTCTTGTCGGGACACCTGTCCTTTTTCTTGCGCCCTACTTCTCCTACTTCGCGGTTTATTTTCTTCGCCAAGTAATCTTTTCGTGGCTTCGCCTTAGTATCTTGATGGTCCTTCTACTTTATTCGGGATGGAGAGTTATCTCGCGCTTGGGGTTTGTATTTCGCCTTCTGATGTTGACTGATTTGACAGGTCACTGACACGGATCTTTGACTAGGATTTCCTTACCTTACTTGGTATGAAACGTGGCAATCCTATTTCGTGTATCTACATTTTTCCTTTTCTTATTCTGTCCGAGTCGCTGCGAGGATGGAATAAGAACCGTTTCAGTTTCCTTAACCGTCACATTCTCCATACCTATAATTCCACGTGGCCACGTTCCATGGGTAACCGTCTGTCACCGGTCACCTTTACTTCGATCCTGCTGCTTCCCGGTTTTACCGGTCTCTTCTTCTTGCTATAAATACACTTCTCCACCCTTACTTGAGTTTCTTTTCTGCCTCTTCCAATTTCTGCTCTTTTCTTGTTTGATCTCTGCTCTTTCTTTTACCTTATTTTCCCGAAATCCTCTACTTTCTTCATCAGCATGTCTCCTAAAAGTGTTTCTGCATCTGCTTCACTTAAAACTCTCGAGGAATTTTAAGCCGAGCTCTAGGAGTTAGGTTTAATCTTAACTCTAGCTGTTGATTCTTCCCCAGATCCCGCTGTTCTTGCTACCCAAGAGATGGAACTGAACTACCGGTGGCTTGGTTCGGTGGTCTGCTGATAAGGTGATTATCTCTCTAGGTCAGTTGAGAGCGGGACTATCTTTCCCCTTGTATGATCCTTCAAACCCCATTTTCTTGGAGATTCTCGGTAGGCTGCAGTGCGGGGTTTTCCAGCTTACTGGTAATGCGATTCGGATCGCCAACGAGTTTAAAGTCCGTTCTCGCGATGGTATCTCGCAAATCCCTTCTTCAGCAGACGGATTTGATTCCTTGGATTTCAACATAGACTCTTTCATGGACAACTATTCAGTTGTGTTTACAAGCACCAGGAAGCATCAGGAGTGGGGTCTTGAGCTTGTTAGGAAGGTGGTTTCTCCCCCCATTAAGGAACTTCTACTGGATGTGGATTCCAAACTTCGTCTCTTTGTTGATGACTGGGCGAGGTTTCCTTTAGTAGTTGGCGGTCCCTTCGTCTGGGGTTACGACGAAAAGAGCTTTCCTCGCAATAGTCCCCTTCCCAGACATTGTTACCTCGCGGGATGTGATCCCCGAAGACTTCGCTGGACTGTTCCTAGGGAGGTATGATTTTTCCTACTGCGATTTGTATCATTTGTAACTATAAATTGTACTTATGTTTCTCAATTAGTTTTAGTATGTGATGCCTGTTGCTGGACTTATCAAGGCGCGACAGGATAAGAAAGTAGTTGCTAAGAAGACTCCCTCTCAACAGGTATCATTTTCGTCTGTTGTTAGCGATTTTGTGATAATTTTCCATCCTGACGTCATGCCTCTTCGCAGGGTGAACTACCCACTTCTGGGGTACCCAAGGTCACAAGAAACGTTATCATCCTACTCCTCCTCCTCCTTCTCAGGTACCATCCTTATCGCCTTTTATTTGTAAATTTTAGCCTTTTGGTTTTTAACTTTTGACTTCGTAGACGAGCGCTCCTCCGTATGGTGCATCCAAGAGGCCGCGAAAGACCCTGGATGTGGATGCCTTAGATGCAATACAACCCTCCGCTCTCCTTGGTCATCCCGTTCGCACTAAGCAACAGTCCCCTTCAGTTAGTGCTCCAGCTCCTCCGAAAGAAGCTGATTCTGTTACCCGTTCCAAGGTCGCTGATTCCCCTGTTCAGCCAGGAGTTGAACATCCTAAGAGTTCTCCGGAGGTACCTCCCTCTGGCGAGAAGAGAAAGCAACCTGTACTGCCTGTAATGTCAAATCCTCTCTTCGACCCTGACATGCAATTCCTTCGAGGTATCTACCACAAGGCTCAAGAAGATCCGGCTATGAGATCTCGTGCTTTGGAGTCTTTGTCCGCCTTTGTTTCCGAGGAATTCCTCTCCCAAGACTCGTCTGCGCTTTTGAGTGCTTCAATGAATCTGTGTCTCCAACAGCACTCTGCCTTGATGAACCAGGTGATTTCTTTATGCCTTTTCTGCCATTTTTCCTTTTCGTTTCCGAAATCTATTTTCCGAGTTCAAGTTTGCTTCGCAGGAAGTCTACCGTCACATGGCCACCCTCGTGGAAATTCATCTTGTTCGCGAGATGGCTAGGAAGGATGAAGCTAAAATCAAAGCTTTATCGTAGGACCTTCAGAAAGAAAAAGATCATTCCCGCAAGCAAGGCCAAAAGATAGATAAGCTTTTGAGTAAGTTCTTTTTTCTTGGACGTCCCTCTATTGTTCTTGCCTTTGCTTCCATTATTTTCTTATTTTATGCTTCGTCAAGCTCGATGCATGCAATGTCAAATGAGCACCGACGAAGCTTCCTCCTCGCTGGAAGATATTCGCGCTGAGATGGTGAACCTTACAACTCAAAATGATATTTATATTTCTGAGAACTCCATCCTTAATGTAAAGGTCGAGACCCTTTGCTTCCAAGTGGACCGTCTGTCAGTTGAATGCTCCTGTAACGAGGAACTGAACCTCCATTTCCACAATGACAACTTGCGGCTTAAGTCAGATCTTCAACGGGTCTCTAATTCTCTTACTACCTCGCGGAGCCTCCATTCTTCGTCGATAGCCAACTATAAGAAACTGGAGGAAAATTACGACCGAGTGATCAAAAGAAAAACCGAGCTCGCAGCTACTCTTCGTAGGTCTCGAAACACTGTGGATGGTCTAAACGAGGAGGTTGATTGTTTGAAGAAAAAGGTAGAACTCTTGCAAGCTAAATTAGCCACTTCCTCTCGTCCAAAACCAGCGAAATCCTCTCCTCCAATCAAGCCTGCAAGTCTCCGTGGAAAAGGCGTTCTCGCCATTCAGTCTGACAAGAGCACTTTGAAATCCCCTCATGGTGAAGGTTGGGATAGAATGTATCATGAGTTATGTGTTCAACTTGAAGATTCCAACTTCAAAGTTGCCAAGCTCGATCATCTATACTATGATGTTCAGAGTACTTTAAATACTACTATCCTTCAGGCGGAAGGTAGTTTTTAGGTGTATTATTATCTTTGTTTGACCCGGCTTATTTCCTTATTTCTAATGTAGTTTCTATTATCATCGCAGAATCAGATGAGCGTCATAAGAGTCAGGTCCTTCGTATCACCAGGGAGAGAGATGAAGCTCGTGGTGACGTTTCTCGTCTTAATGAGGAGATTGAGAGTCTAAATGATAATATGGACGAGATCATCGATTATTCCAAGAAGGTATCCAAGACGGCCCGTAAGAATACTCAGAACTATTTGGTTCCACTTTTCAATGACTATTGCGCTGAGAATGGCATTCCTCCTCCTTCTTTTCCTTTGGAAATTTTTTCTGATGATGAGAAGCCTCATGATGAAGCTGCTGATCCTACCAACGAGGAATTGTCTCTTGATGACGACGAGGATCCAAAAGTTGACACCGCGAAGGACAACGAGGGGTCCAAGGGAGCTTATACTAGCATTACCGAGTCAGGCGGCGAGATCCATGAGTCAACCATCATCGATTGTGCCATTCCTCAGTAGCAATTTTAGTTTTGTCTTTTCTCGTCTCAGATTGGTGTTTTATAACTAATAATTTTTTATAGGCGCTCCCAAGCTTGGGGGGAAAACGTTTTATTTTGGGAATCATCACATTTCATGATATTATGATTCTGTTTTATCAAGCGTGTGTTTATTTGATTTCCGTCATTTGCCTCAAGTATATACTGACCATGGAAACTCTCAAAAGAATAGTGAAGCCTTTAAGTATATACTTGCCTTTTATTCTTTTGTGAGTTTTCATCTTCGTTTCTGTCTTCACCTTTCAAATCACCCTCAGTTCCGGCTTTCTTTCTTCACTCATCCCTGCTGCCTTTTGCTTTTCGGCAAGGTTGAGAATGCTAATTTAAAGGAGCAGTGGTTTCTAAAGTATGCGCCCGGTCTTAGTTTTTTCCTTCAGGTTCCTTCTTGCCTTGTCCTGTAGCCTTAGATTGTATCTTAAGCGCTTTGTAGTTTCGTGCGGATAATGCCAAAAGAACAAAAAATATAAAAGTATATACTTGCCTCTTGTTCTTGTTGACATTATCCAATTGAGACGAGATTGTTCTGAGAATGCTCTTTATAACTTTGTTGTTTTAGTAGATGTGTTTATTTCTTGCTTATGAGGTCTTATTGCGCCTCCTAATTAAGGTCTTATTGCGCCTCACCCTGTTTTTACGGGTAGTACTTCGGCGAAGTCTCAGGCGCTTGCTATTTTTGCGAATAACAATCCATCAACCTCGCCTTAACATTTTTGATAAGTTTTCTTTCTGCGACAATGTGACAGGCCTATCTATTCCCATAAATAACATCCCCATGACATTGCCGTCTTTTTTGGTCACACAACTCCCTAATATGGATGGTGACATCCCTTTATATTCCCCCTGAGTGCCTCTTCAAGGAGGTTAACCCTAACATGCATGTTGGTCTCCTCCCATCCGGTTATTACGACATTCAGTTGTTTTCGTGACTTCTTATCCTCTTCGCCGATAAGGCTCGGAGTTACGAGGTCACACCCTAAGTGGGGTTTCTTTGGGATCAAGTGCATCGTAGCCAAGAGTTTCCAGACGGACATGTCCGGTAACGCTCCATACGTCCCAGGCACCCGCAGCTCAACCGAATACGTCGGCGCCTTGGTCATATTTCTGCACCCCTTACCGAAGGCCATCATAAAAGGGACCCTCAGTGGATAGGTCTTATCATTGCCCCTAGCTTTCTGCCTGAGAGTTTTACACGACATGCATTAGGGCTTTGCCTCTTGCATTTTCATGCGAACTAGGGTGCTTGCCGTGGGTTCCCAGCCTTCCTAGGCGAAGGTTTTAAGTTTCCCTAGAAACTTTTTATTTCATATTAATTATTTTCCTCCTAATCTTGAGGTCTTACTGTCTTTGGTTACTCAGCGAATATTTATTTCATCAATATTTCATCAAATTTTTATTGCCATGCTCTTGAAAATTGAGTACATCGATCATTTCATTTTTATCATCAAAATAAAGAGAATACATTTATCTTATCTAATTTTATCTTTCATATTCTTCTTTCATACGAATGTGCTCGGCTTGGTATTTTTTCAACTCCTTCATTCGTACTGCATTTCTTATCTTGAATAATGTGGAAAATAATGGTTTCCTGGTTGATAAAGCATAGATGAATGATCGCACCAACTCCTCTTCCGAGATTCTTCCCTTCAATTCTTTGCATACTGCTTCCCATCTTGCGACGAGACTTTGCAAGCTCTCATGCTCCTTTTGCCTTAACGAGAAAAGCGCTGCTATTTATGGCTTTCACGGTTCATTCCTTGAGCATTTGTTTACCATTTACAAATCACTTTCTCTTCTTTCCTTGGGGATATTGTTTCTTCCTCGAGTAACGACTATTGATTGTTGCATTCGATACTCCCTTTCCCCGAATTCTCTTCTTCTGCTTTCTATGGTCTTCTCGCACCTTTTTCTCACCTCGTCCCAGGCCTTCTCGTTTTCGCATGTAATGTCTTTCTTTAATTCGTGCTTCTCCCATAGCATATCTCTCCTCCTGCATATTACTATCTTCCTGCTTCCTTTTCAAATGATTATTTCTGATGATCAACTTCTCATTTTCCCTTTCTAACCTTATTCGTTCCCTGACCAGATCCTCTTTCCTTCGCCTCTCTTGGTAAAGTTTTTCCTTTAACCGGGCCATCTCCTCGTCTTCGCGACTTTCTTTCAATTTATTCTGTGAATTTTGTATTTCAACGCTTTCCTTGGCCTCTTGTCCCTGTGCCTTTTTGCCTTTTGACCGGTTCATCTTCCCTCCTTCTCGTGGAATTTGCTTATCCTTTGTCGTGGGAGTTTCCTTTTTATTCTTTGTCATTTCATTTCCTTCAAAAACCTTCCCCTTCTTGTCCTTTCCACCTTGTTTTTGATTGACCTGCCCCCTTCCTCTGGAATTGCGTTATTATCTTCCTCGATATGAATTTTTGCTTCATTGGTTTCCTCCTCATCCTCCTGCATTCCGCTCAGTTCTTTTCTAGACTCTATCGTAAATACCATCAGTTGTTCGGCTCTTCTTTCTTCGCTGACTTTTCTTCCTTTGTTACATCTTCTTTCTTAAATTCTCCTCGTAGTTATGCACGTCTTTTGTTATACATTCTTTTACGTCTCTCAGATCTCCTCTTATCTCGCTGATTCCGCTTGGCATTGGTAACCGGATCGCCTGGTGATATGTCGACGCAACTCCCTTTATTCCATGTATCCAAGGCCTCCCTATGAGAGCATTGTAGGAGAATCGACATCTACGACACAGACTGTGACCTTCGTCTCTAGTTCTCCAGCGAGAATCTTCACGGTCAATTCCCCTTCGGCTTAGATGCTACCCCATTGAACCCATATATGTTATATGTAGAAGGTACAAGATCCGAGTCCTTGTATCCCATGGTCCTAAAGGTATGGTAAAAGAGGATATCAACTGAACTCCCAGTATCAACTAAGATTCTTTCTATTGCCCAAATTCTCTTTTCCTCAGCTTGCTCTTCCTCCCATCTGGAATATTTTCCGAATCCCAAGGTCACGACCAGAGGATTTGTGTGCGAAATTTTCCCATTAGGTGCATCCTTCGCCGAGAAGGTTATCTCCCTCTTCTGCCATTCCTCTAGCGGCTCTTTCGTCATGACGTTGAATATTTTGTTTCCCTCGAAATCCCTCTTTTATACTCTTTTAAGCACATTGTCATGAAAGTCTTGGAGACTTTTTGCCGCGTGAATTATCGAATTACAGTTTAATTGTTGCTTTCCTCGGTCTATCTCGATCCGGTATATTGGTTGATTCTCACGAGGTGGAGGGGGTGGCACATAACCCTCTAGGAAATGCGCGAGTTTCCCTTGGTCTATCATGCGAAGTATAATTCGCCAAACGTTCATGCAATCACCTGTTTGGTGTCCATGGAAGCGATGATACTTACAAAATTCATGACTTCGAAACCCTGGTGGGGGCTCACTTCCGAAATTTGGTGGGGGCGGGATTTCCTCCAGCAGCACTATTTCCTCCCACACTTTTTGCACAGTTGTGTTAAGTCGTGGGAGTTTCACATCTTCAAAGATTGGTCCATTGGGCCTCCTTTCCGCGTATCTGGGTCCTTGATTATTCCTAGGTTGGTATCCCGTACTGTAGCTTCGTGGCTCATGATTTCTTCGTTTTGACTCCTCATACCTTTGTTGATCAATCCACTCCTGATCTCCACTCGAGACGGCCAAAAGCTTCGTTGGGACGGGAACTGCTGGCCCTCCCTTTCCTCGCCCGAGTTCATCCTCTACTGCGTGCACCGTCCTTGGTAATAACCTAGAATTCCCTTCTTTCGCTGGGTCCAACGTCATTTCGCTGACCTGCCTCTGATTTTCCTCCAACACTATGTATTCCTCCTGGTACTCCCTCAGCTCATTCATCGTTATCGAGTTTCGAATAATGAATATCTGTGTGTACAACAGGTCCGTTGGGATCAAAGCATTCACGAAGGCTAAGATGAATTTTCGTTCATCAACTCTCCCGGCTAACTCGCTGCACACTGTTTTCCATCTCGTGACCAACCCCTCAAGATTTCTGTTGGCATTCTCCTCAAGTTGAACAATGTCTCTATCCCTGGTCTCAACAAGTTGTTTCTTATGTACGTCGTCAAGAATATCCTCTGCAAATCTTTGAATGATGATATTGACTTTTCCTGGAGTCCATCGAACCAGGCTAATGCCTCCCCTGTTAAGCTCGCGGGGAAATACCAACAAAGTACTGCGTCATTTCGGCCCCATTGCATCAGCGAAAGGGTATATTGTTTCAAGTGTTGCACTGCACTTTCCGATCCACTGAATATGCTTGCAAGCGTTGGTAATACGCATTTCTCCGGGATGTCCGTATGCATGATCTCATAGGTGAATGACGATTTATCTGCTTCATTTATTGCTTCTGCTAACTGTACTCTTCCACCTCTTCGTGAGTTATTAATTAAAGCCCTCATGTCTTTCAACTCGTTCAGGACTTCTTGGTTCAAGTTTCCTCCATCCTTCTCATGGTGACGGCCTCTCATCATGCTAAGCCTCCCTTCGCTTGGTCGTCGCCTTTCCTCCTCGTCTCGGATAAGGTTCGCATGACGTTGCAGTTCTTCCTCCTGCCTCTGTTTCTCCTCATGTCTCCGCCTATGATCTTCCCATTGTGAGATCTCCAGTGCTCTTCTCAAGTCTCTTTCTTCGTCTTTATTCATTCGTCGTCTTCTTCTTCGTCCTCCTTCATCTTCCTCGTGGTCATATCTCCTTCGTCGCAGTTCATCTTCCTCCGAAGATACAGTGTTTCCTTCCGAATCTATGGCATTCATCTCCACGTTTTCGTTAAGTTGCCGGTTTTGTTGCCTCAACCTAGTATTATGCCTTTCCAACTGCACATGTTTTTCCGCCAAGTCCCGGTCCCGTTCTCGTTCACGATGGAGTGTCTCCCTTAGCTGGTCCAACGTCATGTTTTCTTCTCCGATATTCTCTCCCATCTCCTCGCGAGTCATCTCCTCCTCGACAACGGTGTCTGTATCAGATGTGTGCATTGAACCTTCCCTGAGGCCATCTTCCTCCGTCTGTCGCTGGTTCTCTTCTCGTCTTCCTCCTACAGCTGATGTTCCAGCCCGTTCTATCCTTCCCCTCTTATCTGCCAATCGTTTACTTTTCCTTACAACTATCACATGCGCTGCTCGATCTGATGTTCTAGCCATCAACCTATCCTTATTTCAATATCAACTGAACTTTTCCAACCCTAATTATCTAGGTCTCCTATTTTCACAACCTCGACTTTCTTCTAACTCTTAGATGAGGATCGATTCCCAATCTAAGTTCCCTGTTTCTGGGCGCCAAAATGTGATTACTGGAAATCCAGCAACACACCCAAATGGAGAATATGCAAGATCTAAGACATAATAACAATAGAACTTAAACTTATTTATTGATCTCAAGCGAAATACAAGTTACACTCGTGGGTTAAAAGTAAACCCTAATCCCTTCTCCCAGCCTATGAATTACAAGGAAACCCTAACTCTCTCTCTCTCTCCTATTCTAGACCTTTCCCTCCCCAAAAGATCACTTTCTTTACATTGTCCAAAGGTCTCTATTTATAGGCCTAAGCAACCTTAGTGGCATACAACTCATATCATCTCGCCGAGGTTACGTTATGCTTCTCCCGGAGCATATTCCATAAAGTTTTTCTCCACCTTTCGCTGACTTCACGTGGTCTTGTCGGGACACCTGTCCTTTTTCTTGCGCCCTACTGCTCCTACTTCGCGGTTTATCTTCTTCGCCAAGTAAACTTTTTTTGGCTTCGCCTTAGTATCTTGATGGTCCTTCTACTTTATTCGAGGTGGAGAGTTATCTCGCGCTTGGGATTTGTATTTCGCCTTCTGATGTTGACTGATTCGACAGGTCACTGATACGGATCTTTGACTAGAATTTCCTTACCTTACTTGGTATGACACGTGACAATCCTATTTCGTGTACCTACATTCACCTTGAAGGTATCTATCAAAAGTTAAGCTATATCATCGATTTAAGAAGTTGGGATCGGAAAAGAATTTGAAGGAAAATGAATATGTATCCTATATGAATTGAGACATTTTTCACATACATTTAATTCGAGAACAGCTTAGTTTTATTGGGAAATATTACCGATCAAATTATAGCGTGTCCGCTAAGTTTTTTGAAAATTTTCTTACCTGTGTCCCCGTCTCATTGGTTCCCATATGTCCAAGTCTCGTTGAATCCCATCTGCCAGTCCATGTCAGTGCTACCCCGCCAACTACCAAACTATAAGCCCCACCTGAATTGCCAATGTTGCTCCCACGTACCGGTCTATCTAAATGTGGTTAATAATTCTTCTCCTATTTCTATCTTGACACGGTGACACCACCATTTTGTGAATGGTCTATTTACTGAAGTTGGTCGACCACTTGTATCTTGAGGTTCCATTTTTAAAATAAATCATCTTGGGCTATATAGACTACCATAACATCTTCATTCTCTTCACCAACTCCTTATATCAATAAATTATCATCAGATCACATCAGTCCACCTCTGTGTTATCTTTATTCTCTAGCTTTTTTCTTCGTTAGAAGCAACATATAGTAAATGATGGCTGATCAGATTGATGAACTTGAAGGTGAACTCGTAGTCCAGTGTGATGCTGATAAGTTATACACCGCGATAACCAGTGGTGCTCCGAGTCTACCAAAATATCTTCCTCAGTTAATCCACAAGTGTCAAATTTTTCCCGGAGGCTGTGAAATTAGTGTGGGTAGTATTTTTGTTTGGGACTACGTAATAGGTACGTAATGAAAATAATTAATCATTTCCATTACAAAATCATATATATATATATACAATGCGTGGTATTGAAATCCATGTTCTTTGTTATCCTTGAAGATCACTAATTTGTAACCGATCTTTATTGATGATCACAGAGGGCAAATCTTCTACTGTTACGACAAAAGAGAAGATAACAGCAGTGGACCATAAAAATATGTTGATAACTTGCACAGTTTTTGAAGGAGATACCGCAATTAGTTATCCAAGTTTTGCTACCACTGTTCAGATTACTCCCATAGGGGGAGGGAGTAATGAAAGCAAGGTGAAATGGTCAATCAAGTATGAGATCAAAAAGAGTGAACATGATGTGATTCCTACGCCAACTTCCTTCGTGAATTTCTTGGAAACATTTTTTATAGAATTGGGGGTTAAGTTGCTAGAGGAAGAGAAATCTTAGACAAAAAAGATTGATGATCTTAATTCAATAGACGACATGTAGAATAAAGGTATCATAAAATGTGTAGAATATCAAAGTAATCATCTTTATATACTATTATAATGACAAGAGGTTTTTTTTTTGCTCGCATTTTTAGGGGCGACTCCGAAAAAATTAGGGCGACTTTTTTATTCCCAACCCATAAACAAGGTTAAGGGATGTCCAAAAGTATAGTAGAATACGTTAATGCCTTTCCGTAATCGGAAGTTATTTTTGAACCGATTGTTGAGAGTAAATCGGTAGTTAAGAAACGCACAAAAACTACCGATTGATATGAATTTGTGCTAAATGCGTATTTGGGGCTGCTATTAATCGGAAGTTAATGATAAATTCATTTACTACCGATTACAGGCTGAACCAAAATTCAAAAAAAATGGTTTTTGTAAAATCTCATTTTGGGACTACTTTGTATTCGGTAGTTATGTGAACTATTTTAATTACCGAATATGGTTGAATATTTGCAAAGAGAGCCACTGTATAATCGGAAGTCAGGATTTTACCTTATTTACTATCGATTATAGGCTCAACCAAAATTCAAAAAATATATGATTTTGGCAAAATCTCATTTTGGGGCTACTCTATATTCGGTAGTTATATGAACTATCTTGACTACCGATTATGATAGGATATTTGCAAAGGGAGCCACTGAATAATCAGAAGTCAGGATAACTTCATTTACTACTGATTATAGGTTCAACCAAAATTCAAAAAATTCAGAATTTTTGCAAAATCTCATTTTAGGGCTACTCTATATTTGGGTGTTAAATAATCTAAATTCACTACCGATTATGGTAGCATTTAGCCAAAGGTCTACTTTAATAGGGAGTCAAGATTACTTTATTTACTATCGATTATAGGATAATCAAAATTCAAAAGATAGAGAATTTTCACAAAATCTCATTTTGGGGCTACTCTATATTCGGGAGTTAAATAATCTTAATTCAATACCGATTATAGTAGCATTTTAGCCAAATGTCTAATTTAATCGGAAGTCAAGATAACTTTATTTACTACCGATTATAGGATAATCAAAATTCAAAAGATAGAGGATTTTATTTTGGGGATACTTTATATTCGGAAGTTATGTAAACTAAATTGACTTCCAATTGTGGATTAACTTCCCGATTGTAAAGGGTAGTTTGGCCATTAAAAAAACGGGAGATAAGGGATGGCTACATTTTACGTTTGGGTGACCTTTTTTTTTGTCTTTTTGTGTCTCCCCTAGTTCTTTTGGAGTCGCCCCTAAAAAAGCCAGTTTTTTTTAGAAGAAGCTAAAGAGGAGTGAGAAGATTTTGTCAAAAATAAATAAAAATGAAAGCTGACTGCTTAGCCAATCACCAATTGGTCTGGTGGTTGGCATGCTCCCTCCCACTATGGAAGTAGGGGTTCAAACCTTGTAATTGCTGAAATCACTCCAATTTAAGGAGTTTGGATGTAGTCTAGGGACCACTAGTCTAGAGCATACAAAAAAAAAAAAAAAACTGACTGCTTAGATCTTAGTTGATTTCTCTCTTTTTTTTTTCTTTTTTTTTCTGTATTTTTAGGTAGTTAGGTTAGATTTGTTCAAGTTTTCTTTCCAATATCCATTGTTTTTAGGGGATACTTATAGTGTTCTTGTGGGTGGTTTGCGCTTTTTGTTTGTGTCTTCTCCTTTATGGAGATTCTCTATGTGCTCTCATGATGTTCTTTTGTGATCTCGATGGAGATTTTAGGTGGAAGTTCAAGTGTGATGATCAAGATTCAAGACGTTGGGCATATTACTCTCATACCACATATCTGTTCCACCTCAGGTAAACAAACCACTGCAACCGCCACTGACATCAGTACCACCAACACCTTCAGTTTTCATGTAAAAACCGTTATCAACTGATTCTTTCAATTCTCTCTATTTCTCACTGCCACAATAACTTCATCTGCTACTGAAACAAATCCATTTTTGTAGCAGATCATCAACTCCATCAAACTCTATCAAAACATTCCACCAATCTCCTTCATTGCTGATCTGAATCTCTCCAAACCCATCTTCTTTTGATTCCTCACAGACCCATTAATCATCTCCTCCAATAAATTCATTTATCTCCAAAATCGAGCTTCAATTTCTTCTTCCAATTCACATACTATCAGTTCATTATCCAAGAACCCTAATTTCTCTAATTTTTGCACTAACAAAACCCCCATCAACTGCATCTCTCAGATTCACTATTCTTTAACCTCTCTGTAATTAAATCGACCTCAAACAGAACCCTAAATCATCAATAGATGCAACAACATATCATCTCTTCATCGATTTGATTCTCTCAGCGACAACAGCTTCTTCTCGATCTCCCCTGAGTTTATTATCACCACCAACAGTTTCATGATCACTCGTTTCTGTATTCACATAAATAGCAGAAAATCAAAACCCACTCAATTTCAGATTAACACCCATCTTCGATTCAACAAAAGAAGCTCGAGTTGAATTTCTTGTTCTGAATTCTTAAATCCTCATAAATTTCAGATCTCAGTTCACAAATCAAACCCTATTTCGATCCATATGAAACAATCTATCGAACCTATCTTATTCTTCCGCTTCAATTACAGATAATTTTTAGTTTCAATTTCTCTCATTTCTGTAAATCTCGACCATTTAATGGCGACGTTTCTGATAGAACATTTTTCTGTCTAAATTGTACTCAATGTCTCTATTGTTAGTGCTCGATTTTTGTACTAATTTTGATGGTTTCTGTGTTTGTAGGCGTTTTTGGAGAAATACACTTGTGTGGAAAAACTTGCTCAAAAAGTGCTATTTGGACTCCTGGAGAAAAGTACTAAAGGCACCCTCAATTTGGATAAGGGGCACCTCAGTCTAGCACCTGCTATTCGCACCCCCAGTTTGGTTAGGGGGACACCATCTTCTACCTTTCAAATCTGTTTTTGGCGGGAAAATCTGGTTTCAAAGAACCAGAATTAGGGTTGGAAGTTTGGACGAGAATGAAGGAGACTCAACGACTGGGAATTGTTGGGATGACTTGAATGGTGGTAACAGGCGTGGTATGGTCGATTTCGTCAGCTATATTTGGCTAGATTCTCGGTGAGAAGAAAACAGGGGAGTGCGTACTTGAGAAGAGTTTTTCACGGGATTGTACGTGTTTTCTGTGCATGGCGTAAGATGGATGTATGTTTAACTACTTCGGGGATGTGTTTCAGACTAATTGGAGTGTGTCAGATGTGCAAAGACGCGTGAAGATTCAAAACATGGAAGAAATCTCCGTATCTTGCATGAGAATATTTGTTATTAACTGCCGGGAATTATTTGGAGTTATGAGAACATATTCTCGGTCAGAATGGGTATATATAGGCTGCTAGCACCATAGAGAAGCGGGGTCGAGAGTCTGGGGGGCTGAGGAGAGCCAGAGAAGAAGAAATTCGAGTTTCCCAAACTCGATTTCTGCTGCTGCTGCTGCTGCTGATGAACATGAAGAACACGAAGAACGGACCATCCAAGACCGTCGTTTTACAACAGTAACAACGACTCACAGTCATGGGTCGTACATTAGAGGCAGACTTATTTGCCAGCGTTTGCGACACAGAGCCGTGGGTCTTAGAGCAACAGTAACAGTGACAATCCTCTGTATCGTCTTTTTTTGGTTTGTAACAAATATAATTGTTACAAAACCCGGTTTTGAATTATTTCTCCATTTTCATCATTTGTAACCACCCTTTGAGCAATAATAATGATTTTTGAGCGTGTTTCCAACATGATGAGCGGCTAATTCTCCCACAACCAAGGCAATGAGGAAGCTATTTACACATGAATAATTGGTAACTGTTTTATTTTCTCTAATATTTAATTATAATTCACTCAATCACTGCTTTTGCAGAATTTTAAATTGTTTGCGTAATTTTCCTAATCAGTTGTGATTCAATTAGATAGGTTATGCTTTGTTTAGATAATCTATGCTTAAGGGATACAATTGATGTTTGAGAATTTGCTTGATTATTAGTGAGTTAAGATATAAAGGACTTAAAAGATAATTAGAGTTTTGGATTATTTACCATCATTAATTCATGTGTAATAATGGAATTAGTGTCTTGGTTATTTTCTCACACCTCTCGCCCACTTTGTTAATATTTTTGTATATAATTTTATTAAATATTTAAATTTAATCTTCACAAGTCCGAGAGTTTGAACCTCATTACTACAACATCAATCAAAAATATTATCAATTTCTCACTTTCTGTAAATCTCTCTGTGGACGAATAAAAAGAAAGAAACTGAGGGGACACGCGGCGTGTTTTACGGGCCGGTCTGAGCTAACCTGTTTCCCTACAAGCCAGCATTTCCCCAACTCTAACCCGGCTTGTTTAGAAACCATCCAAGCCGGATGCGGGTTTCTACGAGCCGGTACGGACCAACCCGTGATTTTTGAGCTTGTTTGCCGGCTCCATCTACATTCATATTTCCTGTGAGAACGATTTTGAGGTTTTAACTTATTTTCTTTCATATACAGGGGCTCCATTTCCTCAAAACTTTAAAGACGTCGTAAAGACAATATTCAAACGATTGTTCCGAGTAATATGCACACATTTTCAAAAGATTGCGACTCTCAAAGAAGAGGCTCATTTCAACACATGCTTTAAGCATTTTATTTTGTTCACATGGGTAAGTTCGGGAGGGTGCTTATCCTCAGTGCCGTCTTATAGAATTGGGTATCCTAGGTGAACTAAAAAAATATGGGTTTTTTTTTTTAAATCACAATATAGGGATAAAGCTAGAATTTCTTTTAGGGAGAGATATTACTATATCTAAGCCATAACTTGAAACACGACTGTGCGCCTGAAGGCAGCCTAATTTTTTCCAGAATTTTGGTTAGATCTTGGATTGTAAGCTTGTATTTTGTCAAAAAAAAAAAAAACAACTGCAAAGATTTCGCAAGATTAAAATATTAGAGCGTGTATAGGTGTCACATGGTATTTACTAACAATTATAACTGTTACAATTACCTGTAAAGTGATTAACTGTGGCAAGACTCTTTACTACACTTATAAGTGTTACAAATTGACCATAATAAGAAAAAAATCGGGAAACTGGGCCCCCAATAATTTGGGGCTCTAGGCACCCGCCTGTACTGCCTGCCTCCATCATAAGCCCGGCCCTATCCTACTGCGGTTTTTCACTGTAAAAGAGGAACGTGATAACCATTTTTTTTTGGCGTGTGCTTGTTTTACGATTTTCCATCTCATCATATGTTTGGTTGATTTTTGCCGTGTAGGAGTTCCGGTTGATAGAGAAAAGTGAATAGGAAATCTTAAACAGTGGAAGAAATCGATCATACTTTTTTTTTTGTTAATGCGGATGTTTGAGGTTTGATAGTACCAAAGGTATTATCAAAGTGTGTTGGATTGTTTATTCATTCATTGGTTTGTTTGGCTTCTCATATGTGCAAAAAAAAAAAAAAAAAAAGAAAAGAAAAAAAAAGGCATATATCATTTTTGTTTTGGAATGATGAGATGATTCTTGTTTTGGGGAAGTTCTGTTTTGGTCCAAGGAAAATATATTCTTTAAATTTCTAAAATGCAACAAACTTAATGGCTACCATCAACATATTCAAAGATATCAGTCATAATCAAGATGGATTCATTCAGCCGATGTTACTCTAGTACAGTGGTAAGTGATGATACCAAATGCAAAACTTGTCTGTATCAAATTCTTTGTAGGATCAAAATATCGCACAACATATCAAGTGTGCGTCAGTATCAACATCATGTCCGTGCGAGAACGTAGCACAAGTGCGAGAGAACTTAGCACGGGTATAAGACAGAAGTTAGCACGAAAGTAGGGGAAATATTAGATATACCCCACTACATCTTAGCTGTGATCCATTATATAAACACTTATATAAAGAGAAAGGTAGGAGAGAGAAAAAGGGAGACATACACTTTTTAGGGAACACATGTGTAGAGAGAGAACATAATTTGTATTATTATTATTATCTTCAACTTCTTTTTTCATCAACCTAGAGCTCCAAATACTTATTAATGGAGTCTCAATGTAATTCCAACAATCATAATGAAGAACCATGGATGTAGATCACAATGACCGAACCATGTAAAAACTCTTGTGTCCATTTTTATAATTTTAGCACTTTTATCATCATTTTTATAGTTAGATCTAAAAAATATACTAAGGGGTGTTAGTTGTGGGATTTCATGCAACTACATTCTTTGCCAATAAAAAAAACAAGATGAATAAAAAATATGATTCATCATATATCTTTATGCTTTTTTTGTCCTTTTGATTGGTAAAGAAGTTGGTGCCTGAGAGTTTCAAGCTCATCACCCATTGACTTTACCATCCTACTACTACATTGACACCGGCCTATCCATTTATAAGTTTTACAAATACAAAACTAGTGAAACATTAGAAAAAATAAAGATTGTGAGCAGCAGAAATAACAGACAATGTCACTAACACGACAGTCAGTGCAGGGAATTTCTTGAAAGCTTTTCATGTAATCCGCCCAAACTAAGAGATACTTCCTTCATGGTCGGCCTTTTCTTTCAACGTATTTCAAGCATCTTTTAGCGAGTTTAGCCACAGCCAAAACATCGTCTCTCTCGGCTTCATTACTAACCCTAGCATCTAATATCTCGAACAACCGATCTTGTTTCATTGAGTTCTTGAAATGTAATCTTAAACTCTTCTCTTCGCCGTGTCTGATTTCAGAAATTGCCTTTTCTCCCGTTAAGAGCTCCGCAAGCACTATTCCGAAGCTGTAGACGTCGCTTTTATCTGTGAATTGGCTTGAGTAATAGTATTTCGGGTCTAAGTAACCGATGGTTCCTTGCACGAGTGTGGTTACGTGAGTTGTGTCTATAGGTATCGATCTAGAGATTCCAAAGTCAGAGACCTTAGCCTTGTAATTCTCATTCAAAAGTATATTGTTGGACTTTATGTCTCTGTGAAAAATTGGCACGGAAGCGTCCGCGTGTAAATACGCAAGCGCTCCTGCTATCTCAGATGCAATCCTTACGCGATCTTTCCATGAGAGTAATGATTCACCATCTTCTTGCTCTACCTGGAGATGGTATGAGAGCGTTCCGTTAGAGACAAACTCATAGACCAACAATGGAACTTGAGTTTCCAAACAACAACCTAGTAATTTAACAATGTGCCTATGATTAATTTGCGAAAGGAGAGCAACTTCGTTGATGAACTGGTCGACTTGTTTCTCATCCACCAATGTAGATTTCTTAATGGATACTATTTCACCATCCGGTAACATGCCTTTGAAGACGGTACCAAACCCTCCTTTGCCAATGATTCTATCTGGGTTGAAGTTGTCCGTCGTCTTCACTAATTCTTCGGTAACAAAGATTTTGGCAGCCTTTTCAACTTTACCATCATTTGAAGTGATCTTTTGCTTTAACAACAACCCACCATTCCTCTCAAAGTGCTTGTGCTTCAGTTTCATTTGCTTTCTCTTCTCAAGGCTTTTGTATAACCAATAACCTATCCCGAGCATAAGTATCAATACCAATTTGCAACAAAAAGGTACTAAGCCTGTGATACCACGCACGAGGAGCTTGTTTGAGACCATAAAGAGAACGATGCAACTTGCAGACATGCGTAGGAAAACGAGAATCTACGTAGCCCGGTGGCTGTTTCATATACACCTCTTCTTGAAGTTCTCCATGTAAAAAGTCATTTTGCACATCAAGTTGATGAATTGGCCAATTGGAAGACAAAGCCAATGTAAGAATAAGACGAATAGTACATGGTTTAACAACCGGACTAAATGTTTCAGAATAGTCAATATCCTCTTGCTGATTATAGCCTTTTGCAACTAATCGTGATTTTCGACGTGCAATCGTACCATATGGATTGCGTTTAATACGAAACACCCATTTACATCCAATAACGTTCATAGAAGAATTATATGGTACTAACGACCACGTACCATTCCGAAGTAGCGCATTAATCTCATCATTGGAAGACATACGCCACTGGGGATCTTTATGAGCCTGTGAAATACAAGTAGGTTCGAGAAGAGAATCACATACCAATGCATATTTGGAATTTGGTTTAAAAACACCAGCTTTAGACCTTGTCACCATTGGATGAGTGTCAGAGACAGAAGACGGAGACTGCAGACGAAGAACTGGGGAAGAAAAATCAGTGGCGGCTGTGGCGGCTGAATCGGACATAATAATGGGAACTGTCGGCGGCTGTGACGGCTCAGAAACATTATGGCTGACAGCTGATGATTGGTTTTGTTGGCTAATCATTGGTGCTGGCGGCTGTGGCGGTTGAGGATCATCATTACTGTCGGCTAATGATTGACGATGTTGGATAATGATTGCTGGAGGTGGCTGATGATTGCTAACGGCGGAGAACTGCTGGCGATTAATGATTGCTGACGGTTGATGATTACTGACAGTTGATGATTGACTGGCGGCTAATGATTGGTCTTGGGAAGAAGACGACACGGAAGCAGTAGACAGAAGAGAAGGCAGAGAAAGATTTACGGGAGAAGAAAAGGGAGTAGAAAAAGGTATCTGTGAAGTCGTCGACGCCGGAGAAGGCTGTGCTGTGGCGGCAAAAGGAAAATTGGTCTCATCAAAAACAACATGACGACTAACATAAATCCGACCTGTAGGAATATGAATACACTTATAGCCTTTTTGAGAAGGACTATAACCAATAAAAACACAAGGAGAAGAAAGAGGCTCCATTTTATGAGATCTATATGGACGTAAGTATGGATAACACAAGCAACCAAACACCCGAAGTAAAGTGTAATCTGGTGAAAGACTAAAAATAAGTTCATACGGAGAGGAGTTATGAATGGAAGTAGACGGAACACGATTCATTATAAAACAAGCGGTGTAAAAGAATCGTACCAATATGAGGATGGTACAGAAGCCATGTTTAGGATTGTAAGACCAGTTTCACGAATATGACGATGACGTCGTTCGACTAAACCATTTTGTTCAGAAGTATGTGGACATGAAAATCGATGAAAAATACCCAGTTGTTGAAGATGCGGAGTAAGTTTTCGATACTCCAGTGCGTTGTCAGATTGGAAGATTTTGATTTTTCGATTGAAGAGATTTTCAACATGCTTTTGAAACAAAAAGAATATTGAAAAGACATCAGATTTCTGAGACATAGGAAACATCCAAGTAAAGCGACTAAAGGCATCAATAAAGATGACATAGTTTTATATCCTTCATTAGATAAAATATGAGAAGGTCCCCAAACATCAGAGACAATTAAATATAATGGATGCAAATAAGTAGTTTTACTAGAAGGAAAAGGGAGTTTATGACTCCGATGTTCATGGCAAGAGGAACAAAACTTAAAAGTCTGACTAGAAACCGGAAGAGAAAACTGGGAAACAACCTTACGCACTGTGCGTATCATTGGATGTCCTAATCTAGAGTGCCAATATTGTAAGGTAGCACGCTCTCCTATGTAGGCTTTAAAAGATTGAGACGAATCATCAAGTTGATAGAGACCACCCCTCCTACTGCCACGAAGAATAACCTTCCCGGTATATCGATCCTTCACAAGACAAAAAGTTGTATGAAATTCAAATAAGACATTATTATCAGTAGTAAACCGAGAAATAGACAGAAGATTATGAGAAATTTTTGGTGCATGAAGAACATTACGAAGCCACAACTTACGGTTGGGATTTCCCAAAACAGAGGATCCAACATTAGAGATTGGAATAGAAGAGCCATTACCCATTTGAATTTGATCCGGACCAGTATATTCATTAGAAAATTGGAGACGAGAAAGATAATTGGTTATATGATCTGTAGCACCACTATCAGGAGTCCACGGAGGTGTAGATAACAAACCAGTTTGAGAAGCATAAGCACGAGAAGCAGAGGTAGGTGGATGACGTTGAGGAGGACGAAACGAGCGATCCAAACGATTCCAACAGTCATTAGCTGCATGATTCTTGCGACCACATAGTTGACAGGGAAGACGCACATCTGTGCGTGAGTTGTAAGGTTGTGCTGGGCCGAGAAGAGAGGAATGATTCGAAGTGTTGGAAGCATCTGGACGAGCTGGGATTGATAGGGAGGAGAATTGTTGGGCCGAAGATAGACTGGACCGAGTAGGAGGACGTGAAAAATTGGAAGCAGCTGGACGAGAGAAGCTGGAAGCAGCTGAACGAGTTGGGCCGGATGCTGCAACGTTAGCTACAGGCTGAGAATGCAGTGACTTTGCTTGGTTCTCAATACGAAGTTCATACGTGAGAATATAGGTGATAAAATCCTCTAGTTTCATGGCTCCCATAGAAGTTGTAAGAGAGGTAACAATGGCATCATATGCAGTATCTAGGCCGGCAAGAATGCAGTGACGTAATTCAGACTCAGTGACAACAGTATCGGCAGCTGCAAGGTTGTAAATGATATTGCGAGCTCGATCAATATAATCTCGCATAGAAAGAGATCCTTTGCGTAAATCCCGAGGTTCACATTGCAAGTGATGGATATGAGCATCTGATTTTGAAGAAAAGAGAGATTCAAGAGAGGACCAAACAACATGAGAACTTTGGAGACGATGAACTTGTCGAAGAACAGCAGGAGTTAGCGAGGAAAAAAATCCAGCCAAGAAGAATACGGTCTTGCTTTAGCCAAGGAGCATATGCCGGATTGGGTGTATCACTGTTGGGAAGAGTTGGAGACGGACGAGGATTGTCACCGGTGACAAACTATCGAGTTCATAACCTTGAAGATATGGGAGAAACTGAGCACGCCAGAGGGAGTAATTGGTGTCATCAAGTTTGACAATGATGATGTGATGAGGTTGAGAAAAGATAGAGGAAGCCATCATTGATTGAGAGGAGTTGAGTATGGTTGAAAGGACAGAGGAAGAAGTAGATGCAGCGGAAGACATAGGATCAATAAGCTGATACCAAGCTAGAACACATATTGTTTGGGAGAGAGCACAACTATAAGAGGAGAACACGAACTTGAATAGAAGACGTTCTATTGATATAACTTGTGTGTTCAATTGATCTTTACAAGATACATATATATATATACTAACTCTTCCTTGAACTTCAAGATAGGATGAATTCCAAAACTAGAACAATTTCCTAAAATACAAAAGACTTTCAAACCTAGAATAGTTTCCTAAAAATACAAAAGACTTCCTTAACAAGATATACATGTGTTAGGCAACACACACGTATTGTATGCCTTAACAAACAGATACTACAACACCTGTAAAAGTATGTCAGAGGATTAGCTACAGTTCTACAGCTTGTCATGTTCAGTTTCTGTAAACAATCGCACTCCTTTTTACAGATTGATAAATAAATGAAAGAAATTATTATGACAATTTTAATATATTGTATGTGCATATTACATACCTGATGCCACAAGTGCAGCAACTTGAAGTTTTCGTTTGTCAGGCATACAATGATACCCCAAACTGCTGATCCCCAATTTCTCACCAGGTGCGCAATCACAGTTATAACTCCCAGGTGTATTGGTGCAAAGAAATCCACTTCCGCATTTGTGTGATTCTTCTTTGCATTCATCAACATCTGTGTAGAAAATAACACTTATTACATGTTGGATTCAGCAAGACAGCACCCTTGCAAACATTCCTCGAATCTTAATATATATATATATATATACATACCTTGACAGCCATGTTGAAGATAAGGATTTCCTCGGTAGCCTTTTGAACATTTGCAGCGATAACCACGACCAATATGAGATTCAAGGCAATCAGTATTTATGCCGCAAGCATATCTACTATCAGTCTTGTTGCATGTGTCGAAGTCATTTATTACCCATTCCATAATCACAGATGCAAATGGTGAGTAATTCCTAGACAGAATCAAATCATCATCCCCAGTAAAATCTTGGTCGGCCACAAAGACACGGAGACAAGGTTCTGTGTATGGAACAACAGAGTCCGTTTGACGACCAACTATTCTCTCAACTTGTATTTTGAATCCTGCTAGTCCATTGGGATTTGGGATTGTTGCCTTGCAACAACCATTGCCAACACAGGGAGATGGGATACCTATGTATCCGTTGGTGCAGTGAGATGCACACCCACTGCTTGTGACATCTATTTTTTGATTACCATTTCTTGATGAATCATCCGCCGGTGAAATGGAGCCGTAAATGTTGCAACCTAAAATTATTAACTTATTGAGAGTGTTGGAGATGGTGAAAGATGTTCCACTTTCACTGAAGTCTAACAACTCAGTCCAAAGATAAACCAGCTCTTCTAAGCGCGTCGTATAGTTAACACGGTCATAGTCACACAAGGCGATGACCGGTCTATTAATACGAACATAGTCTAACGTGACTACTGAAACTTCATAAAAAGCACCATACGAACTGATACTAGCAACTGGATGACCGTTAGAGTAATTGCATGTAATTTCAAATCTGGGGATTGCGATAACAATTAGGAGTATCCATTCCGAATGGGTACGGTATACTTATATTCCCACATCTATCTTTGCAACCTGGTAAAACTATCTTATTACTACTAATACCGGTACCGTTAACACTTACCCATCTTGTAGCTGTAGATATTGCTCGTACTTCTCTTGTTGCTGCTACTCCAGTTTCTGATAGTGTTATAGTAGAACAGAACACCATTAACAGTATGAATAAAAGGAAGAACACCCGTCGAAGAACATATAAAAATGAAGCCATTCGATATTCCGATCTAACAATTTGTTCGTGAAATTTTGATTACACAGATGAATACTTGAATATGATGGGTAGTTCAGTTCCAAACCTAAATATATGGGAATTAAGAAGGACCAATAATTTAGTGGGAACACAACCTTAGTTAGGTCAATAATGGAATGTCATTGAGATCTTTCCTCTCATATTTTTAATATAAGCACTAGCTATTTAGTGCACAGGACTTGAGTGGACGTTTTTCCTTTACTCTTCTTTCAGAAGAATATATGCTTTCATATTTATTTTCTGAAACATGTTTTTAATTTAAAGCAAAGCAAAACATTTAATTAATAAAGCACCAAGATAATTTATTTATTACTTTTGATACAGAGAAAGAAAGAAAGAGAAGGCAAGGAACGGGAACGATAGAGAGAGAGGAATTACATGTTTCAGAGTACAAATTGAAAAAAAAAATTGGGTTCAGTGATCAATGGTGCAATCTCATTCATCTGTGCATCTCTACTACTACTACTACTGTGGTTGTCCTTGTCAATGGAGCTCCTGGTGAATTTTTCAAGCCCACTAGAGATCTCAGATTGGGGGATCCTTTATCCCCATATTTATTTCTATTCTGCATGAAAGTTATATCCAGAAACTTAACGCATGCTAAGATAGATGGCCTCATTCATGGGATAAGAATTTGTCCTAATTTCCACAAATCATCTTTTATTTGCTGATGACTGTTTGGTCTTATGCAAAGCAAATATTCAAGAAAGCACAAATCTGGTTAATATCTTCATAAAGTTCAGTGCAGCATCTGGGAAAATTATCAACTTCTCCAAATCTGGAATCTTGTTCAGCAAAAACACTGACCCTGATATTGCTACCAGCATCATCTCCTTCATGCAAGTTCAACAAATTGATCCTAAAGGCAAGTACCTGGATTCGCCTCTTTTCATTAACAAAAGCAAGATTGAAGCTTTTAAACCCTGCATTGAGAAGCTTAAATTCAGATTAGCTGAATGAAGAGTGATAAACTATACCCAATGGCAGAGTTACTATGATTTCTAGTGTCACCTCGACCTCTAGCATATATCAGATGAACTGCTTCAAGATTCCTAAGAAGACTTGTCAAGAGATTGACAAAATTCTATGAAACTTCCTCTGGAAAAATGGTACTGAAAAACCAAAGGGATTATTGTACATAGCTTGGAGCAGTGTTTCACTACACCAAATTTAGTGGTTAGCAACTGTAACTGGCAGTTGCAAAGTGGGGTCGCAACAGTTCTGCTCTGTTGTGAAAGTCGATGTTGCAATTTTCGCAACGGCTACATTGTCGTTGCAAATTTTTGGTCGAACAGTTTCAAACTGTTGCAACGTCAAAAAGTCTCGCAACAGTTCAAAAACAGTTGCGAAATTGGATCTTTGCGACAGCTTATTGCAGTTGTGAATTGTTTGCAACATAAAAAAATAGTGGTTTTGACCAGGTACAAACCACCAGTTCCCCTGTAAAAAAAAATTAAGTTTCTCCAGTTCATTTGGAAATCAAAATCAAGTTTCCTGCATTCTGTGCCTAGTATCAAAAGAATGATAAATATATAAACATTTTATAAGTTTTTTGAACATACAAATTCTGCAGTTCTAATGTTAAGCGTAATAGCAGTAGTAGATAAAATCTTAAAGGCACAGGGTCTGGAGACTTTCTCAACATCATTCATTACCTACATGCGCAAACAAGTATAATTTCATGGTGCTTCATAAACGACCTTGTAAGTAGTGGCACTTATTTCTCATATTTGTGGAATCATCTTCGACGTCAACAACCTCTTCTTCATGTGTTCCCTGCTCTTCATGTTTCTCGAACAAGGTAGGGTACTCCTCGGGGTCAGCTAAAGATTACACAACTTTCTAGTTAACCTGTAAATAGCCATGGCATGCAAAGAGTTAGTCAATCTAAATAGTATATCATATAACAAAAACAAGGTATTTCAGTTCATGAATTTTTTTTCAAATGGTAAAGGCGCGGCTTAAAATTTTGTGTACCTACAATTTATGGATGCACAAGAGGGAAAATAAGTATGGGATGATCAGTTCACGGAGTATACCCACATAAATAACAATTACACCTTTGAGTCTAAGTTAGCATAAGCATACGGACAAAAAAATCCACACCAGTTCACTTAATACTTAAAACTCGAATATGCCATACTTTCATAGACCAAAACATCGAATAACACCCTGAATCTCTTAAAAACATGATAAAACAAGGATCCATAAAGATGTGTAGCACACAATTGACCGTCCTATTCGTTTTTCATACTTACAAGCATAATTCTAAATCGGATGCATATAAGAGTAAGAAATGAAAATCATATTGATAAGTGAATTCAAGGATGAAACAACGTCTCTTACCTAGTCACTTTTTCTATCGTATTCAGCTCGACTGATTGCTTCATGAGTGAGCTGATAATCCAGAACATCATAAGCTGCAAGCCTAAGGCTTATTAATGTGAGTCATGTGACCTACATCCACAGTAATGACATATGATTCACTATGTATGAATAAGATTACAAAAACTCTTCACTGGACCTCTCTCAATTCTATAACAACCTAACTCATTTCCTTCCTAAGTCTGTCAATAACAACTGACCTTACGGAGACACTCTAGCATAATGCTTTTACATACTCACATAAATAACAATTACACCCTTGAGACTACGATAGGACTATGAACTTTACTATTCAAGACACATTATAACAGTTTCAAAAATACGAATTCAAGATACAAAGAAAGGACCATAAATATGTAACACATGCAACAAATGGTAATATAAGCATATCATTCGTAGTTTAAACCATTTTGAACAGTTTATGGATAAAGACAAATCAGTTTATGAATAAAATTATGAGAGTATAAGGAGGTGAAAAAGACATTAAGAAAAGAAAGATATTTCCACGTTGAGAGAGTCAATCTCCGAAAGTGATAATCCTTTTTGGTATAATGCTTCTACCAACCAGTCTCGTGTTTCTTCCATCTTCTTTTTCATTCCCTGAAATCAATTTAGACGATGTTATTCTCCTTAAGAAGTAGATGATCTTTTCTTCCTTACCACTTCCTGAAAAAAAACACTCCATGATTTTAGAAAGAAGTGGAGTGTAATTTGGATAATCCGACTGTAAAAATAAAAATAAAAGTTAGAGACCCCGTTGAAACTACTGGCAATACAAGTAAACAAATTCGAATTTTTTAACACAATTTTCATTGAGGACTTGAGGCCTGCTAATTTCACTCTCAAACCCTGATCCAATAAAAATCAATATGTCATAACAATGACCATCAACTGAATTACTTCAATAGAGTAATGTTGAATAGTTCTTTATATTGTTGGAAGGTTCACCAACACACAATATCCAACCAGATGAATTTCTCCTAAAGAACAAAAAAAAAAGAAGTTTACCTTGAGACTTGCAATTAACTCGTTCCATTGGCATCGTTCTTCTTCAGTTCCATGTTTTATGCTTTCTAAAAATCTCGCATCACGAACCTATTGCAGGAAGAACAATAGAAATGTGAGTTAATAAAACTCAGGTATCAATCTCTTTCACTTATTACGCATACATAAAATAAGGCATCTTCCAGAAAGCATGCATATTAGATTTTAGAATTCTAGCGGAAGCAATAAATGAAAGAGGTAATTCCACAGAGTGGTACGAAGAAGTTCATATAAATATCCCAGCTACACAAGGTCTGTAAGTTAAAAAAATGTAAGTATATCAAGCATGCAGCCTCTGTCATGGGGAAATCAACTGCAACACTTTTTCGAGCAGGTTTAGCAAGCTCTTTAGGCTTTGACTTTGGTAGATCATTATTATCCTGTTATTGATGTGCAATACCTGAGAGCTTTACCCGTAGATCTTGGACACCTCATATAAGAGAGCCCTTTCCCTTTTGATAGATTTTTTTCAAACCCTTGTGTTGGATGCAGGTCATTAACAGCAACTCGGAGAGCTTCAAACGCCAACCATAAACAAAGCCATCAGTAAAAACAAAAAATATGGAAAAGGTTTTTTATTTGCATATAATAATATCAAAACTCGAGGTTTGTCTTCATCATCAAAAAGATCGTGTTTCTACTTCTTGTTATTTTGGCGCTATCTGCCACACGAACAACAAAAATAAGCATCAATAGAAGAAAATGAAATGCATAAAAAAAAATCAGATAACAATAGAGGTCAAAATTCAGGAATGTAAGAAGTTCCCACACAAGTGACCTTGTTTAAATGATAAATGTATGATTGTATGTCACCATCAAGCATATCTGCAAGGGGCCAGAATGTCCAAAGATAATATATTCGACAACCCAATTCTAAGGAACTCGGCAAAATAGCCCCGTAACTTCGGGAGAAGGGGTGCCTCCTCACAAAGGGGGTCGCAGTGACCAGGCCCGGGCGACTGTTTACCAAAAACACAGGTCTCCGCAAAGTCGTAAGACCATGTATGGGGGCACGGCCATACATAACATAGAAATCACACTTGGAAAGGGTGTACAATTAGCTAGAGCAGCAGGTGCTGTAGCGAATCTGATTGCAAAAGAGGGTAAATCGGCCACATTAAAATTACCGTCTGGGGAGGTCCATTTGATATCCAAAAACTCTTGGGTATCCAATCTCGGCATAGGGGAACCTGAGAAGAGAGCCACTCTGCCTTTCATTCACAGGCTTTTTCGGCATTTCGTGATTGTTGCTTATGCCGATGACCATTCAACTGGGTCGTCTGGCGCCATGGAGTCAGACTATTGCCAAGACCTATCTTAAGCACCTTCAACACCAATGGTACTCAATTTATCATGTTTCCACTCTCTTTTCATTACGAAGATGTATCACGCCAGGATCTGTTGCTCAAACTGAATCATGCCAACGTATCTAGTTAAATCAGTTTAAATCAATCTTGAGAAAAATAACTATGACTAAGCTATATATGTCCGTGGGTCGTCCTTCACCTTCAAGTAGTGATAGTTTAGTCACTGCCTCCCAGTTCTTCACACAATGCACATAACCATGAGTACAATTATTGACTTTAATAGTGTATGATAAGTAAAGAACAATACAATGTACGATAGAGAACTAGAGATATACCCGTTGTAGGAAATCTCTTCTATTAGAATCTGTATAAAACCTCTTTTTTATAGCCATGCTGGTTGTCATTCGAGTAATGACTTCCTGTCATCGTATGTTGGTGTCAGACCAATCTGATTCAAGGTATTAATCAGAACTGGATTCATTAACTCGAATAGATCAATGATGTAACTTGGTTTTTTGAGTGATAAAATGATAAGAGGTACAAAGAGACTCATAGTGAACTCAACTCCTACGTGATCCTTATCTTTGTAAAGTATTGTAACCTGAGAAATGTAGTGAAACCATCAGATAATTCTGCCAAGTTTAAGATAGTAAAACCGTAACTGGATGATATCGCGACACACCTAATATACCCAGGAGATAAATTGTTGATGAACTTCGTGCACAAGCGAACCTAGCACAATCTTGAGAGGTACTACTTGTACGTAAATCCGAATAAAACTAGCTAATTCTTATTATAAATAAAGTAACTTCAACTACCACGATCATTTTAAATAAAGTAATTTCAACTACCCATACATCCGAATAAAGCTAGATAATTTTCATGGCTAAAGACAAATAAGATAAAAAAGAATCAAAAGACTGAATTAAAATGTAATACTTGCTGATAAAGTTGCGAGAGAACACTACAAAGGTGGGATAAATTACCAGAATAAGTCCAATTATGTTTGTAGGCTGCTCACAGAAAACTTTCAATCTTCTATGCCTTTCTCCATCAGCATCAAGCAGCGCCATAAACAACTTCATACATCACCATCATTATCGGATACCACCAATTTTCTGCTCCTATTAACTCCAGATCAACTTCATCATCTGCATAGCCCCGTAGCCCTAACTGTGGACTCTAAATTGGGTAAAGACAATCTCCTAAACCCATTAGAACTACCATTCATGCTTCAATCACCTCCAGTGTTCTATAAATTCAACACTAGCAAGGATGTATTCTTCTCAGTTTGCATCAGAACTTTTCCGCATAACTCTTAGCACCATCATGCTACCAAATTCATATCATCAACATAATTTCTCAATTACCTGTTGATTTAACTCAAACCCTATCTTCAATTTCTTCCCCCCCCCCCCCCCCCCCACCCATCACCGATGTCATCTTCTCATCTTGATTTCTTGGCATCACAACAAACCGATTTACGATTCCATCACAAAATCTCCTTCTCATTTCTCTCTTCTTCAAAATCGAACCAGAACAGAACCCTAGTTGTTGGATTTCATTTTTTATCCAAAACCCCATCTGATTCATCCACCTTGCTGCCGATTTCAAACTTGAATTAAACCCAATCTTTCCAACGACGACCATTAGGTTTTGGGTTTGGGGAATCTGCGGACATAAAGATATATCTAGGGCTTCGAAAGAAAAAAGGAAAAAAGATTTGGGTGGTTATGATGTTGATGATGCTGGTGGTAGTAGAAAGAGGAAGAATGAACTTCAATGGTAGGGTTTCAGAGGGGGAACCAGGAAAAGTTTCACAGGGGGGAACCAGAAAGACAGAATGAGGTAGATAAGATAATGAATTAATGATCGATAATAATAGAGATAAGAGAACCGAGTCAGAATCCCGAGTATCTGAATGAGCTGAATAGTGAGTCGGTTTTAAAGTATAGGCAGCCACACTAGTTTTTCGCACGTGTACAAGCGGGTTTAGTTATGAATCACAACTGAAACAAACAGTTGCGAGTTTCATAACTGTTTCAAACTGTTGCGAATATTTTGCAACTAAAATTAGCAACTAAAAATTCGCAACAGCTGCAAAGATGTTGCTAATCTGAGTTGCTAGTCCCAGAATTTGGTGTAGTGTTTGTAAACCAAAAGAGTTATGATGACTTGGTTTCAGAAATATGGAATACTTCAACAGTGCTACGATAACTAGAATTGCTTGGATATTGATAACAGAACCAGACTCTCGGTGGTCTACCACTATGAAAGCCAACCATTTCAAAAATCAACTTCTCATCAGAGTTGATATTAAACCTAAAAGATCTGATTCTTGGATATGGAAAGGAATCCTAGAGGGAGTAAGTAACATACAAAAGTACTACAGATGGAAGATTGGGGATGCTTCAAAGATCAAGATTTGGGAGGACAAATGGATTGATAAAAAAAAGGAAATCCTATCAAAACCTCCTCAATGCCCTATCACTCTAAACGTTGTCAATCAACTCATGGATAGTATAGGAGACTAGGATGTGAACTTCATTAGCCTCTGGTTATCCACAGATGATCAGGAAGCCATTCAATCCACCAGAAACAATATACAACTTGAAGACTCTATCATTCGGGGACTAACTGATAATGGGAAGTTCACTGTGAAACCCCTTTATGATAGGAAAATTCATCACAAATACAAGAATGACAGCTATAATCCTGCTTGGAGCCAGATATGGAAGCTTGATACCTCTCTCTCAATCCACATATTTGTGCGCAAATGTGTTCAAGGGATTTTACCAACAAATGCCAAATCTGCTAGTATCCTCAACTACATTGACTCCACATGTACCTTATGTGATAATGCCAGTGAAGATATCACTCATATTCTCATAACTTGCCCTTATGCTATTGAAGTCTGGAGAAATTTGTTTGGTCATCATCACAATTTATTCAGTAACTTTACTGACTTCACACATTGGCTAAACTGCTGGTTTCATCCTCAGAATCAGCAGAAGGACTGGGTTCCAACTTATGCTACTATCTGTTGGTTTATTTGAAACGCTAGATGTGATTTCGTCTTCAATAAGATCATTCTTAAGGCTAGCATCACTGAAAACAAGATTACTCAACACCTCTGCTCCTTCCACAGAGTCATGCATAATCCAACACATATTCTAAATGATCTTTATTACCAGAAAAATGATCAGCAAAGGGGTGATAGAAGAATTAGTGGCCACAACCAAATTTTGGGTGTTGCTATCAGGATTAGCTACATGAGCTATCATTATATGGAGCCTAATGCTGAAATTACCTCTTATACTAACTTTTCCCTTATTGATATGAATTATGAAGGCACTTATGTGGGAGCAAGGAATGTCAAAGACACAATCACTGGAGCAGGAAGAAACAGAAGAGGAGCTGAGCTAGCCATTCAATGGGCCCAAAAAAAAATGAAAGGAACTAATGTCGATTTCAAGGCAGAAGACACCATTACTCTGGAAGTTGTTCAGGACATTTACCAAAATGAAGTACAACAAAGATTCAACCCAAACCAGTATCGAATAAGAGATGGAAATTTTGAAGAAGTCACTTTCGTTCTGGACAAGCTAACCCAGATTGACAGAAAACTCAACATCATGGCAGTGAAACTCCATATATTTGTTTTTTAATTCTAGAGTTTTTGAAAACTTCAATTGGAAAGGACCAAATCTTTTGTATCTATTTGATCAGATTCACTCTGTTATTCTCCATCCTGGCTTGCTAGAAATTTCTAACACTATTATGCCAGAGTTGGATGAAATTGATGAAAATGCTACTGTTGTAACCGTCGAGTAACTGCTCTTCTCTAGAGTTAGTTATGCTCGTCTTTCTATAATAAAGAAAAAAGATACAAATTGAAGTCCCCAAAAGCAACCAGGGGAATTTAGTCGAAAATGATTTATGTCTTACGGGTTGTTATCAGTGAGAGAGGGGGTGGGACCCACACCAAAACCGCCCTCTGCTAAACCACTGGGTCAGGAGGACCAACCCCATTCTCTCCTGCGGTACATACTGCGAATCCAACACGGGGTGAGTGTATCAGTTTCGGAGTTGAGTAGGTGAAAATAAATAAAGAAACATATTACATCTTTTTTGTTCTGGAATGATGAAATGATCTTTTTCTTTTTGGGTTTTGTGGTGTAAACATCTTTCAAGAAATTTATGTTTTGACGGATGTTATTGCATTACAGTGATAAATAAAGATATTGGGTGATGATACCTGTAACCTATTCGAACTCGTCTGCACCAAATATGTGTCCTTCATCTTTAAAGCAAAAAAAACTTATATTTCACTGATGCAACTACTTTCAGCAACCGACTTTCAATTCCTATCTTCCTGCACATAGGAAAGGTCGAGGTTTCAAAACTTCGTAATAGCGGCTATCCGCAAACCGATCCGATTTCTTTTCCGTGGTTGTTTACACTGACTCAACTAACTTAGCAGAGTCATCGGACTATTCAGTGAGTCAGGGATTCCTCCGGATGGATACAAATTGTTCTGCTGGTAAACAATCTGAAGGTGGCTCGTTTATGGACGAATTTATTGAAAAAAAATTAAGACCAACACAGTACAAAAGCGAGAAGGAAACTTAAAGCACTCTGCAATGGACAATACCAACAGTACCCAACCAAGGATCGAACCCAGATAAACATAAACACAACTTAAAGGATCGAGGTTGGAAAGGGGCGGTAGCCCGAATTCTTAAGCAACGAATGCAAGGAGTTCCTGGTGTCGTTCAAATTCCATCATGTCTTCGTTTTTCAAGCTCACATATGCTTCTACTCCATCTCCTGAACTTGTATCCATAAACATAACGAGATTCTTGGTAGGTAATTTAGAAAGACTAGCCCAAGTTGGTTTCCCCCAACCAAAATCTGCTGCTTCATAAATTGGGAACCTACACCTACTGGTGAAGTGTAACAGCACCGTACCTTTTTCCAATTTCGGTTTCATCTTCTCGATGTTTGACAGTGCATCTGTACTTTGCAGTGCTCTTACATGATCAGAGTCGATCTGGTCTACCGCGTTCTTAACCTTGGACACCAGCTCTGCATAGTCGACATTGTTATCAAGATTATGGGATACTTGTGCAATGGCAAGGCCAACTGCGTTCCCGAAAGTGTTGCTAGGTAGCGGTGGATTCATCCTTGTTCTCAAATTTATAGAAAAAGACGCACCATAGTGCTGCACCTGTCTTAGAACAGCATCATCAGTAGGCGCATCTACAGAAGCACTAACAACATCTTCATGATGTCGTCTTGCTTTAGTTTGACGATCCACATCCATGAAACACTTCCATATTAATGATGTTAACGCTTCAAAACGTGTTGGCGGCTGCTGTTCCTGCTCGCCACCCTCATAAGCTTCTTTTGCATCATGGATGCACTTCTTCTTTAGCTTAGCGATGTTCAAGGCTTTGAAAACAAATCTTTTTGTCAGAATTCCTTTTTCTGTTTCGATCATTTCATTGACGTTGAAACCCAATAAAGCTCTTGGTGGGAACAGAGAGAACAATTCATAATGAGGTTTACCCTGAACTCTGAACCCTGAATCACCATCACCGCGAGCTGTGGCTGCCCAATCCTTGATAAAATTAACGAACGTAGTCCCATCAGCAATCCTGTGGAAGATGTAAGCACAGATAATAATCCCACCACAATCAAAGACATTGACTTGGATTTTTAAGAGAGCTTTGGAGACCAAATCTAGTCCTAACCCAAATGTAGAGCCCGACTCACCGTAAGGCTCAAACGGTAAGAATGGTTCCATAATATCAATATTGACGGAATCCGTGAGTTGGATTACTTGAGAAACTTCTCTACCAACTACTCGCGCTTCGATAAAATCCACACCCTCGTCGTTACATTCAACAGATACATCATCTTTTATCCTTCCAGCCAATGGATAATATTTTGACAAAGTCTCCGCTAAGGATTTCTTGAGAACATCACAACGAGAAGATGATTCCTTGTCGCCAAGGTTGCAGTCGGTACCGCTATCCAGCTGCTTAGTATAATAAAGGAGAAGAGGAACATAAAGTGGAGGACAGAGCTGATCAAGAAGGGATAAGCTGTAGGTATTTAAGTGACTGGGAGTTGGAGATGATGGTCGTATTGACTCTCTTGATACTATGTCAATCTTCATGATCACATCACTCATAATTTTTGTGCAACTCCTAATAAGCTTTGATGAATGATCAGAAATTCATGCTTTTGGGGACTTTATAAAATAGTACGTAGATCATAATTTTTCTTAACTTTGATCCGACAATAAAATAGATCACCTTACACACCCAATCTCTTAGTGCAGACAACGAATACACGATAAGCAGATGGTACTGAGAATATCTTGCAGAATCATCAAATCCAATATAAAATGCATAAAAAACAAGACAATAATTGTATAAAGTGGCCCATTGATTTGGTTGATGATCCATCTAACGTGTTTGATGATACATACAATAATATAGTATATGCAAAGAGATACATGCATGTACTTTTGTGAGCTGTGTGTGAAAAATTTATGTAAATTTTGTTGTGGGAAAACTTGGGGAATTGTTGATTAGCTTGCGTGCGGAATTCCACTTTGTGCTATACTAATAAACTTTCAATTATTAATCATCAATTGGACAACCTCTTCCATTGTTCAAAAACAAAAAAAAAATCACAACGTTAAAGAAAAAAAGAAAAAAGAAAAATCATAACGTTAACGCATAACATTTTTTTTTTTGAAAATAAGAAGTTTTTGTATTAAGAGAAAACAGGCCAAGCTTGAATGTTCAACGGTTACAGAAAGAGGCCACAAAGGCTAAGTTACATATGCAATATCATTTCCCAGTGATGTAACACTGAATTTGCATCAACGAACTTAAAGATTTCTGAATCACAATTCCATAAAACAAGAGATTGTTTAACCAAGATAATTATCTCCTCCACCGATCTCTGCCAAAAACCCAATTGTTCTTTTCATTCCAAAGATTCCAAACAATGGCGTAATGCGTTACAGTCCAAAGTGTTTTACATCTGTCCTTAAGAACATTCCAATTCCAGGCAACGAAGAGCTGTAATATGTTCGATGGTAAAGACCATGAAATATGAAAGGATTTTATGAAGTAATCCCAAACTTGGAACGAAAAAGAACAATGAATCAATAGATGGTATGCTGTTTTGCGCTCTCCATTACAGAGAACACATCGGTCAGAATCCAACTGCATCCCACGCTGTAATAGCATAGTCCTTGTAGGTATAGAGTTATTTAAGGCAGCCCATAGTAAGAAACTTACTTTATTTGGAACCCCCTTTAGCCATAGAAGATTCTTGTAATTACGCTCCTCCACAGAAGTTTCAAGAGCTGAATAACATGTTTTAGGGTTGAAGTTTTCTTCAAACTTGACTTCGTCCTCGGCTTCTAATAGTATGGGTGGGTTACCTAAATCCCTTCTAAGTAAATCCCACTCCATTCGCTCATTCTTATTCAAACTTATTTTGAAATTACCTTCCCTTCTTCCATCGATAATCATCACTGCAATGGTTGCATGTTTGTTCCTGTTAGAGCACTGCTTGGTCGAACCCGCAAGTGTTGCTATCTCAAGCTTTTGTCAAGTTTAGTTGTCAAAACTATAAGTCTTGATTTCTAGTCTACTTATAGCTATGTCTCAGATTAGGATAGAATGTGTAGTTGAGCTTTAGACTTCACGGCGTTCATCGATTGAAGACGATAAACTACTAAGGGGAGCTTGTGCAACTTCATCAACAAAATGTATGTGGAGACTGGAACTCATCTATCACTCAGAAGTCTATTTCTATTATATCTCCTATTGAGACAAAAGTCGTATAGCTATATAGACTTTACATTATACACATTTGATATTTCGGGTTGAGTTTAACTCACTTACATATTTCTCGAAATATGTGTTGGTAAGCTTTCACTTTAACCAAGTTCATCTTTTATTCTTGACGAAAGTCAAAAGATGATCATGTGAAATCGCCTGGTAAGATCTTACATGATTTGTGTGAGATGGTCATTTGATGTAGACTCGGAATGTTTCGTCTTGATCGTTTGATCACTTGAAAATTGCTTTGAAGCTAATAGTTTGTATGAGACATCTATTCCCGTCTTCTAAGAATGTTTCGAAGATTAAAATGGAGTTTAGAACAATTAACCATTGATTGGATATAGCACAGTATGCGTACTTGTATGCTAACTGTTGTAGATATATTCCAAGTTTGGGAACTTAATTGCATACCCGTATGCGTACCTCCGTACCGGCGTAACAGTTCAAGTCCGGGAATTTAACTGAGTTTGGTCGTGAACGACAGTATGCGTACTCGTTCAAATACTGGCGGACAGAGCAAGTCTGGAACTCTAAGTATGCGTACCCGTTTGCATACTAGAGTGGGTTATGTTCTAAAATCGGTTGTTCATGAACAAATACATTTATTTAATAAGGAGTGTAATCTTTGCAAACCGTGGCTATAATGTTCATGAATCGATTCGAGTGAATCAAAATCGATTTTGCTTTAATTGTGTCTTGTATACTTCTATGAGAATTATAAACAATTGAACAACTCCATAACTAGTTTCATTTGAATCATTTGAACTAGTTGTGATTAAGATGAATAAGGTTGATATGAAAGTATTCATATGGCTAACTTTGGTTAACAATTGTTAAGCCAACAAGGTGTACACATTTAGGTACGGTTATCCACATCTAAATGAAGTCAAATTTCATTTGTGTGTAACAAGCTAAGTTCGATCTAACAGTTGAAAGATATTAGCTTGAATCTAATCAGGTTTTCATCTAACGGTGAATATTGAATTCTTTGTTACCAAGGTAACATTGATTGCAAACCCTGATTTGAAGACTATATAAGGGAGAACTCTAGCAACTGGGAAACCTAATCCCAACACCTCATATGTGTGATACTAGTTGCGACCAGAGTCAATTCTTCTTTAACCTAGGTTTTTCTAAAACCATTATAGGTTAGCAACTTAAAGACTTCATTGGGATTCTGAAGCCAGACCCAACTATTTTCTCTGTAGTTGCGTGTTCTGATCTTACTTTGTTCTATCGTATTGAGTACTATCTTCTCTAAGATTTGCTTGAGATTCAACCTCCGATAGGTAAGATAAAAAGTAGTCACAAACATCTTCGTCTCATCGTTTATGATTCCACAATATCTTGTTCCACTTATATACGGTTAAGATCATTATGTGGTGATTGATATTACGAGGTTGTTCTCCGGGAATATAAAACCGGTGTATCAATTGGTTCATGTTCACCTTGATTTATCAAAAGATGAAACAAAAACTCGTAGGTATTTCTGTGGAGACAAATTTATCTATTCAATAAACTTTTTTGTGTGAGAGAGATTTGTTTATCAAGTCTTCGACTTTGGGTCGTAGCAACTCTTAGTTGTGGGTGAGATCATCTAAGGGAATCAAGTGCGAAGAGTCTTGCTGGGATTCAGAGGCGTAAGGAACGCGACTGTACCTTAATCAGTGTGAGATTGGTTAGGGATCAACTAGATTCCAGTTCGAAGTTAACTTGTAGTAGGCTAGAGTCAGTAGTGACTTAATACAGTGTGGTGTTCAAATCTGGACTAGGTCCCGGGGTTTTTCTGCAGTTACGGTTTCCTCGTTAACAAAATTTCTGGTGTCTGTGTTATTTCTTTTCCGCATTATATTTTCTATATAATTGAAATATCACAGGTTGTGCATAGTTCAATCAATTAGATTCTCTAACCTTTTGTTGTTGATATAAATTGATTGACACTTGAACATTGGTCTTTGGTACCGTTCAAGTTGTTTCTCATATTAATCAGGATCACGGATTTTTATCTGTTTGATTTGCTAATTACATTGAGAAACAGAGATACAACTCTTGGATGTATTTCCATTGATTGAGTTCGACTGTCTAGTTGATTCTCTTGGAATTATATTGGAGTTTGTCCATACAGATTGCCGAAACGAAATATTAGGTGTGGTTGTTAGATCCCCGCTATTTCAATTGGTATCAGAGCAGGAAAACACGTTTAAGACCTCACAAGTCTGTGTTTGTAGCAATCTGACTCTGTGGACAGTAGTGCTATCTCTGACAAATGCATCACCAGAGACAAAATTTTTGTTTCTATGAAATCTATTAAAGAGAAAGACTTGTCTATCTCAGATATAGATGAACATTCTGTTCCTACGAAACAGACAAGTGTTGATATATGTTACCCTGATTTTCTTACCGATGAATATGATTTTGAAGTGAAAAGGGAAGCAACCCGAGAGAGTGCAGCGATTCTAAAACTTCTTAGAATCCAGGTAGTTGAGATCAATAGGTTGAACCACAAGGTCAATACTATGCTTAGCATGGTAAAAGATCGTGATTCCTAACTAAGGGTTCTTCGTGAGGAAAATGTTGCAGTTTGTTCTTCTCGAACCTTAATCGAGGCTAAACTAAAGGAAGATGCCCATGAAATTGAACGACTCTTGAGTAAACTCTCTATCCAAGATAAAAGTCGTTCTGAGGAGTCTGACATACCAACTACTTCTGATTATGCTGTGATTTTAGAAAACAAGTTTTAATCATGTTTCTCTAATGAAACCAGCTTCAGAAACTAAACCACAAACCCTTCCTATTGCTAAAGATGTGATTGGTTCTTCTATTGATCATGGATTTACCACATATCATGGAAGGAAGAAGTCTTCTAACGATTTTCTAATTCTACACTCTCTAATCACTCTGGTGATCAGAAAGTATGTCTTTTTTGTGATTCAAAAGGACATGTTCAACGGAAGAGAAAACTGAAGCTGAATGACAATTACTTTGGTCGACTTCAGCACACCTTAGATTTAATACTCAAAGGTGTAACTGACAATCGGATGTCTAAACCTACCGGTTTTAGCACTCGCCCTGTGAATTCTTCCAGGAAGTTCAGTTCAATATACTCATTGAACGTTCGAACCAATTGTAGTATTAATACAAATAGGTCAAGGAGATTTCAGAAAAATCCTTCTCAACCTAAAGTGAATGATGATGATCATGATGTGAGAAAGGTACTAGTAGGTGGAAACAACAATGGAGATATCAAGGGCAATCTTAATCTGATAATTGAAGGATACAAAGAGCTTATCAACAGGCTGTCAAAATCCTCCATACGAACTTCTTCTGGTAAGGATTCAAACTTGGTCTCATATTTTGATGACACTAAGTTTTATGATACTTTTTCATATCAAAAAAGGTTACCTCAGAAAATTAGAAGGATAAAGAGGATTAACCATGAACAATATTCATTTAATGAGCATAAAGCTCATACTTGTGTTAATTAATCACAAGGGTTGAATTCTTACTCATAAAAATCCTGTTGAGTAAGATTTACTAATAACCAGGTATACTTATTGGTAAAATGCTTTCTGCTTAGTTGAGTTATTTTCTCATCGTCCATAGCTAAACTATTGTATACAGACAGCTTTCCTAAGTATTGTTTGTGTTTCGAGAATCTCTTTGTTTTCCTTAAAAAGATTTTTATTGCAACTATGTTTTATGCTGCTCTTGTGCTCTAAATTTTTCTCTCTGTGGAATTATAAAATTTATTGAGCCAAAAATTGTGAAAGAAAATCTTCACGTAGAAAATTTTTGATGTCTTCGTATTACCTTGTAAAAGCTACGTTACGATTCCAGTTTTTGGGCTCGGATTGTGTTCGTACGGGTACTCAAATACTTCTTGCCACGAACCATTTCTTCAAACCCTAAAAAATTTCGTCCCTAAGAAACCATTTAAATACCAAACCTATTGAGTGACGTTCGTGTACTCTAGGTTATTTTTTCTTTTTGTCAAGAATGTCTTCACCTTCTCGCAGTTGTGATTTTGCAACAGGTTTTCTTGATAAATGTAATGGTTTCGAGTCGAAAGGGAGGAAGAAAAGAACCCTAATAGATGTTGATGGTCAAAATCTTAATGCATCATGCTACTATGCCTATACTCATCAAGATGTTGAGAGTGATGAGATGGTTTCGGCTGAAGTGGTTCATGATTTTCTTAAATACTTTGAGGAAGCAAAACTACAGCTTGTTGATACTATAAAGGGTCTCGATGTGTTGAAAACTGAGTTGAAAAAGTTTACTCTGACCTTGTTCTCATGAAGACACATGTTAAAGATCGTCTCAATGAGGATATGTTCTCTGAAGAAGCAGTAAATGATGTCAGTCACAAGCTCAAAGGTCTCAAGACTCGTGATGGTTCCGGAAGAGCTCTTTGATTTCAGTTCATGATCGATTTTGATGGTTTATGAGTCATTTGTCTTTAGCTTGTTGATTTTTATTATGTCTAGGAAACTTCTTATGAGAATTTATTCTTGTTTTTGAGAAGGATAACTAGGGTTTGGAATAGCCTATATTGTGATTACACATTGCTATTGCCAATGATTTTCATCTTGCAATGTTTTTAGATTTATTTATTTAAATTCTAAAGTTTATTTGGAAGATGATTTTGCAGTATTAATCTTTATTGGTTTTATATATTGAAAATAATGTTATAGGATATGTGTGTTTGCGTCCGTGAACTATGATTAAGTCTATTATGTCAAAAGTTAAGTTATGTCGGTATGCAAATATTGATGGAGAATAGAATGAACTTTTGATGTCAAAGATTAAGTCTATTGTGTCATTATGCAAATATTGATGAAAAATAGAATGAATCTTTGAATATTTCGCAGTATTGATCTTTCCCCGATCCACTTTTATGTGAAAGTACTGTGCGGCTCTGTAAGTTCTCTTATGTTGAGCATTTAAATGCAAATTAACCATTGAGGTTCCTTTGTGGTTAATATAATTGAGTTTTATGGATACAAATTTATGTTTCATGTGATTTGTTAATGTCCAAAGAAATCCTTCTTTTCTTGTGAAAGTAAGGTCGCTCTTGTAGTTCTTTCGTAATGACATTTTATGGGGGAGAGTTCTTAATTAAACTTGTGCTTAATGGCCAAATCTTTATGGGGAATGCGGCTGTGGAATATTATAGGAGTTTTCGTGTATCTTTATAAACTCCTTGATGAATATATTAAGTTTCGACTATGTGAAATCATCGAAACAAAGTTGATATGTTCTCTTTTAGTCATGAAGTATCTCTATGAGAATTTCATTATGATCCCGCTAGTTTTCGTACCTTTGCCAATTTATATTGATAAAAAGGGGGAGAATTATTGTGTAGTTCACACTAAAAATACATATGGTTTACGTATCATTATGTAAGGGGAGTGGTTTTCATTGTGAGATGAAGCATTGACTAAGCGGGAGTGATACATATCACCATAGTATTATTGTCAAAGTTGTGATGCAATTGGACTTTGATGGTGTGTAATAATACTATGATACTGTATCACAATGATTGAGAACAACTGTTTTCTCATTGTTATGGATACGGATCTTCAACAACTATGATGCTGAGTTGAACACTTTCAGAATCACTAGAGTACTTGGAAGTGACGAAAATTTCGAGTAATGTTGAAGAACCGAGGAAATCAAGCATTTGAATGAGAAGCTACAAAGTTTATTTATTTTGTAATCCATATGTATTGATAGTTTTGTCATTAAAATTGACAAAGGGGGAGATTGTTAGAGAACTTCTCGGTCGAACTCGCAAGCGTTGCTATCTCAAGCTTATTTGTCAAGTTTAGTTGTCAAAACTATAAGTCTTGATTTCTACTCTACTTATAGTTGTGTCTCGGATTATGATAGAATATGTAGTTGAGATTTAGACTTCACGGCGTTTATCGATTGAAGACGAAGAACTACTAAGGGGAGCTTGTGGAACTTCATCAACAAAAGGTATATATGTGGAGACTTGAACTCATCTATCACTCAGAAGTCTATTTCTATTCTATCTCTTATTGAGACAAAAGTCGTATAGCTATATAAACTTTACATTATACACATTTCATATTTCGAGCTGAGTTTGACTCACTTACATATTTCTCGAAATATGTGTTGGTAAGCTTTCGCTATAACCAAGTTCATCTTTTATTCTTGACGAAAGTCAAAAGATAATCATGTGAAAATCTCCTAGTAACATCTTACATGATTTGTGTGAGACAATCATTTGTTGTAGACTCGGAATGTTTCGTATTGATCATTTGATCACTTGAAAATTTCTTTGAAGCTAATAGTTTGTGTGAGACAGCTATTCCCGTCTTCTAAGAATGTTTCAAAGATTAAATTTGAGTTTAGAACAATTAACCATTGATTGGATATAACACAGTATGTGTACTTGTATGCTAACTGTTGTAGACATATTGCAAGTCTGGGAACTTAGCATGCATACTGGTTTAAACAGTTCAAGTCCGGGAATTCAACTGAGTTTGGTCGTGAATGACATTATGCGTACCCGTTCGTATATTGGCGAACAGACCAAGTCCGGAACTCTAAGTATGCATACCCGTTTGCATACTTGAGTGGGTTATGTTCTAAAATCGGTTGTTCATGAACAAATACATTTGTTTAATAAGGAATGCAATTTTTGCAAATGTGGCTATAATGTTCATGAATCGATTCGAGTGAATCAAAATCGATTTTGCTTCAATTGTGTCTTTTATACTTCTATAAGAATATAAACAATTGAACAACTCCATAACTAGTTTCATTTGAGTCATTTGAACTAGTTGTGATTAAGATGAATAAGGTTGATATGAAAGTGTTCATATGGCTAACTTCGGTTAACTATTGTTGAGCCAGCAAGGTGTATACGTTTAGGCACAGTTACCCATATCTAAATGAAGTCACATTTCATTTTTGTGTAACAAGCTAAGTTCGATCTGAAAGATATTAGCTTGAATCTAATCAGGTTTTCATATAACGGTGAATATTGAATGCTTTGTTACCAAGATAACATTGATTGCAAACCCTGATTTGAAGACTATATAAGGGAGAACTCTAGCAACTAGGAAAACTAATCCCCATACCTCATGTGTGATACTAGTTGCGACTAGAGTCGATTCTCCTTTAACCTAGGTTTTTCTAAAACTATTATAGGTTAACGAATTAACGACTTCATTGGGATTTTGAAGCCAGACCCAACTATTTTCTCTGTAGTTGCGCATTCTGATCTTACTTTGGTCCATCGTATTGAGTACTATATATCTTCTCTAAGATTTGCTCGAGATTCAATCTCCGATAGGTAAGATAAAAAGTATTTACAAACATCTTCGTCTCATCGTTTGTGATTCCACAATATCTTGTTCTGCTTCCATACGGTTAAGATCATTGTGAGGTGATTGATACTACTAGGATGTTCTTCGGGAATATAAGACCGATGTATCAATTGGTTCCTGCTCACCTTGATTTATCAAAAGACGGAACAAAAAATTATAGGTATTTCTATGGGAGACAGATTTATCTATTCAATATACTTTTCTGTGTGATACCGATTTTTTATCAAATCTTCGACATTAGGTCGTAGAAACTCTTAGTTGTGGGTGATCTCAGCTAAGGGAGTCAAGTGCGTAGAGTCCTGCTGGGATTCAGAGGCGTAAGGAACGCGACTATACCTTAATCAGTGTGAGATTGGTTAGGGCTCAACTACATTCTTGTCCTAAGTTAACTTGTAGTAGGCTAGAGTCTGTAGCGACTTAATACAGTGTGGTGTTCAAATCTGGACTAGGTCCCGGGGTTTTTCTGCAGTTACGGTTTCCTCGTTAACAAAATTTCTGGTGTCTGTGTTATTTCTTTTCCGCATTATATTTTTTATATAATTGAAATATCACAGGTTGTGCGTAGTTCAATCAATTAGATTGTCCAACCTTTGATTGTTGATATAAATTGAGTGACACTTGAACATTGGTCTTTGGTACCGTTCAAGTTGTTTCTTATATTAATCAGTCTCGAAGATTTCTATCTGTTTGATTTGCTGATTACACTGAGAAACAAAGATATAACTCTTGGATGTATTTCATTGATTGAGTCTATCTGTCTAGTTGATTCTCTTGGAATTATATTGGAGTTTGTCCATACAGATTTCCGAAACGAAATATTGGGTGTGGTTGTTACAGTTCTTACATATCTTGAAAATAGCCGGAAACAAATCTTTTATACAACCCCTGTTAACACAGTGATCATGCCAGAACCGAATATTCCTGCAATGGTTGCATGTTAACACATAACATTGGAACTTCTCAAAAAGGCGAAATAACATTTCAAACGAGTTCAAAGCAAGGTTTGAACAACGACCATTATTCCGAAAAAAACGGCTGTTAAAACGGCGCGCCTATGTCGCGTGTGCATGAGATTCACCGATACACATGTCTGTATATCACCGATAAATAGGAAATAACGACGTTATTTAGACCCGTTATAATCATTTTCACGCATGTTATAACTTTTTTTCTAAAATTGAGTTTTATATTTTTTCCTTTTAAATAATATTTTAACGTAATTTTTAAGACCCTTTTCCCGTTTTCACGCCAGTGGTAACTGTTTTTTTTAGCAAAAAGAATATAAAAATATTTTCTTACGATTCCTTATTTTTTAAAAGATTAAAAAATTATAATTAAAATTTTATAAAAAAAACGTTGTAACAACGTTATTAGACCCGTTATAATTGTTTTCACGCATGTTATAACCGCTAGATAGGAATTTCAGACCATAATTCCTTTTTATTTTCAATTTGACCATTATGACGCCCATTATTTTAGAATAACGTATAAAAAACACATATTATTCCTAAATAACATGTTTTTTGTCCGAAACGTGCTCAGACCCGTCAAAACACGTTTTATCGATCACGCCCAGTAGTCATGACCTGACCAGTGACACGTTTTTCAAACCTTGGTTCAAAGTAATATATAACTGAACTAAGGGCTAATGAAGAAGAAAATACATTTCCATTACTCAAACAAGGACGTGGCAATTCTTACTTTCTATCTAAGCAGAAGATGTCATCTTGTTTATGTCATGTAATGGTTTATGAGTGATTGAATTTCAATCCGGCTTCATCATATTTGACATAATCTTCTTGATTATTTCAATAAATTTCATGAATTTGAAAGGAAAACCAAAATTTAATACCGATAAAAAGAAAGAAAAATTCAAGCTCAAAATTTTTCCATTTAATCCAAACACTAAAACATTAAACAGATTTAATATTATAAATAATCAACTAATTGAAAGTGGTTTGATAGTTTCCACGAGGAAACTGGAGTTCCTTCATTCTTAAGCTAAGATTGTTAGATTTTGTTCCCGACATTACATACTAACTAGATTACCGCAATGCGGTGGGGGGACGACCGAAGTTAGGGAGTTCGACTGAGGAAATCTAAAGGGGATGGGTTTTTGTGACATCTTTGTAACGGTATTTGCAACAATTTTGGTAACAACACCTTAATAACTTTTATAAGTGTAACATTTATGTGATACTTGTTTTATAACAGGTTTGTAACATTTTGCTGTAACAATTTTATAATAACAACGGCAGCTTTAGCTTTAGATCGTGTGGCTGAATTTTTTCTGGTAATTAACAGTTAGGATCAAAATTAAGAGTAAAGGTGACAGGCTTTTTGTCATTTTCACGCCGTAATTACCTTCAATCGGCTCGACTTCGGATCGTTTTGATTGCGCCTAACCATAGCCGGGGTTGATGACTCTCCGATTCCAGATCCAATTTTGTGGAAAGAATACCAATCGGCGTTCAATTTTTGCGATGAAAAATTAAAAAAAAAAAAAAAAAAAGCGTTGCATGCAATTGCATTTTTAGCCCCATAGTTAACACATAGTAGTCCAATTACTTTGAAACATTTTGAGGCATACTCATTCATTATACTATGTAGGGTGGGTTTATAAGGGGTGTCTAAAGGTACTGCAATTACCTATATATCCTTAAACAATTTAAATTATTAGAGTGCCCTTATCATCAAAAACATAAAAACAAAAATCAAAATATACTTTAAACTCAAACATCTTGGACTCAAATTCAATCAAGAAATTGATCAAGCAAAGCAAACACGAATCGAAGTGAGCGATGTTGGAGTGCGAAATCCAAATCTCAATTGCTCTTATATGTATTTTAGAATGTATGTGTAACAAACCCATCTTGTTTTTGATTGATTTTATTTTGTTTGATCGATTGGATGTGATTTCAAAGATGAAATTAGGGTTTTCAGAAGATCGGTTCGGCTGATCTTGGAGTATCAATTTTGAGCCGAACCTAGTGTATGATTTAGAGAAACACTATCTTCGGCTAATGCGACTTTGCTAGATTTTGTTCGAATCAGCCGAACCAAAATTCGTCAGTTACAGAGTGAAGTTCGGCTGATAACTTTTCAGCCGAACCTCAGTTTTTTGAAAATATACCTAGGTTCGGCTGATAACTTTCCAGCCGAAACTCAATTTTTTTAAAATATACCCAGGTTCGGCTGATAACTTTCCAGCCGAACCCCTGTTTTTTTAAAATATATCTAGGTTCGGCTGATAACTTGTCTGCCGAACCTAGGTATATTTTCAAAAAACTGAGGTTCGGCTGAAAAGTTATCAGCCGAACTGTTCATCTGGTCAGTAGATCTGGGTTTTAAAAATTAAATTTTTTGACAGATTCAACTTATAAAAAGAAATTAAACCTCGTATAGAAGTCTACCTATGATTTGAATCACACATTTTGGTCACTTCTAATCATTAAAATCTCAAAATTCAAAACCCAAGTTTTTTTTCACTTCTTCTTCTTCCTTTCAAGAATCTCAACTCTCTCACATAAATTTGATTTATCTCCTAATTCACCACTAATAATATAATTTTTAATCAATCCTTAAAATTCATAACTAATCAAATCTAATCATAATCATTAACACCAATTATGTAAGGGTAGTATGCCATTATCAAAAAGGATGGATAAGGGGTGATGTTATTTTTTATTTGGTGACCCTATTCTGTAACCGCCGCAGAACACATGATTTTGACGAATTAAATCGACCAAAACAATCAAAAACATCAAATATGAGATAGGTTTGTAGAACTAACCTTCTTATTTTCATTTCCGGCGTTGGTTCTTTTTCAATTTCTTCTTCCGATTGATTTTGTGGTTGATTTTGAGTTTGTTCTTCACTCTCTAAATCTTCTTCTTCATGAATAGGTTGTTCAATCGATCGATTTGAACGAGATACTGACTTACGACGATCCATTATATAGTTTCACAAATCGACAATTAAATTTCTGCGATGAAAAAAAAAGAAAGGGAAGGGTGGAGTTCGGCTTTGGAGAGGAAGAAGAAGAAGGTGAATGAAACTGATTTTAGGTGTAGTTGATTATAGGTTTTGTATTAGGGTTAGGGATAGATTAGTAGTAATTTAATGAATTTAAGGGCATATAGGTAATTGAACCACCCCATAGGGTACCCCTTATAAGGTCACCCAAGTTATGACTAGTCCTTTGTATGCCTCGAAAGTTTTAGGCATGCCCAAAATTGGTGTTCTTTGTCTATGACACAGCTTTGGGCCCAAAAACACATGGAATTACAATCCACCACTTTGGGCCCATTCTAAATCTGCACGCTCCAGTTTTGAGTTCATTTCATTTTCCCCTTTCATACCAATATATACCATTGAATCTGTGGAATCCGTAGTTCAACAGTCAAAAATTTCTTGACAAACCAACCAAATAAACAACCTTTAGCAATCTTGTACATGTTAATCCCATGAAAATGAAGTCTCATGGTCTTCTAAAGTTCCAAAATTAGACGAATTTTCGATATAATCAAGAAATTTGGGATTTGGGTTTCTGTAAAGAGGAAGAAATAAACTTGTGGTGGGTTTGATTCTAATAGTAACGAAACCAGGGTTTCCGAAATGGATGATGATGGTGATGAAGGAAACAAGGGTTTTGAGCGTTTGGGGCATTTGGGTTCTGGTTCTGGACATATACGGCCGCTCCTGCTCTGGAAGAAATTTCTGGCTCCATCCCTGAGATTGATCTATGTAAGTAGAATATTGGAGTTAGAAATGTCATTATTTGGTTCATATTTAATTGTTGAGAAACATAATTTATTTTCTTGATGAAACATTAGTTGACGTTTATATGATTTAATATGCTAATCCCAGCTGTAAACATGCACTAAACATGTTAACCATTAAAGTTTATATTCACATTCACATTAGTTGTTGACATGAAATTAACAAATTTAACATACTAGCAGCTTTGCTAATTGCAGTTTCTCTTGTTCATTATCAATTATTGTCTTGAAAACCTAAAAATTAACCAAAACCGAGTGTAGATCCATCAATCGCTAGATTACTCATCATCATGGATAGTCATGCTAGCACATCTGAAGGTGACGACCGTGAACGCCACCGATTGGATGAAACAGTGATGCTTTTTGGTAAGCTTATTGTTGAATCTCAAGAGGCGATGATCAATAGGATGGAAGTGATAAACAGTGCAAGTATTGAAGCGACTAATGCTGGTATTGAAGCGATGCTTTGTAGGATTGAAGCAATAAGCAGTGCGAGTAATAAAGAGACTAATGCTGGTATTGAAGCGATGTTATGTAGGATTGAAGCAAGTATTGAGGCGATGACCTGTAAACATGTGGAGTCTCAAGCATATGATCAACATCATAAAGTCGCAACAATTGATGCTGATATTGAAGCTCAAAATGTTCCAGGTGTAGTCAACTCTGGTAACCGAAGTCCTAGTATTTTGCTTTTTGGTGATCATGGAAATTGCGATGACGGACAAGTAGGATTAGATAAAGAGGAATTTGATCTTAGTAAATACCCCTCAACCTACCAGGAAATGTTGGAATTAGTTCAATGTGGAGAGCGGAAAATTCAGGGTTTGGATACAACTGCAGATACGATTACCTCCATGAACCAGCAGAAGGTACTATCAACTTACATGGAAAAGATGGAATTCGTTCTACGTGGACAGCGGAAAATTCAGGGTTTGGATACAACCGTAGATACAATTACTCCCATGGAACTGCAAAAGGTTGAATCTGGTAAGCTGAGTACCCCAATTACGTACTGTACTCTTTACTAATCCTGTTTGATAAATTTATATCTGGATGCAAGTCATTTTAATAAATTTTTCATATTTTTTTGTCACTCCTGCATAACGAATTAAAAAAAGGATGAACTGAGTAACAAGTTTTATTCGACGCTGACGGATTCTCGTGGCTTGGGCTTCGGTGCAACTGGTAGAACTATCCCCATGAACAATAAGGAGGTTGAATCTGGTAAGAAACTCACTGAGAACCCATATCAGGTCCCGGCGTATTTTCTATTAAAAATAAAATCTAACAAGGAAAAATTGGAACTATATATATGTATGTCAATTGATGAGGTTTTAAGATCTGTTGATAACTCACTATACCATACAGGTGATGAATATGGTGAAAAGTGGTGGGAAAGCTACATGGCAGGAGAAAATCCGGATATGATAAATTTACCAATTCCAACATTTGCAGAAAACAATCTGGGTCGTAAAAAAATTGCCCAGGCAGCAGAGGTTGAATCTGGTAATAAAGTCACCGAGAACCCGCATCAGTTCCCGGCTTGTTAAAAAAATATCTACATTATTTAATTTTTTTCAAAAATCGACCAAGGAAAAACAGAAACTATGTATGTGTAACAGATGGGGTTTTAAGATCTGTTAATAGTTCTCATTTTACAGGTAGTGAATCTGGTGATGGTGATCAAGACTGTTGGGATGAAATCGTTCAGATTACTGATCAAGTTTTGGAAGCTAATCCAAATACTAGCTATATAGAAATCTCTCTGGATTATCCATTTGCCCAAGCAGCAGAGGATGGTGATAGGGATAAGATCAAAGAGCTTTATAAGATTTATCCGGATTTGGTTGATAGAGTGATCAACATTAATTCAGAAACAGCATTACTTTTAGCTGCACGTAATGAGCGATGGATGCTTGTGGAGGAGATTGTGGAACTCATGTCACCAGAAGCACTAGAGTTACAAGATAAAAGCTTTGGTAATACCGGACTTCATTATGCTGCTGCGTATGGGAAGGTTAAAGCTGTTAAGTTGATGGCAAAGAAATGCCCAAAGTTGGCACAGACACGAAATTTTCCGAAGGAAGGGTACCACTCGAATTGGCTGTTTACGCACTCACAGTTGGGCAATTGGAGACAGTTGCATATCTCTACTCTGTAACTCCAAACGAGCACCCAAGTCCATTCTCAGGCCCGGAGGGTGCTGGTCTATTGTGCACTTCAATTCAAGCCAATATGTACGGTGCGTAATAAACCTATGAGAAATTAGTCAACATTTACAACGTTATTTACATAAAAACCATGCATTTGTATAACGAATGTGTTGAGGAATTGAAGGATGACTGCTTAATTATACAGGTTATCATCACTGAAACACCTATATGGATCATCTCTTGATAGTTGATTACTCAACAGACAATAGTACAAAATTTTTGTACACTTAACACTAATTAACAATATGCACAACCATTCCTGGGATCCGCAGTAAAACTATTTCAACATCAAGTACGGTTCTTCAGGTTATTTTGTCTTGAAGAAGTGGTTGTGTGGGTGGCCACACTTTAAGTACTTGATTATCAACTTGAAATATTGCCTGACATTCTTACGAGGGATGACCCATTTAATTAACCATTGTACAGACTCCACTATTTTTTGCATTTCATTGATCTCATAAGTTTTTTTTTTTAATCAATTTAGCCATCCAAAGATCTGATTTTTCTAGCAACACTTTTTTGGCTGAGATGGCTGACGTAAGTCGTCCAAGTCAAAGGGCTCAGCACATTATGACATCTATAATTTTGTACATCTTGTCAATACCTTGGTAAATTTCGCAAAAGGAATTTTAACTGAGGTGGAAATAGCAATTTTCGTACTTTAATAACTCTACCAATCTGGTTATAGCTAATTCATTGTTTCTTTTGTAGAGATGGCCTTATCTCTAGTAAAACGGTTTCCAAATTTGGTTACTATGCCGTACTTGAAACCTAAGCGGCTTAGAAGTGGAATATACGGATTAGAAATGATGATTGAGAGACCTTTCACATTTCTAAGTGGAGCTCACCTAACATGGTGGGAAAGGTGCATCTATTCATGTAAGCGAATAGCTAGCTTGCCCTGTTTTTATTTCGTTGTGTTTTTAAATTAATTCATTTGGCCAGCATTTCTGCTCACTTGTGTATATCACAATGAACTAATCATTTCAATGGAATTGTCGGTTGTACAGTAATTGAAGTGGACATGGCATCTCTTTTTGATGAAATGTCATTTGAGGATCTCAACCAAGCAGGAAAAATCTCTTGGAAAGTCAGCATAGGAGATGAAGAGAACCCTAAGGAGAGTCAGCTGCCTCTCTAACTAGTGCCAAACACACAAATGGCACGTTTATTTTAATGCACCTGATGCCCTACTTAACAAGAGGTTTGTTTCTTCTCCGCATAATAATTAACAATCTGAGGTTAATTTGTTGGATCTTAATTATTAGCTAGCTCATTTTCACTATTGTTTTAGGTGGCAAGATTAAAGTACTTCTAAAGCTACTTAGCCAGTCTATTTAGACTATTTACTTAAGATCATGGGATCAAGAGTTGAAATTGATAGCTGACTTGGATTTGAATGTTATTTCAGTGCCTTGTATCAAACGACTATGCAACAAAAAGTTGACGCATAGACGCGCATTTGCATTGAATAACCTTATGCTAGCACAACTTAATACAATTAAGAACAAGGATCAAATTCTCGCTTTTTTCTTTTGCACTTCAAGTGTCATGAAAACAGCTATAAAGTACGTACTACAGAGTTTGTAGCGGAGTGTCTTAAAAAATTTCCTGAGGTAATGTGGATTGAGATAAAAGAAGAGAGAATGATAAACATGGTTATTGGAGAGCGAAATGAAAAGATTGTAAATCTCATGTGTAAAAAGACTAGTGAGAAGAATAATCTACTTACTAGGACAGATGAAAACAATAGCAGTATCTTGCATCACGTGGCCAAATTAGCACCTTCTTCTCAACTAAATCGGATATCTGGTGCAGTTCTTCAGATGCAACGAGAATTGCAGTGGTTCAAGGTACGAGTCATAATTTGCGACACATAACTGTTTCCTATATTTATCAATTTACAGATTCCTTAGTTTCCTACCTTTCAATAACACAATCATATATGGCTCGTAGTGAAAACTTATCCCAGCCTCCCACATACTTTTTATAAAATAGACACAGTGCTGTATGCTTATTTACTGTTTATGCTTTTAGTAATACTATCCATCACATGCTTTCAGGGAATTGAAAATATGTTACCAGAGGAATATAAGTTCATGAGAAATAATAGTGGGGATACGGCTCAAATGATATTCACAGAAGAACATAAGAAGCTAGTGGAAAAAGGAGAAAAATGGCTAAAAGAAACATCAGGTTCGTGTATGGTAGTCGCTGCCCTCATTGCTACTGTTGCATTTGCAGCTGCGTTCACTGTTCCTGGTGGTAGTATTAGCGATAGTGATAGTAATAACAATGGCATCCCTATTTTTCTGGAAAAGAACTCATTTGCACTCTTTATCGTAGCAGACGCGTTAGCTCTATTCTACTCAATCACATCAGTTCTCATGTTCTTAGCCATACTAGCTTCTCGCTATGCAGAAGAGGATTTTCTAAAATCATTGCCCCAGAAACTGATAATTGGTCTTGCAACTCTGTTCTTGTCTATGGCCACCATATTGATAGCCTTTGGTGCAGCACTGTCTATTGTGGTTGGGAACAGGTTCCCATGGGCTCCAATTCCTATAACGATTCTTAGTTATATTCCGGTGATCTTGTTTATATGGTTGATGTTTCCATTGTTTGTTGAAATGGTTTGGTCTACTTATAAGCCTCGCATGTTTCCAGGACTTAGCCAACACGCTATTTTGCAAGATAAGAATAAGAAAGAGAATTGAACAAAGAAGAAACATGTATAAAGCTGTTTCTCTTGAGCTAAATACATTGATGTCGCGGTATCTAAGTTAACTGGCGATGTGTATTGGAGAAAATTATATGTATCATTTGTACGTTTTGCTGTGCAGCTGTTATCTATTTGTCTTTGTTTTCGGTTGTCGATATATTTTGAGAAAGTTGTGTTTTGGTTGGGTGATTGATGCAGGGAAAATTTGTTCCTTTTATTTTGCTGCCCGGATTAGTCTTTTTTTTCACCGCAGCAGCAGCTGCTGCTGTTCTGAATCTTTTGTTTAGACATTCTATGCATGTTCTTATTTGAAGTCCAAAAGGACAAGTTAGTTTTGAGACTTCAAACACATGGATGTAATATCAAACATGCAAAGATTATGCACCTGATTCAATTTTGTATGCCGAAACTTTTGTTCTTCAAAAGTGTAAAATCATCAAGAACATGGCCAATAGATTTGATACTCACCTCTGCAGACTATTGGAGGTTGGGTGTTCGGTTTTTCTTGAGGGCCACACTCTGACAATCAGGGCGGGAGCCAGTTAAGAACATGCCCAGCTGTCTCCCAAACCTGAATCTAAAGGAATTTGGGCCTTTAAGCCCATTTGTACTTGGTTCTCCCTCAGACCCTGGCAAGAGTTTGCTTCCTGTGCTAGAATTAGGGGTGAGCATTTTACGCGTAATCTGCGGATTTAACCGAGACCAACCGCATTTGTGCGGATGGATGTCCAGACCGTTCGACTCGAATGCAACCTTGAAAATCCGTTGGACATCCATACCCGTTAGATTAAGTGTATTTACGTAGTTTCTAGAACACATAGGGATAGTTTTGGAATGTTTGAGGTGTTTGCTTGGAGTGGTGTCTATGACACTTGTATATTTATATACATATATAAAATGTGTAGGTTCTTTAAGAAATCATCTATATTGACTTTAATTTTTCATTATAAATTTTAACTAACACAAATTCATTAGATTATTCACACCCAATCCGTTCATCCGTGCATCCATTGGATGTTGGATTGGATGCGGATGCCAAAGTTGAAATCCGTAGTGTATTGAATTGGATGCGGATGAGGTGAAAACCGTTCCATACCGGCCCATGCTCACCCCTAGCTAGAATCATGATATTAGCTCCGCCCCAGGCTCACAACGTCAAGGTTTTGATATCTCATGGTGGCTGAGAACCATCAGATCAGTTGATGGTTCTCATGCTCCCTCCGACTTCGGAAGTAGGAATTTGAATCCCGTAATTGTCACGTAAACTTCATTCGAAGGAGTTTGGACGTGGTCTACTATTTTACCAACAAAAAGAGACTGATTTTGGACATCCCGTCAAAATGAACAGAAAAAGTGGCACACACACATAATAAATGGGCTCCACTCCTCTCAAAAAACGGGGGGTTTTATTTTTGTTTTTGTATATGTCTGTGCGGTATTCGTTTTGTCCATTTGACCAGTCTGGATAGTATTTTCGTAAACTAAAAGATATTTCGTGATGGCCACTCTCGATATAACAGTGAGGGTTCGATTTTTCCTGGCGGCCGCTCACTATATTAACTCTGTTTGGTGGCTACTGTCACATTTTAACCCGACTAGGTAGGGATGGAGATTTCCATGCTATAAACCTCGCTAGAGGTTGAAAGTGTAATTCTACCTTCTTCTTTCCTTTTTGCTTTTCTTTTTTGCCAAGAAAGACAAAAAAGCAAAAACTATAAACAACTACCTTCAAGAAAAGAGAGAAACAATACACGAAAGAGAGGAAAGTAACCACTACCGCTTAATCTTGTTTTGTTTAGCTTAAACGGCAAGATCTTGGGCAACAAAGTTACCGCTTATCATGACAATCTTGAACTCATCCTCTAGAATTTTTTTCAAAAGTATTCAGATCTCCAAAAATTGAGGCCTAATTTCCATGGGATTTTAACTCTTTACGACGGATATTTTATTTATCCCAAACAGGTGCGGATGGGGAGTGTACCAAGTGCCCACCTTTTGGGAGATGTTAGCAATTTTTTCAAACATAATTGGAACCTGGTGGGAAAACAAATTGTTTCAATTATTCAAGAGGTTTTTAAAACAAAAAATAAATAAATTCCAAACTCAATGAGACTTTCCTTTTCCTGATCCCCAAAACAAAGCACCCAAAATCATCTAGTGATTTTCGACAAATAGGACTAAGCAACACTCCTTACAAAATCCTTTCAAAACTTCTTGCAAACATACTAAAAAAATTCCTTGACAAAATGATCTCACCTTTTCAGTCTGCTTTCTTGTCATCAAGACAAATAGCAGACAATATTGTTGTTGCCCATGAGGTAATACACTCTTTCAAAAAAATGAAAAATTAAAAATGGTGGATTAGGGATTAAAATCGACATGTCAAAAGCATTTGACAGAGTCAATTGGGACTTTCTAATCCAAACTCTTTCTGCTTTTGGTTTCAGTATTGACTGGTGTAACTTAATACACCAATATGTTTCAACTGCTTCTATTGTAGTTCTTTGAAATGGTTGTCCAGGGGAATTCTTTACCCCCACTAGAGGTTTGATACAAGGAGATTCGCTATCTCCCTCTCTCTTCCTTATATGTATGTATGTTTTCTCGAGGTTCTTATCGGCCAAAGAAAAGAATAAGCACATAACCGGTATAAAAATCTCTAGACACAATCTCCCAGTTTCTCATCTTTTTTTTGCAGACGACTGTTTGCTTTTCTCAAAAGCAAAGCTAGTAAACTGCAAAAATCTGTTAAACATCATAAGCCAATTTAGTAATGCTTCAGGACAGCTTATAAATTTCTCTAAGTCAGGCATTTTTTTCAGTAAAAGAATCCATTCTAAGCATCAAAGAATTATGATTAAGCTTATGAAAATTAAGAAAATAAGTATCTTTGATTCATATCTAGGGGACCCTTTATTCATTGATAGGTCCAAAATCAAAACTTTTGACAAAATAGTCGATAACATGGAAAACAGAGCTCAAAGTTGGAACAGAACCTCTATGGTTCGGGCTAGTAAAATGATTATAGTAAAATCTTTTTTTATCTAGTATGCCCATCTATTAGATGGGTTGTTTTTCTTTACCAAATAAAATAACAAACAAAATCAATGCCATCCAACGGGATTTTTGGTGGGGAAAACAAAATCATCACAAAGGTTTCAAAAATGCTGATATGATGAATCAAGCCATGATTGCTAAACTCGCTTGGAGATTAGCAACTCAATAGAATACACTTCTGGGCACTTTCCTTAAAAGAAAATACTTTAACAATTCAACTATCTTCCATGCAATTTTTTTTTATAATACCTCTTGGATTTGGAGGTGTATTTTACAGGGAGTCTCTCTAATTCATAAATTAAGCTACTGGGAGGTAGGTGACGGTAAGTCAATAATGGTTTGGACAAATAAATGGAAACCAAGTATGGAAGATAATCTCTTAACTTACTGTGGTAGCAAATTAAATTCTTTAACACTTGTTTCTGAGCTGATTAACTTAGAAACACAGAAGTGGAATGAACATGAGGTTAGGAATAACTTCCCAAGAGAAAGTGGAATGAACATGAGGTTAGGAATAACTTCCCAAGAAAAAGTGGAATGAACATGAGGTTAGGAATAACTTCCCAAGAGAAAGTGGAATGAACATGAGGTTAGGAATAATTTCCCAAGAGATCTTCCTGAAATGATTTTAAACATTAGAATATTCACAGATAGCCAAAATAACTTGAAACTGGACAAGCTTAGATGGTTATTAACAAATGACAGAGTTTTCTATGTTAAATCCATGTACAAAAAACTCAAAAATCCATATGTAGATGCTAATAGGTTAGATAATGTTTATTTCTGGAATGATTTCTGGAAACTAAACATCTCGCAGAGAATAAAGATTTTCTTATGGAAATGTATCCACAATGTTTTACCTGTTCGGAAAAAATTAGGGAAATTCATGAAAGATATAGAGTTGAACTGTGTTTTCTGTGATCATGAGTGTGAATCCCTTAAGCATATTTTTTTCGAGTGCCCATATGCAAAGACAGTATCCATGTTACCTCCTCTAGTAGGTTAAAACCAGAATAATGCCGCTAATTTCTCTTTTGCAAACATGTATGCTGATTGGATCGCAGGGGTAAGTTCAAATTATGATATAGAAATAATGGCAACCAAATGTTGGTTGATTTGGAAGGAAAGATGCCTTAGGGTTTTCCAATCTAAATCTACCACAAGTGTTCAACTAGCCCTAGCAGTTCAAAGACATCTAGCTTTTTGGTCCCCTTTGGAAGCACCTTCAGATGAAAACATGGGCCAAGAAGTTAACAGTTCCTCTAACTCATCTATACATGCAATTCACATAGGCCAGGGATGGAGAAAACCACCTCCAAATCATATCCCCTTTGATGCTTCTTGGACTGATATTTTAAACTCTGCTGGTTATGGTCTAATTATTCGTGCTGATACTGGTTTTGCTAGTCAAGCCAGAGCTGGAACTTTCCAAGCTTCATCTGCAGAAGAAGCAGAAGCTCTGAGTCCGCTGGAAGCAGCAAAGTGGGCTAAGAGTATGAACTTAAAGGACTTCTGGGTGGAAGGTGATTGTGAGAGACTGATACTCTATGCTCAGTGGAAAACAAACAATATTTTTTGGAGGAAAAAGGCACTAATAGAAGAAGCAATGAAAATCTTGCATTCATGTTATCATTTTTTGGGTCTTACTTACATGAATAGAAGATGCAATGCAGTAGCGCATATCCTGGAAAAAGAAGCAAGGAAAAGACACATCCACAAGCAACAGTGGTTGCAAATGCCAGTTTTTCTTAATTCTTTTTTTTCTTCTGATTTAAATTTCTCAAACTGTTTTGCTTTATCTAATGTTGTAATCAGGGAGAACAATGTGTTGGTAGAAGCCAATATCTCAAGTCACCCAAATGAGATAAGGGAAACCAATACTTTGGAAAATACTATGTATTAGTTTCTTTTTAGCAATCTACTTAATCTCCAAAAAAAAGAAAAATTACACACGACTTATTCACATGATGTGCACCACTATATAGCCGAATCTAAAGTTATAATTTCGAATGCCATGATCCTAGGGTTTTGAGCAATCTCAAAATTGTTACCAACTCATCGTCCACTGTAGGCCCGACCAAGAATCCCAACCATCCATCTATTCATCCATCCTTATACGAAGCTTCCTTTATAGTTTATACCCATCCCTCTTTCTTTTCTCTCCCTCACTAAAAACATATAGTCACAACTAAAAATTTCGCTTTAAGTTTATTCCAATTTCTCATTTTCACACCATATCTTGATGGATTTGTTTTTTATTTCTCTATGAAAAAACTAGAAAAGCAAATACAACTTTTTTGTGATTATAATTGTATTAGAAGGATAGGAATTGTAAACCCATAACCGAAGCCTTTTGTCCAGGAACAAGTCTCGGGTAGGCTAGAGATCTAATCTGATCAAAAAAGTATAACAAGTTTTACGTCGGCCTGCCAGCCTCGCAAAAACCTGAACTAGGCACTTTCCACGACGCGTTCGTTTTGGTACAAAGGATGAAGTAGTCACCACTTCGATGGAATTATGTATTAACGACCATTAAGGTGGATATACCCACATCCCTTCCCAGGTTGCAGGGCTACGGGGAGATTCCCCTCCTTCACAATCCTGCTAGCTGCAGAGATACATGGCGATTCCCCACTTCATAATCTGCAAGGATGATTTCACATGTTCGCTGGTTCGTTTTTGGACAGAGGATAAAGTAGTCACCACTTCAATGGGATTATGTATTCATGACCATTAAATCGGATCTACCCACATCTCTTCCGGACAAACTCGATACTTTCTCGATGGGTAGGATATACACAAGAACCAAACGGGTCTTCCGGAAGGAAAAAATGGGGCGTGACTGAAGAGGTAATTTGTCTTGCCGTTCGCCGGGAAGAGCGGAGAACGAATCATCACACAAGAACCAAACACCACTCATACGCCAACACAAATTGCCCATCAGGAAACAACCATCTCGAGTGGAACTAGCAACTCATGCCATCGAAGGAAAGAGAAGAAAGAGTATCTTAGGAAAATAGTTCCGCACGAACACGTTGTGGTTAAAGGGGGAAAACTCAGTCAAAGTTCAGGAATCCTACCTCTTCAAGTGGATTTCCGCTCTCCACTTCCGTCTATCCAATGCCAGCTCCTCTGATAAATTCTGCGATTCAGGTCCCACTTCACCACCTCGTCCCATGTAATTTTAGTCTCCCTATGTGCTTCATCCTTCCTTCAGTATGCATGGTGCGTCCTTCGCAAACCGGTACATCAGGAAATCTTCGCCGGAGGTGCCCAAACCAACGTAACCTATGTGAGGTGATCATCTCCTCGATTGGTGCTACCTCAAGTTCTTGCGTACATATAAGTTCCTGATTAGTTCGTGCCCCGTATGCCCGTGTGACCACCTCAGCGTACGCATATCTGTTGCATGCATCTCTCTGATGTCCTATTTTTTAGTCACCCAACATTCCGCTTCATACATCATTACAGGTCGAATAGCTGATTCGTGGAGCTTGCCTTTAATAACTTTAATGAGAATTTACGATCACATAAGACGCTCGATGCCAGTCTCCATTTCTTCCATCCTGCTTGGGTCCGATGTCGAATGTCCTCTTCGATTCCACCATCGCTTTGGATCATCGATCCCAGATATCGAAAGGAATTTTTCCTTGGTACTAGGTGTTCGTTTAGCAAAACGTCCCCATCATCGGGCCCGGTATCTTTGAAGTCATACCTCAAATACTCAGTCTTGGTCCTACCCAAGGTAGTTAATATCGTGTATCGGTATCGTATCGGTCGGGTCATATACACCTATACAAATGATAATATCTGTTTTTATAGGCGATACATCATTAAGAATTTTTTTTAATATTTATTATTTATCAAACAAAAAAATATATTGATATAACCATAATAGAAAATAATAATTGTAGTAAACATACTTCAATCTTACAAAATAAGAGGTGGTTGATTAGAGTCTTATACTATCAACAGCGAAACCAAGCATTGAATGTATGTTAGCCCATCGACATCACATTTACGGTAATTACATCCACCATAATCATATATGAAGCTAGCAAAATTAGTGGAGTTACTTTCTTGAACTAAAAGTTCAAGAAATCATAAGCAAAAGACAAAATACATTAGTGATATATCACTGTACAAGTGAAACCTATATTATCAGTGTGCAAGTGAAACTGATATATCGGACTGTACAGGACGATACATGCGTTTTTATCGTTTCTCCTTCGTATCGCCGAAATTTTCAGTATTGTAAAGGTTTTTTCCGATATCCTATAAAAACCTTTAATATCGTCCTGTACAACCGATATTGACTACCTTGGTCCTACCGAGTCTGAATTCCTTCTATTCTAGATTTTTCCTCCACAACTCTAGTTTTTCCACTACCTCTACCTTGGACTCGCCAATTAGCGCCGCATCATCTACGAAGAGCATACACCATGGGATATTACCTTATATGTCCCTCGTAACTTGATCTAAAATATATAGGGACTCAATGTTGATCCCTGATGTAGTCATGTCTTGATCGGAAAATCCCCGAAACTCCGTCGAACGTCCGGCCACCGGTTACAACTCCGTCATACATATCCTTGAAGTTTATGTATATATCCAGTACCCACCAAAACACCTCGCGCGAGACTTTGTCATATGTCTCGAGGTCGATAAACACCATGTGCATGTCTCACTTTTGTTCTCAGTATCTTTCCATTAGTTGTCATACTAGAAAAATTGCTTTCATGGTCGATCTTTCGGGAATGAATCCAAACTGATTTTTCATTATACATGTTTCTTTTCGTAAACGAAGATCGATGACCCTTTCCCATAGCTTCATGGTATGGCTCACATCTTGATGCCGTTGTAGTTCGTGCAGTTCTGGATATCCCCTTTGTTTTTGAAGATCAGAACGATAACGCTTCTTCGCCATTCAGTCGACATCTTGTTTGACTGGAAGATTCTATTGAAAAACTTGGTCAACCAAGTTATCCCTTCATTTCCCATGGACTTCCACACCTTTATAGGGATGTTAAAGAAAAATAAAAACTGTAAACCATCTTTCAGTAAAAAAAATTCTTTATGAAGAAAGGAAATCAAATATACTCGGAAAAATTGATCACCCACGCTCCATAAATTTGAACTATATCTTTTCAGTGCGATACATCTCAATTGCATCATAAAATATGTGATGTGTACATTCATGATCTGTTCATGTATATACTATCAAACTCCAACAATATGACCAAACTGCCAAACTGGAATTTTTTGTATAGAATCAATAACACCTCCTATGCAAAACGTAAACGATTACACAGTTGTTGCATGGATCCATTTGTCGGCCGAATTTGAGTTTACATAGAAGAAAAAACAAATCATCAGTTGTTTGAGGGTGAAAAAGATTTCTGCTGATTTTGGTAATTTCAGGTGTATGGGTGAGAAACGCATTTAAACCCTAAACAATGTGCTGCGAGGAAGTACTTTAGATTCGAGAGATCAATCTGTACAAATCCGGCCTAAACCAAGAAATAGCCGTTCCAGACTTGCTTCGGTCACAAAGTGAATGAGAAGGGTTGGTTTTGGGGAGGGAAGCGAAGAGAGTGTTGAGAACAAAATAGTTGATTCTGGAAGAGTAGTTGTTTCACGACTTGTATCAGAAAGTGGGAAGCTAACAGATGGAAAGCTAGCAAATATTTGCTGAGTGTTGTATACTTATGACCAGAACTTGTTGTTCGGTGGAAATAGGTAATACCTATTTATACAAGTCGAAGTGAAACGTATTCTGGTCTCTTAAGAAATGGAAAACGGATGAGTAAATGGGAGGAGGTGGTAACCAGTAACGTCTGGAATTGATGTTCCATAAAAGAAAACGTTTCACCATTACTCCCTGTATTTACTAACCGCCTCATCCTTATGACATTATCTTATAACGGGCGTAGTGTACGCCGCACGCTGTAAACCGCCAAACCAATACCCCATGAGCATCCCCCAGTTTGTGACATGTGTTGATGTCTCGAGTGTTTTCGTGGAAAACATGTAGCATGTTGTTGTTGTCTGGAAAATTGAGCTTGGGAGACTTTCCGGCTCGGTGGTGACCTTCGACGGTCGAGATTTTACATCTTAAGAGGAAAGATAGTCGTTGATTATTCCAACCCTTCGTTTGGTAGCTAATAGCATGAAAGCATGATCGGTATGGTTTTAAGATGGCCTAGTTTAGGCGCGGCCAAAAGTTAAGGTTTTGGCTTTGTTTAGGCGCGACCAAACTAGGGCCAAAGGTTTCCATAGTTAGCTGGTAACCTTGGACGGATAAGATCTGCATCTTAGATGAAAAAGTGATCGTTGATTATTGCAGGTCTTCGTTTTGGCAGCCGTAAAGGGAAGGTCGGCATGGTATGGTGCGATAAGGTGGTTGGCATGCCATTGGCACATGTGGCATGGCCGGCATGCCTTGGCGCGGCTTAGGCGTGGCCAAAAACTAGGGTTTTGGCGTTGGGCCAAAGGTTACCATGCGTTGGATGGCGACCTTGGACGGCTAAGATTTGCATCTTAGATGGAAGGATGGTCGTTGATCGTCGCAAGCCTTTGTTTTGGTAGCCACATAGGGAAGGACGACATGGTATGGCGCGTCAAGGTGACTGTCATGCCATTGGAACATGTGGCATGGCCGGCATGCCTTGGCGCGGTTTCGGAGTGGCCAAAACTAGGGTTTTGGCATTGGCCAAGGTTACCATGCGCTGTTTGGATACCTTGGACGGCTAAGATTTGCATCTAAGATGGAAGGGTGGTCGTTGATCGTCGCACGCCTTCGTTTTGGTAGCCGCATAGGGAAGGCCGGCATGGTATGGCGTGGCAAGGTGGCTGTCATGCCATTGGCACATGTGGCATGGTCGACATGCCTTTGGGCGTTTTGGGCGTGGCCAAAACTAGGTTTTTGGTGTTGGGCCAAGGTTACCATGCGTTGGTTGGCGACCTTGGACGGCTAAGATTTGCATCTAAGATGGAATGGTGGTCGTTGATCGTCGCACGCCTTCGTTTTGGTAGCTGCATAGGGAAGGCCGACATGGTATGGCGCGACAAGGTGGCTGGCATGCCATTGGTACATGTGGCATGGCCGGCATGCCATTGGCATAGCGGTGCGGCTAGCATGGTTGGCATGCCTTGGCGCGGAGACGTGGCTGGCATGGCGTGCCATATGCACAGTGGTGCGGCTGGCATGGTTGGCATGCCTAGGAGCGGAGACGTGGCTGGCATGGCATGCCATTGGCACAGTGGTGCGGCTGTCATGGTTGGCATGCCTTGTCGCAGAGACGTGTCTGGCATGGCATGCCATTGGCACAGTGGTGCGGTTGGCATGGTTGGCATGCCTTGGCGCGGAGACGTGGCTGGCATGACATGCCATTGGCACAGTGGTGCGGCTGGCATGGTTGTCATGCCTTGGCGCAGTAGCATGAGAATTAGGGTTTGACATAAATGATGTCAGTAAATGTTAAGGGTTCTGCCGTGGAAAATGACCCATGTAAAAAAAAAGGTACCCCAGTAATTCTTACATAAGCATGCTGATCAATTCAATAAATGTGCTAATGGTCATAGTGACGTCATATCAGATGTGCGGTTTTACGATTTTAACCCTAAGCTAAAAACCACCATCAACATTAAGTCCACTGCTTAGCTCGGAACATGAGCTTTTTTGCGAGCTAAGCATAAGATGGTGACGGGAAAGGACAAAAATCGAAATGATAAGGCGTGGAAATACGGTCAAGAAGGTCCGAGTAACCTTTTTCGAGAGGTAGGGAGAGTTCATGATTCTCGTGTTTGGCGGCCTTGCATAGATCCTATTTGTGGTGTAGACCGTGAAGTGGTGAGATGAAAATCGTCGGCTTAGTCTGGCCATGCCTCATCTTGGCTGAGTTAGGGAATAATGATATGCTGGCTTGGCAAGTTCTTGATGTTGGTGCAGCTTGGAAGGGGAGCCGCAGGCGTTGCGTTGGTTTGGACTTGGCACGGCGCGAGTGTGGGAATGGGCTTGGTTATTGGCTTGGTGTGGTGGGGCCAAGGAAAGGCGCGGTTGGCTTGGCATGGTGGGGCCAATGCAATGGCGCGGACGGCTTGGCATGGTTGTTAAGTGCATATTTTTCATACATTTAGTGTCGAATCCATGTTAGTATTTGCTACATTTTCTTGTGAATTATTGTATTTTGCGTTTGTTTTTCTTTTATTTGTGTTTTATTAGGTGAATCATCCAAAAGAAATGAATTGGCACTTAATTGTGCAATAAAAGAAGCTAGCTACAAGTGGAGAATGGTCAAAGACCAAGTGAAACTCATTCAAGTACAAGATTTCTACTTTTCTTCATGAAGAGGACGAAAATTTGAAGCCAACGGCGAAAAGATGGAGTATTTCCGAGTTCGCATGAGCAAAACAAGAACTCAGAAGGTAAAAGGGCAAAATGGCAATTTCCGGGAAACTACTATTGGCACCTCATCGAGTGTTAAGGGGCATCCGATATGTTAAGGGGAGGTCAGCTCTCAAAGGAACTGCTAAACAAAGTCACGTATTTTACAAGGGGTAATCTTATTCAAAACTGAAAATCCTGCGTGCAGTTTCTTCTGCATGGATATCTGTTTGAAGCGTTGCTCGAGCTACTACGATTAACAGATGAAAGAGATGGGTTCGGTGCCATTGGCAGTGATGAACTTCTGCCATTTCCGAGAAAAGAATATGGGTCTCTGGTAAAACAAGTTAAGAAGGAGACTGCAAGTATTGATGATCCAATGGAGTTGTGGCTGTTAGCATGGAGGAGTTTTGCTTGAGAACAAAACACAGAAGATGCTGCTCGAGAATATCAATGGAAGTGAGACTCGAGTTGCTGCTATTGATGGAGCTGAGTTGCCGATGAAGTTTGATCAAGATGGCAGAGATGGAGAACTCGCAAAATTTGAACTATATATTGCTGTCATTATCGGCAGTAGATGATGTCATTGATTGATCATGATCATGGCAGTAATACTCGGGATTTGTTGTGACTGAAGAACACGACCAGGCAGGAATGAACTCAAGCTGGCAGTGAACGTTGCTGCCATTGTGGGTGAGGAGCTCGAGTACGAGAATAAGTCGATGTTGAATGATAAAACAAGAACTCGTGTTTGATTTGGAACCAGTTTACTTGACCGCAAAACAAGGGTAAAACAATCTTGTTGCTACCGTGAGTAGTATGGACTCTATGGAAGATCTGTAGGTTATTTCCGCGTCTAAGATAAAGATGAGTCACTTGTACGCGGTTGTAGAGATTGGGTAATATTTGGAAGTTGAAACTGGACCGAGAATTCAGAGTTTGGATGAGAATAGAGTCGGCAAAAACAGTCACCAGTCCAAGATTTCACCGTCGATTTATGAGATGAATGGTGGAGATTTGAACGTGTTTTAAGATTTGAGTCGGCTAAGGAAAGTTTGGTGATTATCATATTCGAAATATCAACTACAAAAGGCTATAAATAGAGGCTCGAATCACCACAGAGAAGTATCTCCTCACCCTCACTTTCACGCCCACAAACTGCTCGATAAAATTCTCCAGAGAAGAACAGAAGCATAAAGACTTCATATATGCCCTAGTAGCAGAAAGGTTATAGCAACAAGGAGACAGTGTCTGATCTCTTGCAACAGAGGAAGCAGTAGCTAGAGTTCTTCTACAACAGCAGTTTGCTTTCTATAACCTCCATTATGTCTAGCTAATTTACTTATTTGATTGAGGATGAATTCTAAGTATTATATATGATTTGATTTAGTATATGAATATGTTCTGATTTCTTCATATGATTATTGTTTGTGTTTATTATTAAAAATGAATATGATTGATTGATAGATAGATTGTTTAGGTGGCCAACTGATATATTTGGTAACTCAATCTAATGCTAATAAGGGTTAGGATATCCGTAATTGTTGAATAATTTCTTACACAAGTATAGAACGTGAGACCTTGCGGAAGGATTCCGTAAAGCAATCGCGTGTAAACACAACACTAGAAAGTAGACCGAGCGTACTGAGTCTAACTAATATGATTAAACCTAAATTCACAGACCATAAAGCATTCGACTGAATTACATCTTGTAAGTGTACCTCAAGGTGGTTCAGACGGATAGACTCTGGCGACTAAGCGTACCTGTTGTCCAGTGGCTTAAGGGATTTTGGATATAGCTAAGTGTACTTGTTATCTTACGGTTAGTAATAATCTATGATTAATGATGAATGGATGAATATAATACTTTGATGAATATTTAGTTACGAAGAAGGATTCCTCGATCATCTCTCTCCATATTGCTTACAATCTTAATTGGTTTTCATTGCTTTATTATTTATTTAGCTTTTGAATCTAAAACAAAAACCCCCATTTGTGACATTTTTGACAACTAAACTCCCTGCTCTTCGTGGGAACGATCCTTGCTTCCATTATATTACCAGCTAATTGTGTGGAAATAATATTATTAATTTGTTGAGCCTACGACACCCATCAAATTTTGGCGCCGCTGCCGGGGAGCAGTCGGTAGCTTTAGTTGTTTCTTTTTGTTTTGTTTTTGTTTTTTTTTCTTTTAGATTTTCTTTTTAGTTTTTAACTTAGTTTTCTAGATTTTTTTTTAGGTACTTAATCTCTGGCATCAAAGGATTGGGATTACCCCAGGTGCGGAATTCAAACTCGAAAGGGAACGGTACTAAAAGCACGTCCAAAGTTGCAACAAGAAACTTCTGCAGTAAAGATGGTTAATACAGACGATGGGGGAAATCCTGCACCACCTCCACCTGTGGAGAGGAAGTTAGGAGAGTTGACATCTCCATTCTTAGATTCGCAACCAATGTGCATTACAATCACTAACCCAGTGGAGATGAAGTCGAATCTACTTCATCATATACGAAAGTTCAAGGGACATCTAGGTCAAAATCAAAATCGACACCTTCAACAGTTCCAGAACACAATGACAAGTCTGAGGCACGCAACCGCAGACAGAGATATGGCTATGCTACAAGCCTTCTCATTCTCATTGACAGAATTAGCAGAAGAATGGTGGTATTGTCTTCCTCCAGGGAGTGTTACAACATGGACTGAGATGAAAAAGCTATTTCGGGAGAAATATTTTCCTGCTTCGAAATCGGCATCAGTTCGTAAGGAGATTATTAGCATTCTACAGATGTCTGGGGAGTCTCTATATGAATACTGGGAGAGGTATAAGAAGTTGTTGGCAAGCTGCCCACACCATAATATATCCTCAATACTTATCATTCAATACTTCTACGAAGGATTACTTTCAGAACAAAGGAATTTGATTGATACGGCTGCCGGTGGTTCAGTTACTGGGAAGACAATCTCGCAGGCAACCAATTTGATTGAGAATATGGCTTCCAATTCTCAACAATTCTACACCAGAAACAACTCTAATGTCAGAAGAGTTAGCGAGATAGGAGAGTCAGCACAGTCAGAGCAACGGATGAACAACATAGAGAAGGTAGTACAACGAATGGAGGCAGTGATTATTCCTACTTATGAAGAAGAGTCTGAACAGGTGAATGCTATGTTCCCTAATCAGAGGCCAAAATATGATCCCTACTCTAATACTTATAATCCAAGTTGGAAAGATCATCCAAATTTTAGTTATGCAAATCAGCAAGCTGCAGCTCCTAATCTGTATGGGCGGAAAAATGGTTTTCAACAACCACAGTTCCGACCACAACCTCCACCTCAACAGCAAACTCAGAATTCTAGTTTAGAGGAGATGATGAAAATGATGATGCAAATGCTCAGCGTCAAGATACAATTCTGCAGAAGCAAGATATGGCTATAAAGGACTTGAAAACTCAAATTGGACAATTGGCTACAGACATGAATGAAATAAAAGTACAAAATTCGTCAAAGTTGCCATCACATCCTTTCGTGAATCCAAGAGCGAACGTTAATGCTGTAACTCTAAGAAGTGAGAAGCAAACACAAGAGCCAAAAAACAAGAAAAGTTTAGTCACGACTTGGAAGAGGAAGTAGAAGTGGAAACTGTTCCAAAGGAAAATCCAACCTCAACTAGCAAACCTAAGGACACAGTTCCTACTTTTACCACACCACCTCCTTTTCCTAGTCGTTTTGCAAAGACAAAGAAGCAAGATCTAGACAAGGAGATTATGGATATTTTCAGCAAGGTGCATGTCAACATTCCATTTATTGAGGCCATCAGAACGGTACCCAGGTATGCCAAGGTTCTAAAGGATTTGTGCACAAGGAATGAGAGGTTAATTTCTAACGAGATCACTCAGGTGGGAGAAAGTGCTTTAGCTATGTTGTTGAAGAAGATGCCTGCAAAGTGTAAAGATCCTGGTGGTTTTACAGTGCCAATTACTATTGGTGAAAAACGGTTTGAGCGTGCTTTGCTTGATTTGGGAGCTTCCATAAGTGTGATGTCAACCGATATTTATGATTCATTGAATCTTGGGCCTTTAAAGGAGACAAGGATTATCATTCAATTAGCTAATAAGTCTAACATATATCCTAAGGGACTCTTGGAAGACGTGTTGGTGCAAGTGAATGAACTAATCTTTCCGGTTGATTTCTTTGTTGTGGATATGCAGAATGGGGACAATTGTTCGTCTACTTCATTACTTCTTGGGAGACCATTTATGAAGACTGCTAAGACGAAGATTGATTGTGATACTGGGACACTCACTATGGAGTTTGACAAAGAGGTTATACGCTTCAATATTTTTGAAGCTATGCGTTATCCAAGTGATATCCATTCCGCATTTTCTGTTGATGTTATTGGTTCGTTAGCACAACAGATGTTTGATTTGCACAACGAAGATGAACTTGAATTTGTGCTACAAAATAGTATAGATTTGGACGTCCATGGCATGCCTAACTTAGACGTTGATATTCCCAAGGAGTTTGTTGAGACATGTGGTGCTTTAATGGCATCACAAGAAGTTAGAAGAGGTAATATTTCATATATCTCCTTACCTGTAACTGATGAAGTTTCTTTAGCTTCTGTTGTGCAGGCACCTAAATTAGAGTTGAAACCTCTACCGGATCACTTAAAGTACGCTTACTTGGGTGATGGGGAAGAGCTTCCAGTCATTATTGCACAGAATCTCACAGCAGTACAGGAAGAACGCATTCTTCGGGTTCTGAAAGAGCACAAAACGGCTATTGGTTGGACAATTGCTGATATCAAAGGAATTAGTCTAGCCATGTGCATGCATAGAATCCTAATGGAACATGATGTAAAGCCAGTACGTGATGCTCAGAGTAGTCTTAAACCCCCAATGATGGAGTTCGTGAAGAAAGAGATCCTCAAATTACTAAGTGTGGGGGTGATTTACCCAATTTCTAACAGCAAATGGGTTAGTCCGGTGTAAGTGGTGCCTAAGAAATCAGGTGTCACTGTTGTTAGAAATCAAGATGATGAACTTGTTCCAACAAGAGTTCAAACAGTATGGAGAGTATGCATAGAATACAGAAAGCTCAATTCGGCTACCCGCAAGGATCACTTTCCTTTGCCTTTCATTGATCAGATGTTAGAGAGGTTAGCGGGACATTCTCATTATTGCTTTTTGGATGGTTATTCGGGCTACAATCAAATTGTTATTGCACCGGAGGATCAAGATAAGACTACCTTTACTTGTCCTTTCGGTACATTTACATAAAGAAGAATGCCATTTGGTCTTTGCAACGCGCCTGCCACTGTTCAAAGATGTATGGTTAGTATATTTTCTGATTACGTGGAAAACATCATTGAGGTGTTTATGGACGACTTTAGTGTTTATGGCGATTCATTTGATATTTGAATAAATAATCTTGAACTTGTGCTTAAAAGATGCATAGACACTAATTTGGTTTTAAACTGGGAGAAATGCCACTTTATGGTAAACCATGGAATTGTACTTGGCCACATCGTTTCCTCTCAAGGGCTCGAGGTAGACAAGGCAAAGATAGACTTGATTAGGAAATTACAATACCCCACTTCGGTGAGGGAAATTCGCTCGTTTCTTGGTCATGCAGGTTTTTATAGGAGGTTTATCAAAGATTTCTCCAAAATCTCAATGCCGATGTGCAAATTGTTGCAAAAGGAGGTTTCCTTTAACTTCAACCAGGAGTGCAAGGATGCCTTTAATAAATTGAAGGAATTGTTGACTACTGCACCAATTACTAAGTCACCTGACTGGAGTTTGTCGTTCGAGTTAATGTGTGATGCAAGTGATTATGCAGTCGGAGCTGTTTTGGGTCAAAAAGTAGACAAGAGGTCACATGTGATTTATTATGCATAAAGGACCCTAAATGATGCTCAAATCAATTATTCTACTACTGAGAAAGAGTTGTTGGCTATAGTATTTGCATTAGAAAAATTTAGAGCTTATTTGGTAGGCACCAATGTGATTGTATATTCTGATCATGCAGCACTACGGTACCTATTAAAAAACAGGGCGCCAAGCCAAGACTCATACGTTGGATTCTTTTGCTACAAGAATTCAATATTGAAATCAGAGATCAGAAAGGTGTTGAGAATACAGTTGTTGATCATCTTATTAGACTTGTTGTTTCTGAAGAAGCACTTCCTTTACAAGATCGTTTTCCAGACGAACAACTTCTCTCAATTGAAGAATCAACACCTTGGTATGCTGATATAGTAAACTATCTGGTTACAAGGCAAGTACCTAGTAAAATGTCTAACTTTCAAAAGTTAAAGCTTAAGAAAATAGCCAAGCAGTATGTGTGGGATAAGCCCTACTTGTGGAAATATGGTGCTGATCAGATTATACGCAGGTGCGTACCTAACTCTGAATTTCAGTCAATTCTATCTTTTTTTCATTCTTATGCTTGTGGTGGTCACTTTGGTGCTAAACCTACAGCTCTCAAAGTCCTTGTGAGTGGCTTTTATTGGCCCACCCTATTTGAGGATGCATATGCTTTTTGAAAATCTTGTGATAGATGTCAACGAACGGGCAATCTAGGTGCTCCAAATCAAATGTCACTCAATCCTATTCTCATTGTCGACATTTTTGATGTGTGGGGCATTGATTTCATGGGTGCTTTTGTTAATTCGAATGGAAAATTTTATATACTTCTTGATGTGGATTATATTTCTAAATGGGTGGAAGCTAAAGCCACCACTACTAATGATTCTCAAGTTGTTTGTGAGTTTGTGAAGGAATACATTTTCTCTAGACATGGTACACCAAGAGTAGTTATCAGTGATGGAGGCTCGCACTTCAATAAATCCTTCCATGCTCTCCTCAAGAAATACAACATTACACACAAGATTGGTACGCCGTATCACCCACAAACTAGTGGGAAAGCTGAAATTTCAAATCGTGAGATTAAGTCCATCCTTGAGAAAACCATTAACACCACACGAAAGGATTGGAGTTTTAGACTAAACGATGCATTATGGGCGTATAGAACAGCATACAAGACGCCGATTGGTACGTCTCCGTATCGATTGGTTTATGGAAAAGCTTTCCATCTCCCAGTTGAACTTGAGCATAAGGATTTATGGGCAGTAAAGATGTGCAACATGGAGTATGACAAAGAGGGGAAACAAAGGCAACTACAAATCAATGAGCTAGAGGAGATACGTAACGATGCTTACGAGAGTGCTCGTATATACAAGAAAGACTAAGCTTTTCCATGACAAGATGATTTCTCGAAAGAATTTTGTTGTGGGACAAAAGTTCTTTTATTTAATTCTCGTCTTCGTTTATTTCCTGGTAAGCTAAGGTCCCGATGGATTGGACCTTTTGTTGTTATCCTCATGGTGCAGTTGAGATTACTAGTAGTAAAACCGGGATAACATCCAAGGTCAACGACCATAGATTGAAGCCATATTACGAAAACTTCTCTACTAAGAGGTGGACGCAATTATACTTCAATATTTACTCCCTCTGGAGGAATAGTAAGGAGACTGCCAAGTCGGGCTGACGACTTTAAACCAAGCGCTAATGGGAGGCAACCCATAGGTTTTGTATCTTAAACCCTTTTATTTTTTGTTTTTATTATTTTAATATCATATTTTCATCCCCATGTTTAATTTCATTGAATCCAGAATCTATCTTAGAAGAGAATTATGACGAATACCTTTTCGTCAGAAATATTCAGACTGCGCGTAGTTCAGTCCAGAGACCATAACTGTCAGACTGTTTATCGAAACACTGTGCCCTTTTGACACTTTGTAGAAAACACTTAGTTGAACAACTTTTGTGAAACGGAGTTTTTCCAAATTCCTTACCAATTTGCACAGTTTTTGCGTTTTATCTGCTGTTACGTCAGAATTCAGAATTTTCGGTTTTACACATTGAGGACAATGTAAAGTTTAAGTGTGGGGGAGTATTTTGCATATAGATTCTTCATTTTAGAGATTTTTTAGAGTCACTAGCATACTTCTAGGTATGTTTACATAGAGATTCTGACCGACATAACTGAATTTGGAAGTGTTAGGGAACTACGTTCGGATTTCTTACGAATTGGAGTGTTAAATAATGTATTTAATCATGTCGGTGATGCAAATGAGGTGCAGGGAGAAATGCACCATTAGAGTTGCTGATCAATCATTAGTGGAGACTACCCATTTTCATATCAACCGAGGCACCAGACCAGATTTCTTTATAATTGACTAAAAAGCTTTCTTTTGAGTGTGTGTCACCGTAGGTTAATTCCGGGTAGAATGGTGAGCTACCCAACCTCCCACCAATATAAGCGCTACTCTTTGATCTCTTGAGTGCTAATTTTGTCAATCATGAGGGTGACGTCTATAGACGAAAACCACCTTCTTGTAGTTTGATTTGCAGTTAGCACCATTCTCTCTCTCGCCAACAACAGATCCATAGAAACACATCATCATCAACAAGTGGAGCGACATCAAAATCTATAAGGAAAGTTGAAGACGATTGAGGTTTACAAGCAACAATTCAAGGAAGATCAAAAATTTCATATCCAAGTAAAAGCAACATACAATGAGCGGATTTTTATATACATGTTGAATATTTACATATAAAGAGCAGAATTCTATATCTAAGTATGAAGACTTATTTACAAGAGCGAAGAAAATCAAAAGATGAGAGTTATTGAAGTTTAGGATACAAAGACAATACAAGTTATGAAGATCAAAGTGGTAAAGTACTTCTTTCATGGCCATGGTATTTTAATTCCGTTATTATTTTCGTAGTTGCAATCTTTTTGTTTGAAAAAATTCTAAAAATAAATAAAAAATAAAATAATAATAATAATAAAAAACACAAAAAGATTTGCATTTAGGTTGTTATTTGTTCAATAAGGCCATGGGGAAGAAAAATATATAAAGAAGTTTCAAGCAACAAGAAATTGAAGAGAAAGAGTTCAAGAGTTTATCATCAGCAGTTGAAAACCGAAGACCAAGAAGATAAAGAAGACGAGCCGACCGAAGACGTTTCTATTGGATGATGTGAGAGTGATGTTATCATCATTCCAAACGGATGTGAAGGTGGTAAGTACTCCCATCCTTGCTATAATGGTTGATTTCCTTTCTTAGAGATCATCAGAAAATATTTTTATTTCCCACGATCTGGTGGGGTCTCCAGAAATAATTCGGAAGGTTTCCTTCCCACCATTCAACGTGTGTAGGATTCTCTCTTTATTCCTACCTGCACACATGTGAGACCCATAAAAAGCTGTCTTATTGAGTGCAATTATCATAAAATCCTTTTAAGTGAGGCAGAAGTCGAGGCGAAATGCTTATTGATCGCTCTCAAACACGTATTCTCTCATTATGGTGTGGTTATTTCTCACTCAAGATTTAAGAATGAATATGTTCTTTGGTATTTCTAACTTCTTATTACTAGCATGCAGAAACTCTATGTCCTCATAGCTCTTTGGATGCTTGGAAAGATGGAACGCTTTGAAGTTGGAGTAGGTTTTGTGAGTATACCTCTCGTAAGCCCTCACGAGACTATAACTCGTTGACTAGGGACACCTAGGGGTTTAAAGGCTTGTTGCACATGGTAAGTGCAAACGTATCCTCGGCGAAATGGAGTTGTTGTATTTTGTATTTAGATAGTTTGCTCGAGGACTAGCAAAAGCCAAATGTGGGGGAATTTGTTAAGTGCATATTTTACATACATTTAGTGTCGAATCCATGTTATTATTTGTTACATTTTCTTGTGAATTATTTTATATTACGTTTGTTTTTCTTTTATTTGTGTTTTATTAGGTGAATCATCCAAAAGAAGTGAATTGGCACTTAATTGTGCAATAAAAGTAGCTAGCTACAAGTAGAGAATGGTCAAAGACCAAGTGAAACTCATTCAAGTACAAGATTTCTACTTTTATTCTTGAAGAGAACGAAAATATGAAGCCAGCGGCGAAAAGATGAAGTAATTCCGAGTTCGCATGAGCAAAACAAGAACTCAGAAGGTAAAAGGGCAAAATGGCAATTTCCAGGAACTACTATTGCCACCTCATCGAGTGTTAAGGGGCATCCGATATGTTAAGGGGAGGTCATCTCTCAAAGGAACTGCTAAACAAAGTCACGTATTTTACAAGGGGTAATCTTATTCAAAACTGAAAATCCCGCGTGCAGTTTCTTCTGCATGGATATCTGTTGTAGCGTTGCTCGAGCTGCTACGATTAACAGCTAAAAGAGATGGGTTCGGTGCCATTGACAGTGATGAACTTCTTCCATTTCCGAGAAAAGAAGATGGGTCACTGGTAAAACAAGTTAAGAAGGAGACTGCCAGTATTGATGATCCGATGGAGCTGCGGCTGTTAGCATGGAGGAGTTTTGCTTGAGAACAAAACACAGAAGATGCTGCTCGAGAATATCAATGGAAGTGAGACTCGAGTTGCTGCTAATGATCACGGGAGTATTGATGGAGCTGAGTTGTCGATGAAGTTTGATCGAGATGGCAGAGATGGAGAACTCACAAGATTTGAACTATATACTGCTGTCATTATCGGCAGTAGATGATGTCATTGATTGATCATGATCATGGAAGTAATGCTCGGGATTTGTTGTGACTGAAGAACACGACCTGACAGGAATGAACTCAAGCTGGCACTGAACGTTGCTGCCATTGTGGGTGAGGATCTCGAGTCCGAGAATAGGTCGATGTTGAATGATAAAACAAGAACTCGTGTTTGATTTAGAACCAGTTTACTTGACCGAAAAACAGGGGTGAAACAATCTTGTTGCTACCATGAGTAGTATGGACTCTATGGAAGATCTGTAGGTTATTTCCGCGTCTAAGATAAACATGAGTCACTTGTACGCGGCTGTAGAGATTGGGTAATATTTGGAAGTTGAAACTTGACCGAGAATTCAGAGTTTGGATGAGAATAGAGTCGGCAAAAACAGTCACCAGGCCAAGCTTTCACCGTCGATTTATGAGATGAATAGTGGAGATTTGAACGTGTTTTAGGATTTGAGTCGGCTAAGGAAAGTTTGGTGATTATCATATTCAAAATATTAGCTACAAAAGGCTATAAATAGAGGCTTGAATCACCACAGAGTAGTATCTCCTCACCCTCACTTTCACTCCCACAAACAGCTCGATAAAATTCTCCAGAGAAGAACAGAAGCATAAAGACTTCATATATGCCCTAGTAGCAGAAAGGTTATAGCAACAAGGAGACAGTGGATGATCTCTTGCAACAGAGGCAACAATAGCTAGAGTTCTTCTACAACAGCAGTTTGCTTTCTATAACCTCCATTATGTCTAGATAATTTACTTATTTGATTGAGGATGAATTCTAAGTACTATATATGATTTGATTTAGTATATGAATATGTTCTGATTTCTTCATATGATTATTGTTTGTGTTTATTATTAAAAATGAATATGATTGATTGACATATTGTTTAGGTGGCCAACTGAATATATTTGGTAACTCAATCTAATGCTAATAAGGGTTAGGATATCCGTAATTGTTGAGTAATTTCTTACACAAGTATAGAACGTGAGACCTTGCGGAAGGATTCCGTAAAGCAATCGCGTGTAAACACAACACTAAAAAGTAGACCGAGCATACTGAGTCTAACTACTAGGATTAAACCTAAATTCACAGACCATAAAGCATTCGACTGAATTACATCTGTAAGCGTACCTCAAGGTGGTTCAGACGGATAGACTCTGGCGACTAAGCGTACCTGTTGTCCAGTGGATTAAGGGATTCTGGAGATAGCTAAGCGTACTTGTTATCTTACGGTTAGTAATAATCTATGATTAATGATGAATGGATGAATATACTACTTTGATGAATATTTAGTTACGAAGAAGGATTCCTCGATCATCTCTCTCCATATTGCTTGCAATCTTAATTAGTTTTTATTGCTTTATTATTTATTTAGCTTCTAAATCTAAAACAAAAACTCGATTTGTGGCATTTTTGACAACTAAACTCCCTGCTCTTCGTGGGAACGATCCTTGCTTCCATTATATTACCAGCTAATTGTGTGGAAATAAGATTATTAATTTGTTGAGCCGACGACACACATCAATGGTGGGGCCAAGGTAAGGCGCGGTTAGCTTGGCATGGTGGGGCCAAGGCAATGGCGCGGACGGCTTGGCATGGTGGGGTCAAGGTGAGGAGCGGTTATGGCGAGGCAAGGCATGCGCGGACGGCTTGGCACGGTGGTGATTTGTCTTTGTGGGCCCGATTGTCTCTTTTCCTTACTTGACTCAAATAGGAAGTCATTTCCTTATTCAAACTCCCAAGTGTTACACCTATAAAAGGGGGTCATCCTCTCCTTTTATTTCACGCCTTTGTTTTTTTTTTTTTTTGTGTTCTGGCCATGTGGTAGTAAAGCGGACGAGCGAATGCTAGGTATGTCTTCCAGCACTTCCTCTTTAACTGTTTTTTCTTGTTTTCTTGTGTTAGTGCAAACCCTAGCCGTAGTCGTACCTTTTCATGAACTTGTAGAAATATTGTTCGTCTGTGTTGGTATGAATCCTAGCCATAGATATGCTTTGCATGAACTTGTAGTAACATTTAGGCGTGAATACCGTAGTAATGTTGGTCGTCCCAATTACTGTGCAAAGTAGGCATGCATGAGCTAGAAACTATCAATCCCTTTACGTGAAAACCTAGCTTCTAGGGTTTCCTCCCTTTTCCTGGTGTGTCCGTGTGCATGGTTCCCATAGTGGGGCGCGCCTCCTCGGCCGGGTGCCAACTTCCCGCTGCGGGGTACGGCCATGGCATGAGGTGGTGATGCAGGGTCTGTCAGTCCCCATTTCTTTGTCTATGCGCATTATGACTTAGCAACAAATTGTCTTACGTCCAGGATGGATCTCCTGTGTCTGATAAAATAATTTCCATGCACTTTTCGTAATAATTTCTCTTCATATTGTTCCATTGTAGTTATTTCGAAGGTGAAAGTAGCGTGAGAGAATTTTCGTTAGGATTTCACTTGATAAAAGTTCTGTCGTACCGAAAGATGTTGGAAATTCCAAGCCAAACATAGACGATGAGTTATTTACAACATCCGCCACAGTTAGGAAAAATCATCCCAAGTATGTGCCGATTCTTCTGACTGGTCCGGAAAGTGAAAGAGAGGCCCGGTCAGTTCGGCCAGGAGGTGTAATAAGGTTTTGTCTTCAGAGGAAAGAGTATTTTGCTTCTCACATTGACTTTAAAATTTGTGTGAGTCCGTTGCGTTCCTTTGAGAAATGGATGTGATTCATGATGAGCCAAGAATGTGTAAAAGCCAGTTTGACCAAGGCACAAATTATTGATGCTGTCGCGGCTTCCGAAGTGCTTCAAATTAGGAAAGATATTCCAGGCTCGGTTGATTTTATTTCCAGATGGTGTCCGGACACTCACACGCCCATATGCAAGTGGGGTGAATTGACTATTTCCTCAGAGAGCGTGGCCGTACTTCTGAACTTTCCCGTAATAGGAAGCCTCGATGTCAAGTTGTCCGCAGATGAAGAAGAAATGTGCACCGCTCTGTTTGCGAAATTAAAAGGATTCGTTCGGAAAGAAAATGAGACGAGGTGATTTTATGGATGGTGGGTGTCTCAGTGGTTTCCTGATGAGCTTGAGCCAAATCATAAGAATAATACGCTTCATGTCGCGGCGTTCTTGGCTCTTTGGTTATCCAGAGATATTTTCGATGACGGCTCTGGTAAGAAGGAGATAAGACAGGAACTTATAAAGTTTGGCATAAAATTGGCACAAGGTGTCGTTCTCCATATTGGCGGCTTGTTTCTTGGTTCTCTGTACACACACTTGGATCAGCTGGTCGGGGACATGTGCGCTTCAAATGGCTAACTGAAAGTGGATTCGTATATTAATGTCGCCTTTCTCCAAGCGTGGTTGTGGGAGCACTTCGAAAGGTATGCTCCAAAACCGTTGGCCTTACTTCCCGAGTCTTGGGGTGGCTCTAGGATACTGCGCTGGTCGAATAGGCGCCCAAAGATTGGTTCGAACCTGGTTGGATTCCTTGACAACTTGCACACGGTCAATTTTCGTCCATGGGCTCCGGTGCATGTGTCCATAACTCAGATCAATACCTTTGCTCCTGCTCCGAGCATGTCTTTGTCTTCTGATAAAGAGGATATGAGTGTTGGAGAGATGGTGTTCATGCGAAGCTGCATGCCAGGTCATGTGTCGTCTTTCTTTCGAGGATCTTACAAAGCAGTCTCTTACAATATCGATAGGGCGGCTCGGCATATGGGTTTTGACCAAGGGGTCCCACTCGTTCGTCAGCCGGTTGTTCCAGAAGACTCGTTGCAAACTGTTCTCGATGTTAGTGTTCTTGTATCGGGTAAAAGTCTCCCTTTTCTGCTTGCGGAACGAAATCCATCAACAACCTCCAAATAGTGAAGAACCGTCACGGTAAGCCTTCTCCTGCAATTTTAGCGAAGAAGCCACTGCTGAGGGATCCTTCTTCGGCCAAGCGAAAATATGTTAGCCCGAATGCAGATAGTCCCCAAGTGAAGGAACGAAGGTCTAAAAACCGTGCAGATGGTTCCCAGTCAGATTCGACAACCCTACCGACTTTCAGTTCGTCTAATATGCGGGTACGTATGATTTTCCTCTTGATTTTAGTTGGATCGCGTATATCCTTGTTTCTTTTCTGAGTATCCGTATTTGTATCTTACTTAGGGTCTTAGAAGCGTGAACGCCTTTACCAAACTTTCAAGCAGTTCGAAAACATCGTTTCTCGATACGGAGGGTGGCGGTGCTGAGCCAATCCATGGTGATGAAGAACCCGAGAAGGATGAAAGTTCAGAGTCCAGTGATGGCGAGAGTAGTTCTTCCGAAAACAGTGAAGAATCTTCCTCTAGTCGGTCTGAAAGCGAATCAGTGAGTCTCTGTTTTTTATTCTTTCCTCTCTTCCTTTCTCTTTGGAAAATATCTAATCCGTGATATCATAGGGGGAGTCGTTTCTGAAGATGGCCCTGAGACGGAGACTAGTAGAGATATATCTTTGTCTCCAACTGTGGCAGCCGCACCGGGCGACCTTGAAATGGATGTTTCATCGAGATGAAAACGTCGTTGTGACTCAGACAACAAAGAGTACTCCAGTGGCCGAAGGTGCAATTGTCGTTAGGGATCCCTTGCCAGTCGCTGATGCAGTCGCGGGCGCCACTTTCAACCCTCCATACCTGGTTCCTTATCCGGATCATGTGTTTATCGGTGGATTTAGCGTGCCAGCCAAACACGCGGCGCTATACACTAAGATATGGGAAAGCTACGGACATACCGCCAGGACCAAGAAAATCACTAGTCGATTTGTGTTGGTTAAGCATGTGGAGGAAGCTTTGTCTTCGATTGACGACATGTGCAACGTGACCGGTCATACTGTTTCTGAGAATGTAGTCCCGATCTGGAGGTTCCATCGAGACGTGTGTGTAAACTTCGAGTTCAATGTTCCTTGGTTCGTTGAAGGTTTCTCTGAGGTTGAAAAGTTGCTGGCCGAAACAGTCGAAGGTCCTTCTGCGGATATGGTGAAGAAGCAGGAAGCGGAAGTCGAAAAGTTGTCCAGGAAACTGATGTTGAAGAGGGCGGCTCTCCAAAGAACGAAGGAGGCTCTTGCCAATAAGAGCAAGCCATTGTTGAAAAACTTTCCTTGAACGTATTTCTGTCTTCTGAACTTCTTATATTAGGTTTGTTTTTTTCAGAAAGGCAAATGAAACGCCTAGTTTATGGTTTTAATTTCCTGGATTTTTGGGTTGATAGACAAATGTTACCTTGAGGGTTTTGAATTATTATTTAGAATGAATCGTTTTAGAATAATGATGTTTTGGCTATGAACATAAGTGTCATGAGTACCCCAGGAGAGTCATGGAATTGTGAATGTTGTGCGATAGTAGAAAGCATGAGGCATGGGAAAATATGGCTATTGGTTTTTGTTTCCCCTGTGAAGACTTGAGGTAGTAGACCATGTATTTTTTCTAGCAAGACTTACTCGGTTTTTTCGGATCTTCTGGTGAAAAAGGAATCTCCCGGATGTAAGACCGAGTTTCGTGGGAAACATTGTCGTGATTGTGGAAAGTCCCCAATCATTCCTTGTCGTGCCTCCGATCCCTGGGCGGATCGCTCGCTTCTAACCCCTCGGAAGTCCCCAGTCGTCCCTTGCTGTGTCACGACTGGTAATCGAGCCGCCTTGTAGCTGAGTCGTCGATTCCTGAGCGGATCGTTTAATCCTACTGTCCTGTCGTCTGGGTCGAGGTATGAGCTCGGGGATTGAAAATTGACATCGTGACCGAAAGATCAACCTCCTACTGTGGTCGCCAATTGTTTGAGGGTGAAAACGATTTCTGCTGATTTTGGTAATTTCGGGTGTATGGGTGAGAAACGAATTTAAACCCTAAACAATGTACTGCAAGGGAGTACTTTAGATTCGAGAGATCAATCTATACAAATCCAGCCTAAACCAATAAATGGACATTCCAGACTTGCTTCGGTCACAAAGTGAAGGAGAAGGGTTGGTTTTGGGGAGGTAAGCGAATAGAGTGTTGAGACCAGAATAGTTGATTCTGGAAGAGTAGTTGTTTCACGACTTGTATCAGAAAGTGGGAAGCTAACAGATGGAAAGCTAGCAAATATTTTCTGAGTGTTATATGCTCCTGACCAGAACTTGTTGTTCGGTAGAAATAGGTAATACCTATTTATACAAATCGAAGTGAAACGTATTCAGGTCTCGTAAGAAATGAAAAACAGATGAGTAAATGGGAGGAGGTGGTAACCGGTAACGCCTGGAATTGATGTTCCATAAAAGAAAACGTTTCACCATTAATCCCTGTATTTACTAACCGCCTCATCCTTAAGACACTGTCTTATAACGGGCGTAGTGTACGCCGCACGCTGTAAACTACCAAACCAATACCCCATGAGCATCCCCCAGTTTGTGACATGTGTTGATGTCTCGAGTGTTTTCGTGGAAAACATGTAGCATGTTGTTGTTGTCTGGAAAGTTGAGCTTGGGATACTTGCCGGCTCGGTGGTGACCTTCGACGGTCGAGATTTTGCATCTTAAGAGGAAAGGTAGCCTTGATTATTGCAACCCTTCGTTTGGTAGCCAGTGCCATGAAAGCATGATCAGTATGGTTTTAATATGGCCTAGTTTAGGCGCGGCTAAAAGTTAGGGTTTTGGATTTGTTTAGGCGCGACCAAACTAGGGCCAAAGGTTTCCATGCGTTAGCTCGTAACCTTGGACGGCTAAGATCTGCATCTTAGATGAAAAAGTGGTCGTTGATTGTTGCAGGCCTTCGTTTTGGCAGCCGTAAAGGGAAGGTCGGCATGGTATGGCGCGGAAAGGTGGTTGGCATGCCATTGGCACATGTGGCATGGCCGGCATGCCTTGGCTCGGCTTAGGCGTGGCCAAAAACTAAGGTTTTGGCGTTGGGACAAAGGTTACCATATTTTGGCTGGCGACCTTGGACGGACAAGATTTGCATCTTAGATGGAAGGATGGTCGTTGATAGTCGCAAGCCTTTGTTTTCGTAGACGCATAGGGAAGGCCGACATGGTATGGCGCGACAAGGTGGTTGTTATGCCATTGGCACATGTGGCATGGCCGGCATGCCTTGGAGCGGTTTGGGAGTGGCCAAAGCTAGGGTTTTGGTGTTGGGCCAAGGTTACCATGCGTTGGTTGGAGACCTTGGACGGCTAAGATTTGCATCTAAGATGGAAGGGTGGTCGTTGATCGTCGCAGGCCTTCGTTTTGGTAGCCGCATAGGGAAGGCCGGCATGGTATGGCGCGACAAGGTGGATGTCATGAAATTGACACATGTGGCATGGCCGGCATGCCTTGGCGTGGTTTGGGTGTGGCCAAAATTAGGGTTTTGACGTAGGTCCAAGGTTACCATGCGTTGGTTGGCGACCTTGGACGACTAAGATTTGCATCTAAGATGGAAGGGTGGTCGTTGATCGTCGCACACCTTCGTTTTGGTATCCGCATAGGGAAGGACGACATGGTATGGCGCGTCAAGGTGGCTGGAAAGCCATTGGCACATGTGGCATGGCCGGCATGCCATTAGCATAGTGGTGCGGCTAGCATGGTTAGCATGCCCTGGCGCGAAGACGTGGCTGGCATGGCGTGCCATTGGCACAGTGGTGCGGCTGGCATGGTTGGCATGCCTTGGCGTAGAGACGTGGCTGGAAGGGAATGCCATTGGCACAGTGGTGCGGATGGCATGGTTGGCATGCCTTGGCGCGGAGACGTGGCTGGCATGGCATGCCATTGGCACAGTGGTGCGGCTGGCATGGTTGGCATGCCTTGGCGCGGAGACGTGGCTGGCATGTATTTCATGCCTTGGCGCGGAGACGTGGCTGGCATGGCATGTCATTGGCATAGTGGTGCGACTGGCATGGTTGGCATGCCTTGGCGCGGTAGCATGAGAATTAGGGTTTGGCATAGATGATGTGAGTCAATGTTAAGGGTTCTGTCCTGGAACATGACCCATGTAAAAAAAAGGTACCCTAGTAATTTTTACGTAGGCTTGCTGATCGATTCAATAAATGTGCTAATGGTCATAGTGACGTCATATCAGATGTGCGGTTTTACGATTTTAACCCTATGCTAAAAACTACCATCAACATCAGTATATGAGTATTTTTTGCACACATTAATAATAAAATAAATTCATAATGATAAACGACAACCATATACACGCATAATATGCTTCCAAAAAAATACACATATAACCGAACCAAGTAGAGGATTAACTCTACACTTACATTATAATCTTCCATGAGTAGGTTGTTAGCAGGGCCGGAGGAAGAAATTTTGCTACGGGGAGGTACATTTTTTGTAAGGACTAGGCAAGAAGGGATATGGGTTTTTATTTTTCATGTAATTCAAGGAAAATTAGGCTTGTGATCCAGCCCAGTAGGGTAGGCACCTACCCACCCTTGTTGTGGGCTGACTCTGTCACTTGTATAGCTAGAGAAAACCCGCATGATAACATGTTATGACACTAGAAAACAGAGAAGAATAGAAACGATAAAGGGTAAGAAGAGTCAGAAATCTTTATTAATATGTGGAATACAAAGGTTTAGGGCTCCATTTAAAGTGTTCAGATACTTGGTGCCTGAAGTGGACATCAACAAAGAAAACTTTTACATACGACATGCATGTCTTTTTTTCTTTCTTTCTTTTTTGCTATTAGGTTTTCTAGGATTTTCGTAATTATGAAGCACCTCTGTTTTAGGAAAAGTGTCACTTTCGTTTATTTTTTCATTAAAAAGATAAAATAAAAATGAGAGTATCATTTTGCTTGAAACAAAACCAAGGGAGTAGTTATTTTATTTTATTTTATTTTGATGCGAAAGGGAGTAGTTATTTTGGAAATCAAATATTATTAGTAGACAAGTACTTAAAGATGCTTATGAGAATAGATTTCAGGGATGATGCTTAAAGATGCTTATTTTGGTTTCCATCAAGTAATCATCATGAAAATTTTATCTTGGAATGTTCAAGGTCTTGTTGGTAAATCTACTAGGGACAATTTGAGTGATTTAATTCGCATTCACAACCTAGACATTGTCTTCTTGATGGAAACCAAAATAGGAATGGACAAAGCTAAATCCTATACTCAATTCTTGAATTATCCTAATACCCACTTTGTAAGTTCTATAGGATTATCTTGAGGCTTAACTCTACTTTGGAAAGATGGTTTTCCCTGTGACATTGTCTGTAGCAATGATAACATGATACATCTTATTGTCAATTCAGATCCATCAAAACAAGAATGGCTACCATCTTGTGTTTATGGTTCAACACATCAAGTTCTTAAAAAGCGACAATGAGAATTTATTAAGGAGCTCAGTGAAATTTTTTTTCAAGCTTGGGTGGTTTTAGGAGATTTGAATTTTCATTTCATAAAATCAGATGCTTCATCTAGCGTTACTACCATGGATAATTGGATTTGTAGTGTAGTTAATAGTGCAGGTCTAATGGATTTGGGATACTCTGGAACTCATCATACTTGGTATAGTAGAATTAATGGTCAAGGGCCAAGAAGAGCTAGAATTTACATGGCTTTTAATAACCCAAACTGGATAAGAGATTTCCCAGACTCTAAACTCAAACACTTTCCCTTTCTAGGTTCGGATCATTATCCTATACTTCTTGTCACTGAATCAGAAGTGGTTTGACCTAGAAATGCTTGGAAATTTTACAGATGTTGTCTACAAAATCCAAATGTTTCAGATGTTATAAAAGAAGCTTGGAATTGCTCAAATAAAGATAACACTATTCCTCAGAAACTTATTACAAGACAAAAGCTCTCTAAATGGAATAGAGAGCAATTTGGTTGTATTGATTGTCACAGTAGGCTCTTGAGAAATCAGTTATCTACACTTCATGATCTACCTTATAGTGATGCTACTTCTTATAAGATATATCTCACTATACAAAGGCTAAAGCATTGGAAAAAGATAGAAGTTGATTTCTGGCATCAAAAATATGGAGACAGTTGGTTGAAGGATTCAGACAATAACACAACTTATTTTCATACTTTGGCAAACATAAGGAAAGCTTGGAATCATATATCAGCCTTAAAGGATGAACATGGCAAATGGAAAAATTCACCTAAGGAGTTGGAATATATTTTGACGAAACACTTTTATTCTATTGCTCGGTCTTCTAATCCAATTCTTTCGACAGACTCCTTTAAGATCATCTTACCAACAATTACTCAAGCAAACAATGAATCTTTATTATCTGTTCCTGATGAAAATGAAATATTAGAGGTGCTTAAATCTATGCTTAGTCGGAACTCTCTAGGGACGGATGGATGTAGGGTTCTTTCTCACGCAATGGTCAACCGCTGGGGAAGATGTGACTAAATTAGTTCAGCAGTTTTTCATTACAAAAAAAATGCCCACTTCAATCAATCACACATTAACTTGTTTGATTCCTAAGACTCGGCATCCATCTACACCAAATGATTACAAGACCATTGGCCTGTGTAACATCATCTATAAAATAATTTCAAAACTAATAGTTACTCGAATGAAACCTTTAATGGATAAGTTAATCTCTCCTACACAAGCTGTGTATGTTCCGAAAAGATATATCAATGATAACATTGTGATGGCTCATGAGTTAGTACATTCAATGAAGAAGTCTAGGAAGAAATAGGGTCTGTAGCTCTTAAATTAGATATGTCGAAAGCGTTTGATCGAATAGAATGGGCATTTATAGATCACATGCTGAATGCAATGGGTTTTTGTCAAGATTGCAGAACCATCATATATCAATGTATTTCAACTATAACTGTTTCAATTTGTTTGAATGGTAATCTTTGTAAATCTTATACTCCAGCTAGAGGTCTTAGACAAGGGGAACCCCTGTCCTCTTATTTTTTTTATCATCTCTATGGAATATGTTACAATATCACTTTTAGATGCAGAGGTGAACAATAAGTTTTGTGGAATAAGAGTTGCAAAAAACTCAATTTCCATAAACCACTTACTTTTCGCGGATGACTGCATCTTGTTTTTTCAAGCTGATAAGGAGAGTATGAATCAAGTTAAAATTTGTCTGCAAAATTTCAGTAATCTCTCAGGACAAATGATTAACTTTTCAAAATCATCAGCGTTCATTACAGGAGATATATCTCAACAAGCCAAGCAATCCATTCTAGATGAACTAGGAGTCAAGCAACTTTGCACTTCAGACAAGTACTTAGGCTTACCAATTCTTCTGGGAAAGTCGAAAAGTTACTCCTTCAAATCTGTTAAAGATGCTTATGAGAATAGATTCCAGGGATGGTGCTCTAAAACACTTAACCAAGCTGCAAGATCAACTTTGGTCAAGTCAGTGCTGAATTCAATTCTTTCTCATTATATGAGCAACTTTAAACTCCCAAAAAACCTGATTAAAAAATTGGACTCAGCTCAGAGTCAATTTTGGTGGGATCACAAAACAAATAGAGGTCTTAATTTAACTGCTTGGAATTCTTTATGTACTTCTAAATATGTTGGAGGTTTGTCTTTCAGGGACTTAGAGAAATTCAACATAGCTTTAATCACCAAACTTGCTTGGTGGATATGTACTGAGGAGGATAAAGAGTGGGTTAAAGTCATGAAAGATAGATATTCACTTTATTGTAACTTTCTTCATCTTCAAGATTCCCTAAGTAATTCTTCTTGGATTTGGAAAGGAATTGAAGTAGGTCTACAATATGTCAAGCAATGTCATAGATGGGAGGTTAGAGACGGATTTTTTTTCCCAGTATGGTTAGATAAATGGGTTATAGGGTTGAACACTCCTCCAACTCCTAGAGCTACTTATCAAGAACCTGCAAGGATAGTTTATGTTTCTGATCTAATGTTAGAAGGCCCTAGAAGATGGAATGAAGAATGAGTTTGGTCTTTATTTCCAGATGAAGTGGCAGTCTTAATCCTCTGAATGCAACTAGTTCAACAAGGTTCAGATAAACTTTTTTGGGAGCCTAACAGAACGAGAGAATTTTTTGTTAAATAAACATATAAAGCACTAACACAACACAGTCATATCAATCCTAGTTATGCCCAGATTAAGTGGAAAGGTGTTTGGAAATATGAAGCGCCACAAAAAGTTAAATTGTTCATCTGGAAATGTCTTAGGGGAATAGTTCCAAGAAGAGTTAAACTAAACTCATATAATCCAACCATTAAGGGAACATGTCCTAGATGCTCTCAATCTGCTGAAACTTTACAACATCTTCTCATTGAATGTGATCACTCTAGGATAATCTGGTTATCGATGAATATAAATGTGGCGACTCTGCAAGCACAATAAACTAAAGTCTGTGAATGGATGGCTACTTGGTTTCAGGCAGATTCAACCACTTCAATTAATTCAGAGGATACAAAATTATGGATTCTAACTCTCATGATTACAACTTGGACATCGTGGAAAAACAGATGTGCTAAGGTTTTTGTGAACAAAGACCAAAATATACTTTATACAGTTCAATACATCAAATCTATGGTGAAACAATGCTCGTCTACTATTAAGTTGCATAAAAATAAACCACTTGAAGTTTGGGAACCCCCTCAACTAAATCAGCTTAACATTAATTTAGATGCGTCTTTTGATGATGACACTCACTCTTTTTCCATTGGCTTGATTATTCGTGACTCATCAGGGCACTGCAGGGGAATCAGAGGCAAATATTTCAATGGAGGAATAGATGTTGAGCAAGCGGAGTGTCTGGACTTGAAAGAAGCTATCATATGGGTCACAGAAACAGGTTTCAGAAATGTTGTCTTGGAAAGTGACTGCCAGAATGTTACAAACTCTATCAACACTGCCAAATCTTTGGTTCACTTGATGAATCAAGGCCTTGTAGATGAAATAAGGCATATGTTATCTTCTTTTTTTTTATAATCAAAACGGTTACAAATTTAGCTATCACAGTTAGTAGACACTAAACTGGAGACTGAAACCATTACAGTAATTAACATAGGGACACAAAGTAAATGCGGTAAAAGGGAAAAACAGATAAGTGTCTAGACAAGAGCCAATGCTACCAAGTAGTTGAGTAGATTTCCTCACTCGTTCAAGTACTGAGAAGTAAACAATAGTGTCTGCCAAGTCTTCATCAGCCCCACTCCGACCATGATTATAGTGTACTGCTACCAAAGCCTCTTTCAAGACGTGAAATTGTTGACGTTTAATTCTCATGAATGAGCCACGGGTGACATATAAAGTTTCATCTTTCCTCCCATAAGAAGGAAGATGACAAACAAAGGTGAAGCAAGACGAGTTCCCTCCAAACCGTAGAACATCCTTCAACTTGTGAACATCGAAGAAAAAAAAATCCCAACTATGCCAGATATATGCACTGACTGCCCAAGCCCTGTCCGAAGGAGTAAACTAGCTTAAAGGTCTGACGTCGAGGTATGCCCAACATAAGTGAAATTCGAGGTCCAACATAACACCCCAAGAATTCCAGAAAGTATACAAATGGGAAAAAAAAGAACATAGTGTAAAATTCCTCTAACTTCTTCCAGAAAGAGGTAGAAAACCATTGAAACATCCAACCAAACCACTTGTGATCATTAACAAGATTCATCTTCCACCTGTGCCCATCATATGTACTGATTTCCCTAGCCCCCGAAGGTGTAAGCTGGCTAAAAGGTCTAACATCAAGGTATGCCCAACATAAGTATAATCTGAAGACGAGCGAATCATCCCAAGTACTCAAGAGAGTAGACTGATTTGACAAAATACTTCTAGAAGCAACCAACCCAAATAAGTTATGCATAACCTCAACCACATGCCGAGAAGAGAAATTAGTAATTCCTATAGCTCTAATTTGATAAAATAAAGAACCATTCGGATACACAACTGACCAGAACATACTGCCATCCTTACCAGAGCAATCACTTTATAAACCACTGATATAATAAGCCAGCCCAATAACATCATCCTCCATAGTAAACATTCGACTCAAATCATACTCCATGAGGTCAGCAAAGTCAAGCCATTCCACACACGAGAGAACCAGTAAAGATCTAATTCTATCTGTCTGGAAGCAATAACTCTACTGAGTAAAGACTTATAGAAGACTATACAAGTGCAAATAGGAGCAAAATCATCTTTCTGATTCTGATTGAAGCTGCGATAGTTCTCCTCACACTGCTCAATTATCTTAACATCCCCACAAGGATACATGACAAGTCTAACTTTCAAAAAAGTTACATGCCAAAGAAGATTATCGACCATAATAATTCCAATGCTCAATCAGTCTCCAGGGTAATAAATCCATAGCACAAGGTCATTATCCAAGAGATGCATCCAACAAGTAACATACTTCCCAAAGTCAGAAATAATAAAACACTTCCATTCACGAGAAAACAAGTAATCATCCAGTTTTATATGTCTAAAGGCAACCATTTTCGTGTTTGAAAGGTCCTGAGAATCTCTATGAAAACCTTTAAGCACAAGACTATCTTTAAGATTTCTTCATAGACAACGATAACCCTTATCAGCCAAGTAACTAATCAAATCAGCTCCATCGGGGTGTACTGAATAACTAAGACCTAAAGAAGTTATCATAGACAAACCAACATTGTTATCATTTTTATCCAAATCAAAGAAGTAGTAGTCAAGTTGATCTTGTCTTAGAATTATAAGAGTGTAAATCATCACAACATTCATATGAGAAAGGATACTAGTTCCATAAAGGAAGATAAGGGAAAAATACCGATTGAAATCATTAGCAGTAACAACCATTGGCTTGACCCAGTTACTGAGTTGTCCAGCACCGAGATTTACTTGACCCGCCCATTGACTTTGACCAGACCGGAAGTTGACTTGACCTTCGCCGCCGACTTCGCCTTAAATTAGGTCACCGGAGTCATTTGTACCGGTTACCGGGAAACTGTTATAATTTTCTGGATTGGCAGTAGCATACTCCGACAGATGGAGGCCGTTAGCTATTCTGACTTTAAAAGACTCGTCCCCGACAGCACAAGCAGGAGGAGATGCTAAACCTTCATCAAACCAAGTTTCGTCTCCGTTGCTGCTATTAATTGAGGCCCTAAATCGATCTGCTTGTTCATTAAGAGAAATAATCCCAAGAAGTTTATTAACAAATGGTTTTTTTGAGTTAAGATTTAACTTCAGTTGATTCAACAACTGACACATCTGATCTATCTCCATGAGAGAAACAGAAGAGAAGAGAAGAGAAGAGAAGTGATAGAACTCTAAAGACAAAAACAAATCCACCAACACAAAGGGCGCAAAACCTCAAAGACACGAAAATCCTTTTTCTTATCTTCTTTTCAAAACATAAAAGTTTAAAACTCAGAAGAAATTGGTAAAACAAGAGCAGCAGAGATAGAAAAACTAAGAAAAAATTAGGACCAAATGATAGTAGAAGAAACCAGAATTGTTCATTAAGTTATAGGAAACATAGGAGAACCTTACAAAAAACACAGAATTAAGAGAAAAACAACGGGCTTAGGAAGAAACTAGAAAGAAATATAACGAAAAGAGGGACTAAATGATAGTAGAAGAAACCAAAATTGTTCATTGAGTTATAGGAAACATAGGAGAACCTTACAAAAAACACAGAATTAAGAGAAAAACAACGGGCTTAGGAAGAAACTAGAAAGAAATATAACGAAAAGGGGGAGAAATCAGGGAGAAGGTAGATCTGTATAGGAAAGTAGAGATGATGAAAGGTGGTATTGAAAGAGATTTAGTGGTATTGAAAGAGATTTAGTGGTTTTGACCAAAATAAGGTGGTTTTAACTCAAGAATTAAGGTGGGTGAAAAGAGGTGTACGACTCACTCTCTTTCATCGCTTTATGCAGCCAACATGTTTTGCATATGTTATCTTTTGCTTGTAATATTTCGGTAAAACATGTAAAAAGATCAGCAAATACTGCTGCTCATGTCATAGCAAACTTCTCAAGGTCCGACAGACTATCTTTTGCTTATGATCAAGACATCCCAGATAGATTCATAGATGTAATTAGGGATGATCAGCAAGCCTGTCAGCTCAAGCTATGTACAAAACTTAAGTTACAGGGAGGTAGCCGATTGAGATTTCAAATGACTTCCAGAGAGTTTCCAAATCTACTGTTAGTCCATAGAGAATTTTGGAGAGTCTCTTAATGTCTCTTGTTATTGGTTAGAGACTTTTTTTAAGTCATTTAGATTCTCTGAAATTCCATGTTGTTGGATCAGGATTTCGTAAGAGTCACTCCAACACCTCTGTAATTTTCAGAGATTTGGGGAGACTTTTTTTATAAAAATATGCATGGTTGAAATCTCTCCTCAATAGGTGATATTTTGGGAGACTTGGAAATTTAGGGAATATTTGGTTTTGAGTGTAGAACCATTTTTTTTTCTTTGTTTGGTTGAGGTGATGACCAATGGATGAGCCATTCGCGCGGTAATACTACCGACCTCATAGGAGTATATTGGACATCTCCTCTCTTTTTTTTCTTTTCCCTCGTGTATATCGACCGAGCTTTCTCTTTGCCACTTCAAAGGACATCTCCTCTAATGAGACAACCAAAAGAAACTAACCGATGATAAGATACCATAGCAAATATAAAAAATGTGGGATGATTGAAAATTTAGGCATATGACAACGATGAGATTTATTTCTGACAACGGAAAATATTTTACTAGGTATTCATGGTAATTTTATTAATGTTATAACGTGCATAATTGAAAAATTGGTAGATGTTTTAAATTTTTAGTTAAAAATTATACATTCTTTGTCTTTATAAATCACATAGACTCTTTACAAATCTCGTTTCTACAAGTCATAAAGACTCTCTAAAATACTCTCTGAGAATCACTTGAAATCTCTAAATTTCCAAAAAATCTCTAGGAGTCACTCAAATAAAAAATTTATGAAAGTGAATAGAAATCTCATTTGACTACCCCTTGTTATAATATACTAGTCTCTCGCCCGTGCTTTGCACGGGCTTAAGTTTATCACAGATAAGGTTACACTATAGGATGTTCTCGCAGAAGTCAAATTTTATAGGACACTGAAAGTCTAATTTAGAACCAACTCAATTGGGAGTGTGCAAATCGTGCATGTAAAACTAACTCCTGTTTTTGCTTAGACTCATTTGACTTGGACGTCAAAATTGACAGATGCTCATATATTAGAAAGTCCAACGGAGCCTGCATTAAGACATGCTATTGCATAAAAACGTATATATAGACAGCATTCGCAGTTTATTATCCAAAGTGATCTTAGCAGATGTCCCGGTATCTAGTACCACGACTGGTAAAGCTTGATCATTCTCTAGTATGCCATCCTTCATTTATTTATTTTTGAAAATTGCCATCCTTTAGTGATGTCAATTCACCCCATACATTTATCTTCCTTGTACATCTCCTAATACATAAATATCATGACTCCAGTTACATCACATCGGTCCGCTTCCATCAACAGCTGAACAACATCGTTCATACTGCACCTTCCTTGGTTCCGTCGAATTGTGTCTCTAACAATTTTTTCTGGTAATGAGATCTATTAGTACTACTCAGTACACATCATACATTGTTGTTTCCCTCGATGTATAAGAGTATTATGTCAATAACAAAAAAATAGTAATGATATAATAAAATGGAGTTAATTCGTAAATCCTGCCGTAAGTGTCTTTATAGAGTTCAATTCCATTTGTTTACAATACTTTTGCGTTCAAGAGAAATTTTCCTCTCTTTTACTTAACAGAGCAATGATCATGGTTAGATAAGCAAGCCTTCCGCAACTCCAAGAGAAATTTTGTGTCGTGCTGTCAACTTGTCAACAATAACTTTACCATGTTCGCATGCCTAATGCCACCAAGAGTCTGAACTTCTGTTTTTAGTAATTTGTCTACAGACCATAGATCCTCTAGAGACAACCCTTTAGTTTTTGAGTCCAAAGTTTCTTACGTATTCCCACAATTTTCTTGTCGACTAAATTGCTATCTGTTTCGCGATGATCAAATTTTATACTACAGAAACTTTGAACTTCATATGACAATGATGAAGTAGTTCTGAACCTCCGAACACTAAGAAAGTGACACCAATTAATATGAATAGGCAAACCGAAGTCGAATCAACCAATCACACCTTAATTAATAACTCAATCCCTTAAAAAATCAGTCTTGAAAACAAAGATAAATTAAAAAAAATATTTAGAGAGAGGAAGCATTATACAGTGAGATGATGAACATGAATTTTAGCTTTTGATGGCAGTGGCGCTGATGAAGAAGACTGTAAATGAAAACATCATCCTTTCTAAACCTTTTTTCTATTCAAGTGCATCATAGCTACACAATAACGGCCTACAAAAAAAAAAAATACTATCCATATAGTATAAAATGGAATCATGCAATTGCCTCACTTGGGATAACAATTCATTGATTTACCTTCATGTATATCTTTGTGAAAAAAGTAAGAGCAAGCCAAGTATTTCTATAACACCCTGCAGCTTTGGAGTCCTAAGATTTTTCACATTTCTTTATATAGAGCACAAAGTATGCTTCTTATTATATAGTCCCTGTTTGTGTGAGTAACTCAGGAGAAGCCGAGAAGGTATATGGCTTTAAAAAGAAAATAAATAAGGAAAATAGCTGGCACAAAGAGTATAACCAAACGTAATCAGCAAAACCAACGTCAATCGGGTATCTAATTGCTTTAACCATTTATCTCAAGATGAACTTCTGTTTACGACTTTTAAATTTCATTCAGAATAAAGTACATATACTACAGATAAAATCTCAAACTATGGGTTTAAAAGTAAAAAATATATTCTCAAAATGTAGTAAAAATATAGAAGAGAATTATATTAATGCGGATGCAACGGGTACACATATTTGTTTCACTCTTCCTAATTGACAATTGAAGCTGGGTTAGTATTGACATCTCTAATCATATGTGCCACCTAGAACATCACAAATTAGACAAAGAAACACTAACACAATTCAGTTAGGACTGATCTTTTTCTCTTCTAATATGCAAATCTTCAGTCTTTCGACAGACCACGATTATGAGTCACAGATTCACATATTCAAGCCCTCACCTGCCAAATCGAAACATACCCAACAAACTTAATGAGCCAATTTCTGAATCATGATTATGATTTACTGAAAATTAGACAAAGCAAACAAAACATTTTCAACAAAGCAAGATAAGAAGACTGCAACGTCTATGATGCACCTTCGACATTAAAAGAAAAAAATCAACATGACTGCAAAAAAAAAAAAAAGAGACTGCAGGAGAAACGCCGAGTAAAAGAAAGAGCGAGGGAGAATATATGAGGCGATTAACATAAAACAATATTTAGGGTTTAGGATGTAGAGTTAATACGCCAGCCAACTGGTATCGGCAGAGTCGATGTAGAAAAAGGTAATTATTGTATCTAAGTTCTGGTATGACACCATCGTACCTCCATTTTCATTATCAATATCGTAGACCTCACTGCTGTTGTAGTACCACTACCATAGTATTTGTTAGATGATCTTCCCTAGCAAATGTAACTTGTTAGATCATCTTTTTTAGTATCTGTTCAGAATAGAATCAGGGTGACGACAGAGAAAAAGAGGAGAGAACAGGAAAGCGTGGAGAATAGAATTAGGGTAAGGGTTTTGTTTAGTGAACAGGTTTGATAAGTATGAGTATCGATCACCTACCCCATTTCGTGTGCAGCAAAAAATACCGAAAAGATCTCAAAACTCATGAATCCTATTGGCCTATATTCTCTCAAGTGGACCAGAAGCTCTAGAATTGGAGCTTTGTTCAGCTTTCAACTACAGCTCTCTAAATTGGACTCAAATTATATATACAATTTCTTGCTGGTTTGCATAAAAAAAAAAAAAAAAAAAAAAAAAAGTCTGATAAAGCATTTACGGCGGTCAAAGACCATTCATGATTCATTAACTAACACCATCTATTCACCATTGGGCGGGAAAAGCAACTCCCCCAAGAATCCCAACCATCCATCGATTCATCTATCCCCATACGAAGCTTCCTTTATACACACATCCGATTTCTCACTCACTAAAAACACACACACACACACCTAAAAATCCCATTTTTAGTTCATTCCAATTTCCCCTTTTCACACCATTGAATTCGTCAAATCCCTAATTTATTTATATAATCTCTCAAAAAGAAAATCATGACAATAACAACAAGATCCGGCAAAGAAATCAAAACCCCTCCTAATTTATCTCCAAAACCCCCAAAATCTCTCATCAAAACCCCTAATTTATCTCCTTCAACCCCAAATAAAACCAAAGAAAAATCCCCCAAAATCACTCAATCCAATCCAAAATCAGTTCAATCTACTTCCTTGAGACGAAGTTCTAGACTCTCATCATCTACACCTAATATTGAACAAAAGGGGGAAGAGAATCACCAAGAAATTAGGGTTTCAGAGAAAGTAATTAGGGTTTTTGATAAAGAGAAAGAAAATCAAGAGATTAAGGGGTTGGGTTCTGTAAAGAGGAAGAAAAAGAGTACTGGGGCTGATGATGATGAAGGATTGAAGAAGAAGAATAAACAGAAGAAGGGTTTTGAGGGATTGGGAAATTTGGGTTCTGGGTCTGGTGGTTCTTTGAGGAGGAGTAAGAGGCTTATGAAGAGTGATGATGGTGATGAGAATGAGGATTTGAAGAAGAAAGAAATGGAGTTTGATCTTAACTGCGTGCCATTGTCGTCGGGGAGTGATGATTCTGTTGATGAAGGTGAAGGGGAGGAGGAGGAGAGAAAGGGGGTGATTGATATTGATTCCTCTTCAGAAGCAGAAGAGGGATTAGACTTAAATTTGGGAGGTATAGATGTTGAATATGGAAATATTGATGTTATGGAAATGGCAGGGAGTAGTGCCAATGTTGTCGATGAGTATCGGAGGAAGTATAGTGCAAAGGAAAAAGGTAAGGGGAAATTGAATACGGCGGAGGGTTCGTGGTTGTCGATGAGTATGGAAGCGGATATGATACCCGAAGAAGGTGAAACTGATATGGGAATGTTGCCTGAGGAAGGCAATGCTGGTACTGTGGGTTCGAGTACTATGAATGAGGAGGAGGGTCTTAATCTTCTTGGGGAATTTGAGGAGAGGGTGCGAGAATTTGAAGAGAGGGAAAAATCGATAAAAATGGTTAGGCTGAGAGCAAGAATGAGAAAGGATAGGAAGAGATGGGTTAAAGAACGAGCTGCGGCAAGTGCTTCTAGGTTTGCGCGGGTTCAACGTGAAGACGAGGTAGATGATGAGCAAAGGGTTGCTGCTGGGAATGAGAATGATGCGGTGGCGGAGCCTGCAATTGATCAAGAAGTTGAGGATTGGCCTGGTCCATTTTCTACTGCAATGAGAATAATCAAGCAGCGGGAGAAGGGAAATGTTCCAACGAGGACTTGGGCTGCAAGTGAAAAAGAACCGGACGTTGAATGGGAAGGCGCGACTGATCCGGAAAGAAAGAGAGTGACTCCTAAGTTGGAAGATATGAGCATGAATCTTCTTGCTAAGCATGTGGAAGCACTTTCATCACTTAGAGGTGTCCCAGATGTGCTTAGGAATAAACTAAGCAATGTGTTGTGTGATTCTCGAAAGATGGATTCTCATTTTATGGAGCTTCTTACTAGTGGATCTCCAGCAGAGATTCGTGTAAAAGATGGTTCATGGTTGACAGAGGAGGAGTTTAGCAAGATCATGAAGGGGTGTGACACCAGTAATTTGACGGTATCTTTTTACTACTCCCTTTTATCGTGAACTGAACTTTTTAATTCTTAGATTAGCTTATGTTAATGTTGTTGTTTTGTAATTCTATCCGAATGTGTAATGTAGCTGTGTCATGGTGAACCCCCTTAATTTGAGAATTTTCCTTTCACAACTCGCCGAGAGTTGAATATAGGACCTTGCTTGTTTACACCGGTGTGAGACATTCCTTGCATTATGCATTGTTTACGTCTAGAAAGTTAGAATTTTGTGAGAATTTGTAGTTCTTTTGATAGGTGGTTCAAGTTTAGGTTGAAGCATTTGTTGAATTTGTAGTTGTGAATTATGATAAAGCTTTTAATGCGCTCTGACTAGGCAGAATTTGTTCTCATTTTCTGTTAATTCATCTGATCTGTGATTTTTTTTCTTTTTGGAAATCAGGTCCTTCAACTTGATCTATGTGGGCATTGCTTACCTGATTATACCCTGCGTCCAGTTTTGGCTCAGTCACCTAATAGTTTGCCCGCGTTATCATCTATATCTCTGAGGGGTGCGTGCCGGCTTACAGATAGTGGTATAAAGGCACTTGTTGCTTCAGCACCTTCACTATGTTCTGTAAATCTGGCAGCCTGCCCGCTTTTAAGTTATACAAGTATTATGTATATGGCCGATGCTCTTGGGTCTGTGCTTAAAGAATTATACTTGGATGACTGTCAAAATATTGATATGATGCTGAGTCTACCTGCATTGCAAAGACTCGAATTTCTGGAAGTTTTGTCATTAGCTGACATAGAAACTGTCTCTGATGATTTTGTAAGTAACTTTGTGACTGTATGTGGACGGAATTTGAAGGAGCTTGATTTCTCTGGTTGTAGGTAATGTTCTCTTCTTTCTTTCCTTCGTTACATATGCTTCTTTTTTGTGCAAGTCAGTTTGGTGAGTAATCTCATATGCATGTAAGACTACCTAACTGGTTAGGTTTCCAAAAGAGCAAAAACTTAGCTGCACGGAGCCAAAGCATGCCTATTGTTTCACTAGACATACATGTTACGATGATATAAAATTTCTGTTGAAAGTTTAAACCCATTATTTGTTAACCATTAGCATTATAATTTTAGGCTTCCACGTATCTTTGTTTTTGTTACATTGCACCATTTGTTTGTTGTACAGTATCTTTGTTCTTATATGGGATTTTCACTTTTGCAGTAAATTGACTGATAGATCCCTGAAAGCTGTTGGAGAAAAGTGTTCCGCATTACAAACTCTTCATCTTGCTAATTTACACAAACTGACAGATTCTTCATTAGGATACCTTGCCAATGGCTGTCGGTCGATTCAAACCCTCAAACTTCGCGGCAATGCATTCAGGTATTTGTTGTATTCTGCTAGGCATAGTTCCTGTTTATTCTCCATCTTGTTACTGTATTTGTTGTTGTTGCTGCATAGTTGATGAAATAAAAACCTTTCTTCCTATTAGTGATTTAGCTGTTGCCGCATTCCTTGAAGCCTCGGGAGAACCTCTTACAGAATTTTCTTTAAATAAGGTCAAGAAGGTATGGCAGCAATATGTCATGTTCTGTTTCTTTTCGTTTCTTTTTGTGTTTCTTTCTTCTACAACTCTTCACCTGTCTTGTTTAGTGTTAACCAATTCTTTTAATAGAAGTGCTCCCTTAATTTAATTATTCATTTTGTATTCGGTTATTCATCTGTTAAACAAGTAAAATCTTAAGCTTTTGAGTAAAGGGAGGTTCCTACCTGCTTTAATATCTGTATTTGATGGATTATTACAGGTTGGTAGACATACAGCTATTTCACTGGCAAGGTGCTGCTCAAAAAACTTGCTGAGCCTGGATGTGTCTTGGTGCCGCAGTTTGACGGACTCTGCACTAGGATTAATTGTGGATAGCTGTAAAAAACTGAAAATCGTCAAAGTGTTTGGATGCACACAGGTGGGTGTTGAGCAATTTCAGAGTACTTTGTTAATAATTTTGTCTATGCCTTTTTTTGTTGTTATGGTTTTCGGTAGCTCTAAAATATGTAAATGAACACTTGTTTTGATCCATTAAGTACTAGGGCAGTGATAAAAAGCAGACTTTGGGTCTTAATGGGTATTAAATTTTCTGCAGATAACATCTAAATTTGTGAGTGGTCACTCGAATGCTTGTGTCCAGATAGTTGGATTGCAGTTGACGCCGATTTTAGAGCATCTTAACATCCTTGGTCATCAGGAAGCTACATTACGCTATTCATCTGTTCCTGTCCGTATAGAATCACAAGATATGCAAGATTAAGGTTTGTGACACCTACAGTATAGGATTCCAACTAGTTTGCAAGTTTTTACCCCTTTAACTTACTTCATACGAGAATGCTCCATCTTACAAAACTTAAAAAATACAAACGGCATCCCTTTTTTTCAACCTGATATACTTGGTGAATGAAGTAAATTTCAGTACCATACTAAATATGTCGCACCTTCTTCTGGTTACAACATTATTAATGGTCTTTCTACATAGTATATATTTGAATGTTAGATTATTTAAGTATTATCGGTTTAGGTGTAATGTAATCTGTAAAACAGTTGGTTGAAGTAAAAATCGTATCTGATTTAACGGGAATTTATGGTCTTACATTACTGTCAAATTTACTTTTTAAAGCCCTCCAATTTGTTAACAAACCTGAAATACTAACTGGCAATAGTTTAATTTTCTGCCGGACTTTTTTTTGCAGGTGTAACATCCTAATTCTTAGCCACATGGGTTTCCTCACTAAGTTACCCCATTTGTTCTTTCACCCCCTAGTATTAGCCTGAGGATTGTGATTTACATATCAAGTTTTGATCTGTTTGATAAATTATGCTATTGTATAGTGCTGATTTCGCTGTTATGTATGGGAAGACGATGCTCAGAAACAGGAGTAAGGTATTCTGTTAACCATAGCACCAAAGTTGTCAACAGTCATAAAAACCCAAATTACCTAAACTAGCACCACAAAAGTGGTTTTAACAGAAGAAAACTATCGAATCACTCCTGAAATAAAATTATTCTAATAAAATTTGGTTCTGTTGTCATAAACTCCTGAAATGAAATAAGAAACCAAAACTTGTTTCCACATAAAACTATCATAACACCAACAACATTGATTGGTTCCGTTGAAAAAACGAAGCAAAATTAGATGAAATATAAAATGGTTCAACACAACACCATCGTATCACCAGCAGGCGATGCTAATCAAAGAATAAAAGATAAAATATCAAATTAAATCAAAATTAGTTTCAACAGAAAACTTTCTATCATATCAATTTGGTTTTGTCGAAAAAACTCGAGCAAAATGAAGTACATTCAGATGAAACTAAACCTTGTTCCAATGCAAAATTGGCGTTTCACCAACATAACTTTGCAAAAAACTAAAACAAAATTGTTTTAACATAACCAACGACATTTGTTTCATCAACAAAACCCGGATTTTTTCAGGTAAAACGGAAACTGGTATCAACAGGAAGCTATGTAGCAATATTGGTGTTAAAATACTCAAAGATAAAATGAAACAATATCGGACGAAACCAGTGCTGGTTGCAAATAAAACAATAACAAAATGGGTTTCATAGTTAAATACGAGACAAAATGAATAATGAAACCAATATTGGATGGCAACAAAAAATGCGTACTTTAACTTAACACCTGCATAGATATTGTAGATAAATCTAAGACAAAAAGAAAAAGGAAATAATAAATGAAAATGGTGACATGACCCTAATAACATCGATGCAAAATTGCAAACATGAGTAACATCAGTGAAACCATTAGGGGTTGGCCAGTTGGTCAGGAGTCTGATTCTCAAATAGGAGGTCAGCGATTCGAGTCTCCGCTCAATCGTAAATTATACTAACTTTAACATGAGTTTAAGAGGGTCGAGTTTGCTCCGTGGTGAGTAAGCCGGTGGCTACAAAAAACAAAAAAAGAAGAAGAGTAACATCAGTGACGGTCCTGACGGACATAGAAACTTAGCTAGAGTTGGGCTATTTTCCATATTCGGGGTTAGGCACCACCAAAATATTTAACTAGCAAATATAGTATAAAAGATTTACCTTTTCGTTTCTATCAAAGACGTTAGAGATAACTTTCCATTGGTCATGCTGTCATTAAAGGAGGTGAGATATTAGTTGAATTTCTTTCTCCCCAAAATGGCCAGAGATGCAAGTTACAAGAATTTGGAATAACATTCCTACTGTCGAAGAAATCGGGGCATTTTCAATGATTAGCGTAAAGCTTGGTAGTGGTCAATAAACTCAAGATTCTCATGTGAGCTGGTAAGAGCAGTGGGCTTGCTCTGTGAAACTAAAAGGGTTTTATCAGGTGGGCTAAGAACAAAATTTAGTTTAGTATCTATGCTAAAAAAAATTAGTGGCCAAATTCAGGGACGGGTTATAGCCCGGGTTAGCCCCGTAGGTCCGTCCCTAAGTAACATAATATCTTATATCTCCTACAAAATATAAAACCAACAGATAACCTAACAAGCTAATAATGCACCTTTCTTCCCCTTAATATGGATTAAACAGTGCATAACCGAGATCGTCATTCACCTATCTCAAATGCACCAGTAAATGCATAATAGTGGTATAGAATCGTCTAACAATGGAAAACGCGCTGAAAATAATCTCAGAAATTATGGAAAATAAACATGCTAATGATATTGCACTGACGATAACATGCATGGAACACATCTAGCATGTAGTAAAAGAAAGAGTCTGGTTTTCCTAATTTTCTCTACTTCTCACGAGCATAGAAGGGCAGAAAGTTCATCCCTTTGAGGCTTTAAGCCACTGTTGGTAACCGGACCCGCTTCAGGTTAGTCATCGTATTTCACCTTATTGAGAATCAATGGCTTGCATCATTTTTACTATTAAAAAATCGAAAAATCCATAGGTAAGAAAGTTATATCTTGATAAAAGCTACCAACTGATGAACCAAAGTAACCTAGACATAATCAAAGGAAGATGCAGTAAATATTTATTTTGCTGAGAATCATCAGATTTCAGACCACTTGACGTACGGTTCTTCAACTTCTTCCCACAGGGGAGGTTGGGGATGGAACCCCTGTAATAAGATAAATCCTAGGCTGATGTACCTAGGTGTAGTTTTAGGAATCACTATTTTATCTTATTAGGAAAAATAAAATAAAAGCACTTGGTTTGCTAATTCTTACCGGACTTAGTAAATAAACTCCTATCTTGTTAGAACAAACGGATCAAGCTACCAAAACCAATCAAGATATGAAAATGGAAATGAAAATAATCAAATCGTGCACACACACTACACAAGGATTTATAATGGCTCGATCAAGATGATCTACATCCACTTGTGAAGACGACGAAATGACTCCATTATAATGATCAAACAAGTTTACAAGGTTTTTTCCAAATATCCTATCAAGAACCCTAGCCCTTTTTGTGCCTCTCACTCTCTCAAGAACAACATAAGTTTCTCTCTATTACAACATAACCCTAGCCCCATTCAGTGGCGAATCTACACTGGGGCCAGTGGGGTCACTGGCCCCCCCTAAATTTTCTAAAAAAAAAATCTTGTGTAATATTTTACCAGATTTAGCTTCGTGCCCCCTCTCTATTAACGCCAAAACTTGGAATAGATATGCTTCTGAAACTAATTTCAGCCCTATTCCTGCGCATAACTCACTTCCACGAACTAAAACTGCCCTAGAATGAAGGAAAATTGGGAGAAAATATGCTGAAATCACGATGATTTCCTTATATTTGTGGTTCGTATATGGTTTATATGAACAACGAAACATTAATCAGTCTCCGTCTGCATCAATTCAGTTTCCAAGTAAGGGTTTCTACTCCTACCTCCTAGATACTCTAATTTTTGATATTTTTCTTCTTGAATCACTTAATTTATGTATATTTTCTTACTGATTGATGAAATTTGGGTTTATTATGATGGTGGGTTTTCGATTTTTCTTTTAGGTTTGACGAAATTGATCAATTTTAAGGGAAAAGTGATACTGCAATTTCACAAACAGTCGGTGGGTGTCATTGCTTTGTTTTGCTGTGGTAAGAAAATTAAGTTGATTAGTGATTACTACTTAAAATTGTGTTTCGTGGCTTATAATCATGATGTTAGTGAGTGAAACTTTGTCCTGATTTCTATAAGTGTCATCAATTTTTGAGATACCGTGGATGCTGGCTTTGGGAATTATATATAATGGGTTTTGATTTCAATTTTAGTATCCAATACCTCAACTCCTCAAGATCTGTTAAATAGGGAAGAAATGTGTATCCAATTTGTTTTATCTATTGTTGCTCTTTTTATTAAAACTTGTGTGAATAGTGTTTAATTTATTCCATTGTGTGAATAGATTTATTGATATGTGTTGGAAGAGTTTAAGCTCAAGTTGATTGACAGTTCCTGTAAAAATCTAAGTTCGGTTTTATAGTCATTTCTAAACTACAGCAGAAAATCGCAAATACTTTGGATGTGTGTAGGCATAGGTGTTATGATATATGGGTTTAGTTTTGGATTAACACATTTAGTTGCTTATTTTTCATGGTTCTGTAATTCCATAGTGTTTACAATAACATTTGATTCAATCTTTTTTTTCTTCATCTATAATAATCATAGTACTGTAATGTTTTGTGTTTCCTGTTTGTAGTGACTAGTGAGGCTTAATAATCATAGAGACCAATTGTATTCTTTGTAACTCATTGGTCTCTAATATTGTAGTGAGGCTAATGAAATTTTGTTTGTGGTTTTCAGAAAAAAATGCTTAGGTACTTCCAGAGAAAAAATAGAGACAACAATGCTACAACAGCACCTTCTGTCTCAAACCTGCATTCTACAACGCGAAATCATGTAATTCATGCTGAGAGTTCAAGTGCCCAGAATGCAGCACCGTCCTGCGCAGCTGAAAACGATGTGAATGAAAACTTACTGGCAAGTCTACCTTCGGATCCAGGACTACGAACTCCAATATTTGATTATGATCCCAATATCAGAGACCGAGCTCGAAGAGCTTACCTACAAAGAGGTCCTTGTCAGCCAAAGAAGCACACCTATCCAACAAGAATATCTGGTGGAAGGCCAAGAAAGTTCTGCGGCTCTTGGTTCAACGAGCACCCAAGTTGGTTGGAATATAGCATTTCGACAGATGCAGTGTTTTGTCTTTGTTGCTATTTGATTAGAGCTGGTAGTGGTGATTCCTTTGTGGGAAAAGGATTTAGAGGTTGAAGGAAGAAAGAAAGGCTACAGCTACATATTGAGGGGCCAAAAAGTGCACATAATAAGGCTTTGAAAAATTGTGAGGTGTTAATGAATAGGAAACAACACATTGATGCAATTATTGAAAAACAGTCGGAGGAAGAGAAAAGGGATAATAGGAAAAGGTTGAGGGCATCGATTAACTGTGTTCGATTTCTTTTACGGCAGGGGCTTGCATTTCGTGAACATGATGAAACTGAAGCTTCTCTCAACAGAGGAAACTTTATAGAGCTCTTAAAATGGTTGGCAGATAATAATGAAGAAATTAAAGCCGTTGTACTAGAGAATGCTCCAGGGAACCAAAAGTTAATAGCATCAGATATTCAAAAAGATATAACTAAGTGCTTCTCTTCTGAAATATTAAGTGAAATTATTAAAGAACTCGGGGATGGACCATTTACTCTCCTCTTAGATGAATCTAAAGATATATCATCAAAAGAACAGCTGGCTATTGTTTTGAGATATGTGCACAAAGGTCATGTAATTGAGCGTTTCGTAGGAATCGAACACGTCACTAGTACAACTGCCAATTCACTTAAAGCAACAGTGGATGATTTCTTTTCTCGACATGGATTGAGCATTTCCAGATTACGAGGGCAAGGTTATGACGTGGCAAGCAATATGCGAGGTGAGTATAATGGTCTAAAGGCACTGATTTTGAAAGATAATTACTGCGCGTATTTTGTCCACTGCTTTGATCATCAACTGCAGCTAGCTGTTGTGGTTGTGGCAAAAAAACATACATATGTAGAAGAACTTTATGTCGTAATAGGATCAGCCAAACGTCAAGATATGCTTCGTGAGAAGCAAGCTGAGGCGGTCTTTAAGGCACTATGTAGTGGTGAGATATTAACTGGGCGAGGCCTTAATCAAGAAAGTACTCTTAAACGAGCTGGTGACACGCGTTGGGGTTCGCATCACAATACGATAGTAAGCCTGATTAATATATTCTCATCTGTTATAACACTTTTGGAAGATTTAGCAGTGGATTCTGATAAGAAATTTGAAGCTAAGGTTCTCCTAGATTCTTTGCAAAATTTCAATTTTATTTTCAGCTTGCACTTGATGAAAAAGATTCTGGGAATTACAAATGATCTGTCAAAGGCATTGCAGAGAAAAGATCAAGATATTGTCAATGCCATGAAATTAGTTACAGTATGCAGGGAACGACTCCAGATAATGAGAGATAAGGAATGGGATTCATTGTTGTCAGAAGTATCCTCTTTTTGTGCAAGGCACCGCATCAAAGTTCCTGATATGAATGATGTGTTCCAACGGGAGGGTCGACCAAGGCGTAATACTCAAGAGGTAAATAATTTGTATCATTATCAAGTTGAGTATTTATACACAGTCATAGATATGCAACTTCAAGAACTAAACAATCGCTTCACCGATACGAACACTGAATTACTTCTTTCGGTGGCATGCTTAAGTCCAAGAGACTCATTCTCTGGATTTGACAAAGATAAACTGATTCATTTTTCTCGGTTTTACCCAAGAGATTTTTCTCCTACTCAACTTGTGTTACTAGAAGATCAACTACTAAATTACATTGCGGATGTAAGGTCCAGCAATGACTTTTCAGAATTGAATGGAATTACTGATCTCGCAATCAAAATGGTAGATACTAAAAAGGATGAAGTGTACCCTTTGGTTTACTTACTTCTCACATTAGCATTAATTCTACCAGTTGCTACTGCCACCGTAGAAAGGGTATTTTCTGATATGAAAATTGTAAAGAATCGCTTGCGTAATCGATTGGGGGACGAATGGATGAATGACATTTTGATTTGCTACATTGAGAGACACTTATTCGATCTGATCGGAGATGATATTGTCATGAAAAGGTTTCAGAATATGTGCAGTCGTCGCGGGCAGACATAGAAGTTGTGTGTTTCTATTGAGTTTTAATTGGTGATTTAGCTAGATCAAACCTTTTTTTCTTTACAAGTTTTATATTCAGTAACGTACTTACATTTCGGTTTGAATGAACTTTATGGTATTTAGTTTACTTATGTGCTGATGTTTGGGATTTTTTTTCGCTACGATTTTAGTTATGTTCTTCGAGAATAAAATGTGCCCCCAGTAAAATTTTGTTCTGGTTTCGCTACTGGCCCCATTTTATATTTAACCAAGGTTGCGAAAGAGACTAGTGGACTAATGGGCCAAGTCAAAAAGGATCATGCCCATACGATACTAACACTTATATTCAAGGTATAACACAACAAATCTCCACCTTGACTTGAATATTATATCCATTCATCATTTTCCATCATCGTTTTCGCTTAGCCGTTACAAAGGCTCTCAACATTTGTTGACACCAACCAAGTCCAAGAAATGCTTGAACTTGATAGTTGGAACCGGCTTCATTAACATGTCTGCAGGGTTGTCCGCTGTAGGAACCTTAAGCATAGGTATCTTCCCTTCTTCAACTGCATCCTTGATGAAATGATACCTGGCATTGATGTCACTACAAGAATGTTGACTTTTAGCCACAAGCTTCTTGCCACGGATTCATACTAATCGTGGCTATTGATAACATATTGCCACGATTTAGCCTAGGGCGTGGCAGTAGGTCACACATTTGCCACGGCATTAATGCCTCTTGATTAGACAACAAATTTTCTAGCTCAATGACAGAGGGCTGATTTGGCCATCCTTGCACCGAAGCGATAAACAAACGGCATGAACTCCTTCCTCAAACCACGTATAAGATAGCGGCGTAATCGTGGCTCTTTAATGGGATCATCTGGTTCTAATTCTGAAATCTCATAACAGAAATTTTTAACCTTCAAGAAGTATTCTGGAATAGAAAGATTACCTTGATTTGCATCAGCAAGTTCATTCTCCAAATATTGAAGTCTTGCGGTGTTTTTCTTAGTAAATAACTTTTCCAGAGTATCCCAAATCTTTTTAGGGGTATCCAGATTACGAATATGATCAATAAGCTCTTTACTGATCGATGTTCTTAATGCATACATAGCTTTCCCACACTTGACCTTCCATTTACGACGTGCCTCTACGTTTTGCGGAATATCCACTGGAATCCTTTCCGCACCTGAAACCAACGCCCATAGATCTTGTCCTTGAATATATGATTCCATACATAACTTCCAATATTGGTAATTTACTACCAACAAGCTTCTCTACGGGAGGTTGAGAAAGATTACTACTTCCACCATTCATATTGATGAAACAGTAGACAGATACAACACTTCTGCAAGAGAAAAAAACGTTAAAACAGTTCAATGAGAAATAAAATCAAACTTTGTGTGAGCAATGAAAAAAAGACACACTCTATCACTAACCTAGCTAGTATACCATGTAACAAATAGTGATCGAGATAGAGTGGTAAACACAGAGAGAACAAATGGAGAAAAGTGATTTTATTTCTCTAATGAATTAACAAAACAAGACAAGATAAGAATTGGTTTTTTTCAGTGATCTCTTCTACTGAAATTACAAGTCTATATATACTAAAATTATCCGTGATTCTCTAACAACCTACCGACACGGAAAGGACTAAATCAAACATACACTCAAACTACTGCTCCTATTTTTATTCCAAGTGAAACGACTGAATCAAATGACTAAATCAAACAACTAAATCAAACCTGGAGCTGCACTACTTTGTCACAAGATGATCTTCATCAAAGAAAATTTACCAGAAATTAGTATAGCCGTAGAATTCAACACCAAAAGACATGAACAACAGAGTAGCAACAGAGAAAAGCCATTCAGGTAACCATAATCATCCCAGAGTCCAGCTTGCACTCGTTTCCAGTGACCCTAGATAAGTAGGTAATTATCGTTTCCATTAACATACTTGGGATGGATAAACTCAGCTGATTCTTGTTTGCTGCAATTGAGTTAATTATCTTGTGTCTTAATCTCAATTTCAACGTCTATCATCTTGGCTTAATTTTTCCATTGGTAATTAGGTCATTGCAATTTTAAAATTGCTCCATAAAAATCCATCAAAGTCACATTTGTGCAGCTACGTTAGCATGCATATTCATAAGCCACTCAACCAGCAAAAACACGAAAGAAAAAAATAAAAAAAAATCTTAGTCGTGGCAAGTCTTCTTTTCCGGGTACCCTTCCTTCCAAACCACATAAAAGACAGGATGGAATCAACAATTCTCTGACAACGGAGTGCGTCAGGATTCTAGATTTTTTTTTGAAGCATATATTGAATAAAAGGCTTAAATTGTTATTACACGGGAAAATTGGATCCCCTAAAATCACTTAAAATAATATGATGGATTCTAGATAAAAGTGCACAAGAAAATATTTTTCTTTCTGACAGGATACAAAAATTAAAAATAAATGTAGAATTATGTAACATACAAGTTTGTAAATTTTAACTTTTGAAAATTGTATCAAAATTTATTAGTCAGTGTAGACATAACACCATGCATGTTACCTCCAAGCCTCCACTACTATTGCTTATCAATACATATGGTTGTAATGGTATCAAAGCTGCCAATAATCAATCAAAATGAGGTTGTCGTTCAACTAGATTCTTATGATTGTATATGTGATTAGGTGTATACAGATGATACAATAATCATCGGGTGGGTGGATGCCAAGTTAAATCAATGAGCCACCAATCTTCTTAAGAACGAGATGATCACGATTTGGATATAATATGCTTAATCAATCTATTGGGAGGTTTTTAGTGGTATCCTTAAGCATTTCCAAAGGACATAGCATTAACCCCCACGACCAATATAAAATATACCTGTAGGGCCAAAATATCCCACAATACATTTTCTTAGTGCGTGAGATTCATTCATTTCCTTAGAGCGAGAGAACGTATCACGAGCATGCTAAGACGTAGCATGAGCGTGCTAAGACGCAACACGTGCGAGAAGATTCAATATGAGTGTGCGAGAATAACGTACACCAAATCCGAAAATAGGGGTTTAATTAGCTGTCCTCTACTATGTAAACACCTATATTAAGAGACAGGCAGGAGAAAAAAAGAGAAGGACACATTTTTTGTAATGGGAGGGACATCATCTTCTTCCTCCATCACCTAAAACTAAATCTAGAACTCTACCTAAAAACCCATTGATGGAGGTTCCAAATGTAATACTCATGTAATCCTAACAATCATAGTGAATAACCATGGATGTAGATCACATTGATCAAACCATGTAAAAATTCTTGTGTCCATTTACAATTTTAGCACTCTTATCATCATTTTATGTTTAGATCTAGAAATTATAATCATAGTCTAGTTAGCAAATTATTAAGGGTTGTTAGTTGTGGGATTTTCTACTACTATATTTTGGCGCTAGAAACACTACGTGCTGCTTGTTGGATTGAAGAAGAATCAAAGAAATTAACAATTTTTGGTGATGGATTGAACTGAATCTATAAACTTTGAGGGCAAAATGGAAATTCCAGTGAAGAAATTGTATCTTCAAACAACAACTGCTCCTAACTAGCTCAGGAAGAGAGATGGAGATATCGATGAGTAGAAGAGAAATCCAACCCAAGCTACATCCACAATCCGCTACAAAAGGACGAATTCCCATCTTGTTTCTTTAATTTTCCCTTTATACTCTTAGATCTAGTGATTTTAAGAAAATTTTTGAAACGTTTTTCACAAAACCATAATCTATTCTTCAACAAAATTTTGATTTCTTACTAAATATCCGATTCAACGCGGGTTTTATTTACAGATTTGGAATTTACAAAGTTTGTTTTTACAAACTCATCGAGCCGATTTCGAAAATCTCGAGTATCAAAATCTTTCAGCTGATGGGGATTTTCCCACGAACAAAACCAATGAATATCTGATGATAATCTTCCTTTTATGGTTCAGATAAATAAATCTAACATGTGTGTATAGTTCAACTGTTCGATTTGTGACTTTGCAGCAAAGCGATAAACTTCGAAGGCGAAATAAACGCACGGAAGAATGGACAAGAGCATCATCATATCAACATAAGAATAACGGAGAAAACACCAGCTATGAAGTTAAGACAGGATGTACAGGCGAAAGGATGAAGCTATAGGCGAGCGAAAAGGTGAAAGAGAGGAACAAAGCTGCACAGGAAAATAAGTTGACAGATGGAGGAGAGCATCATTGTAGCGCGAAAGAATTCGCACAGAGCCATAGATTAAAAAGGCGAAAGAATAAACTCCAAAGACGAAGGAAAGTCAGAGCAAAAGAAATAGCATAAACTCACAACAGAGGATGCTAACAACCAAAAGGACAAAAGCAACATAGTTACAAGGAGCACGAAGATGAAAGAAGGGTGATCAAATGGCTAAGGGTGGCAATAAAGAAGAGTACCAGAAGAGAAACTAGGTCAAAGGAGAGAAAGGGCGAATAAATGAGAGTAACAGAACAGCCAAAGACGAAGGTAAAGCTAGAAGTAGTACTATAACTATCCAACAAAAGAGTTTCAGAGATGAATGGAGGAGCAGCGCACAATGAAGAAGAAACACAAGCCAAGACTACATCATCAATTCTTATGAAGATAAATCATCTTGAATTACCGAGCAAGGTGATTAAAAGTGTAAAAACAAAGTTAGAAAAGCAAATAAGATCTGTTGGTGAAGAGGTTAAATCATTCCACTAAACGGAAGGACCGACTAATGAAGAAATCAAAGAACAAAATTTTATTTACCTATGCGAAGAAGAAGAAAACTCATGGGAACTATAATCTCTAGGTCACCAACTCTTGTGAAGATAAATCATCCTGACGTCACATGTTCGAACCCCCGAAAGAAATAAGCCCTAACGCGCGTCATAATTGGGGAGAAACCTGGTAATGCATGGCTCAGGCGAAATCCATACCATCCCTGGGATCTGAGTCATGGAAGGTGGGGGCAAAATAAAAGCCTATCCGGTAGACACTCCTTAGTCGAAAGACTAAAGTACTAAGTTCTCTATTATGGAGTGTAGAAACTCGATCAGGGCGCCGGGGTACACGGTTGAGTCAAGAGTGCCGGGAACATCTGGAGCGTACCTCGCCGCTCTTGACAAGTCCTGGCTGTGATACACTCGGTCCTCGAGAAACCCCACTTAGGATGCGGTCTTGTAACCATAAGCCATATCTGCTGAGGGATAAGAGGTTGCGAAAAAAACTGGTTGTTGCATCACTAGATGGGAGGAGCCCACCCCAATCCGGTAGGGGTACGTCTCCTTGAAGGGGCAATCAGGGGGAAGATAAGGACGACACCCTCCGTTAGGGAGATGAATTGTGTCAAAGACGACAATGTCATGGGGCCTCTACTCACGGGAGTATCTAGGCATGTCGCATTGTCGCATAAACAATATCCTGCAGAGGCAATAATACGAAAGATGATAAGATAGGGTCAATGGGTCAATGTGCGAAAGCACAAAGACATCCTGTGACTCTATCGCATGACCATAATATTATCCTGAGGCAAAGATAAGTCCTATTAACAGGTTGAGGCTGATTAAGACCTCTACTTAAGGGGGCACAATAAGACCTCCATAAGAAACACAAAGACCTATATATTATGATATGTTATTATTTTGAGATACTAATAATACAGGAATAAACAAGGGAGACAATAATACAATGCGATAGAATGAGCTAAAGATCGACAAAGAACAAAGGGGAGAAAAATGAAGCACAAGCAAATAAACATGCGAGGAACAATAAGTGCGCGAAGAGGAAAACATATACTAAAGACAAAGACAAAGCAATAAAGATTGAAAGCAATTTGAAGTTACATCAACATTAGCGCGGCACAATAATCTAAGTAACACAAACATTATCTATAAGTTCCATTTACTCAACAATAGATAAGCATTCTCATCATATAAGCATCACATTCGCATAACACAAACATTCTCATCGCATAAGCATCGCATACGCATTTCATGGAATAATCATCACATAATTATTATAATCGCACAACTGTTTTCCAAAATTTTATGGAATAATGTCACATGATAAAGCACAAAGGAATCAATACCATGCAGTAAATTGAGGTAGGATAAACAAGATGGTATGTCCAAAGGAGTATGCATCAATAACTTAGAGATATTATACCATCGCATGAGAATAAAAGATGAGGCAGAGCCAAGGCAAGAACAAAGAGCAGCGCCAACAATTCAAAGAGAGAAGTATTTCGCATCTACAACAACATCATCATCAATTTTCACTAAAGCTCATCAACCCGAAAGCAACAAAGCACAAGAATTCTTCATTAACAAGTTCGCAATCAACATCACCAATCATAGCATCTCGATCTTCATCAACAATTCTTCCCTCATAGCTAAAGAACAAAGGCGATTATGGAATACAAAGAGAATATTTGATGTTTTTTAGTTTCTCGGTCAGAATCATCTCCAAAGAAGACGTTCACTCAGGAATAACAAGAATCCTTAACAACAATGGAGCACGCGAAATAGAAGCTATCTCAAAGAAGACACGCAGAATAGTTCATTAAACCTCCAACATCAGCATCTACCATTGTTCTCAAGAGTTAACATAAATGGGCTCTGATTCCCGTGGCATCGTTTTTGGTCTAATTTCGATACTCTTGTTTGCGTTCTTAGAATTTCCTTTGTTTGCCAAAATTGTAACGTCTACTTATTATCCCAGTGTCTACCGAAACAAGCAGCAATATGTTATTAATAATAAGAAAAAGACTACAAAGGCGAAGGAAATTGAAGCCAAGAAAGAACTCTGATCAGGTTGTTTTGATTTATAACTTGGAAGATTTGTTGTCTCTCATCGATAACTATCACCCATTGGTTGGTATTTGTGTTGTAAATTTTATTTCAAGTGGTTTTGGTTCTTTTTGTATTACTGAATGAATTTGGATTGGTATTTGTGTTGTAAATTTGGTGTTGACAAGTTTTGAACTCATGTCACTGGTAACATCATCTAGTTACTTTACCACTTTACCAATAAATATCAAAATTATTGACAAACTGTTTTGCTCTTAAGTTTATTTTTGTTTTTGTTTTTTTTAATGAAAAGATAAAATTTTATAAATCAACTAATATAGTACAAAGGGTTCACAACATCATTTTTTTCAAAAATACTTGGCTTACAAAATTTTTCTGTAATGTGCAAAGATAAATGTTGGAGACTCTTGAATTGCTTCCTTAGCTAAAGTATCCGCCGCTAAGTTGTATTTTCTGTTAATATATCTTACCTTGGCTTGTGAAAGAGTATTCATATTCGCTCCAACCTCTTTAATCGTGTTTTCAACTTCCCAGATATTTCCTTACACTTCTTGTTAAGGAAATCTGCAATACCTTTGCAATCCGTGACAATTGAGATACTAGAGAGAATATTATTTTTTAACCAAGATGTAGCTTTAAGCATTGCCTTTGTTTCTGCATGAAGTGTTGTCATTGCTTTATCTGAGCCTGCTTCGATATGCATGAATTCCTCTTGTTCCACCGAATATAAGATAAAGGCGAAACCCATTGATAGATCTTCTTTCTTGAAAGCATCATCTATAAATTATCCAATCCGTGTTTAAAGAATTCCAATTTTGAGTTGGAACCACTCAATTTCTATCTAAAATTTTTCGCGCGGTTGAAATTGAGTCTGAGTATAAGAATTTGTTTATATGTTCTATCAACATTGTCGGGTTAGGATCCTTTCCTTCGAAAACAACTGAGCATCTGTGTTTCCAAATAAACCAGAGAAACAATAGCAATTTGTCTGAAATTTGAGCACAATTCGGATCTTTTATCCAGATTTTGACCCAATTGCCTATTGAGTTAGCGAAAGGTGCGTTGTTTATAAAGTTTAAAGAAAATCCAAATCAAATGGCTCTCGTGAACGGGAAAAATCTGAATAAATGTAGTTCATTTTCTTGAACTTGAGAGTTACACATCTGGCAGTCCCCAGAAATATTGTTATTATAAGTTGCAAGTCTACTTGATGTTGGTAGAGCCTTCTGGACTAATTTTCAAATGAATGACTTAATTCTTGGAATTGTTTTAATTTTACATAGTATTCTCCGTGGGAAATTAACTATAGAGTCATTTTCTTGTTCCTGATTGATAAGAAAATTATAGATATTTTTTTTTACTGCAAATGCTCTTGAACAGTGATGCCTCCACTTTATCTTATCTTTTTCTTCTCTTTGAGTCGAGATTGTAAGAATTTTTTCTTTAATGGCGGGGCCGAAATAGTCATCTATCCGACGGTTTTTGAATTATATTTTCATGGGGAATCCATCTGTCTTCCAAAAACTTTTCCGACTCCCCATTTTTATTTTCCACACGAAGTTACCCTTTATGAGATTCAGGCCTATTTGAATACTAGTCTAAATCCAGGATAAATTAGAAGATATAAAAATTTCTTGAGAGTTTGTGTTTGGAAAGTATTTAGCTTTTAGGAGTTTAACTTATAATTGATTTGGCTCAGATATTAGTCTACTGGCCAGTTTGGTGAGAAGGGATAAATTAAACCAGTTGGGGTTTTTAATGCCTAAACCCCCTTTGGATATAGGTTTGCAAATATCCGTCCACGCTTTATGAAGCTACCTTTTCTTTTTATCCCATCTTTGTTCCACCGAAAATTCGTTTGTATTCTGTCAAATTGATCTAAAGTCTCTTTTGGTAAGGCTAACACTTGCATTTGGTGGGTAGGGTAAGCTTGAGAACAGCTTTCATCAACACCGTCCGCCTGCCAGTGAGAGAAGTTTCGATTTCCATCCTTAAAGAGTAGAATAGTACCTTTGGAGAAGAGGTTCAAAATTCTCTTTTCCTATTCTTATCAAAGAATAGAGGAGTGCCAGATACCTTTCATTTTTGGTCATCAATTAGTTTTCCATGTCCCGAGTGAATGCGGCGGCTAAAATATATTCCCGATTTTTGAAGATTAACCATTTTCCCCGTTATTTCTCCGAAAGAGGATAAAATGTCTAATAAATTGTTTGCTTCTCCTAAGTCTACTCTTGTGAATAGAAAGATGAGAGATATTTGGACCATCTTTACCGATTTTCAACCCAGCTAACTTTTTTTCCTCGATTGCTTTTTATAATAGTCTGGAAAGAATCTCCATGCAAATTAGAAAAATATAAAGGGGGAGAGGATCACCTTTTCTTAATCCTCTAGAAATTTTGAAAGTCGGTCCTAGAGAACCATTAAGGAGGATTGAAAAAGACGTGGTTGAACTGTATTGCATTATTAGATTTACCCAAGAGGAAGCAGAGCCAAAATATAATATAGCTTTATTAATGAATCCCTACTCCACTATATCGAAGGCTATAGAAAGATCCAGTTTAAGAGCAAGGTAACCCTTTTTGTCTTTCGAAATTCTCATCGAGTGAAGAAGTTCGTGGGCAATGATAATGTTATCCGTGATTTGTACAACCCGGAAGAAAGGCTGATTGGTTGGGGGATATGATTTTTTTTAGGACAGGTTTTAGCCTATTAGCCAAAATCTTAAAAATTATCTTGTATGTAGTGTTGCTTAAACTTATGGGCCTAAAATCTACTGGGGTCTGATGAGTGGAAATTCTTGGGATTAAAGTGATAAAAGAATGATTGAAATCAGGGTTTAAAATTCTGTATTTATAGAAATTTTGAATTGTGGAAGTAATATCATTGCCCAAAATGTTCCAGTTTGCTTTTAAAAAAACCGGGTTGGAATCGTCCGTCCCGGCGCTCCCAAAAATTGTCTAGTTTAAGCTTTTGAGTTTTGCTTTTAACTCAAGACCGTCTAGTTTAAGCTTCACTACAAGAAAATGTAGCTATTGCTACACATATATTGCCACACCTTCAATATAGGTGTTGCAAAAGCAAATTTCTAGTCACAGTACTTTTCAGCTGCAGCTAAAAGATATAATTTACTGCTGCAAAATGAAACTTTTGCCACACAACTGTAGCAACAATATGAAAAGAGTGTGGCAAAAAAGTATAATCTCTTACTGCAACAATAAAGATTGGATGCAGCAATAGATTTCTTGCTACAATAGGAGTTTATGCCATAACTATTGGGTGATGCAATATATTAAGTTTTTTTTTCTGTAGTGCTTGTAATTTGTCAGTGTGTTCGGCTTTTAAGGCAGTTAAAAATTGTTACAGATGCTCGTGTAATACAGTGCTGAAGTCGTCGGATAAGTACTCTGTCGTGTTTTACGAAAAGAGAGGAAAAGAATACATGTTTGGCGTGTTAATTTAACATTTAAAAAGAAAAGAAACACATTCCAAGTAAAGAATAGTGTTTCCATAAAGCAAAGAAAAAAAAGAATATTGTTTTTGTGCATATAAAGTACTCTTTGTTTTCATCATTTTTAATTCACTCATTCTCCCCTGCTTTCATACTATTTAAATTAGTTTCTTCCATCAATCTTTGAGTACCATGTCTTCTTCTAGTGTTGCCACTTCTTCAGTAAGAACTCATGAGCATCAAGGTAATAAAATTCTGCGAGATAACTATGTAATGTTGAGAGAAGTCCTACATTTTATTCGCATTTCAATTGGTCTTATAATGTTAACTAGTTTTGTTTCTTGTTGCAGTAGTTTCGAATCACATGTTCTCGTCAAATGCACACAAAAGCATTTGGACATCATTGTGGGAAAATTTTGTGTCCGTCATCCCTGATCGGGTAAATCAGACACCAAATTTTGATGGATACAAGCCTTTAGTGGAAGCAATAAAGGAAGATGACTGGGATGAGGCAAATGAATACCTCAAGAACCATAAAAAGGACATTAAAGAAATTTTTGCAGCAAGGGATTCAAAGAAAGAAATTCACATGATTTTTAATGCGGCTGCAATACGAGAGGAGTGTATGTTCGTGGAAGAGTTTATTGAACTGGTGCCATCAGACGCGCTTGAGTTTGTTGATCCAGAGACCGCAATAACAGTGCTGCACATGGCTGCAATGGTTGGAAACAATACAATTGTTAAGGCATTGGTCAAGAAAAATCCCAATTTGCCACAAATTCGTAGCAGCGATATTCCTCCGGTTGTGCCGCTTACTTATGCTGCGATGAAAGCTTCAGATTTGCAAAAGGAGACAGTTGAGTTTCTTTACTCTGTAACTAGAGACGAGGACCCAAGTCCATTCTCTGGTATTCTTGGTTCTGTACTATTAAGCGGTTTAATACAAGCAAATGCATACGGTATGATCACAAAATTGACATGCAGATAAATAAAATTACATTCATTTGGCTGGGCGAATAAACTTTTGTAAATGAACTGTTTGTTAATTTGTAGGTATTGCATTATCTATTCTCGGGAGGCATCCAGAGTTGGTGGGTGATATGTATAGCAGTAAGCCACTAGAAATGATTGTGGAAAGACCCTTTGCGTTTTTGACTGGAGCTGAGCTAACATGGTGGGAACGCTTCATCTATTCGTGTTAGTCTTTTAACTTTAATTATTCCATTTTACAACTCTGTAGTGTCATATCTATGCAAATGCTTATATAAGGGTGGTACAGTAATTCCAGTGCATGCGGATGGCCCTTATGACTATGCCATAAGAGGGGATAGGGAAAATAATTTGGCAACTTCAAAAGGCACAACAAAAGATGAAGAGAACCCTCCAGAAACTTCAACAGTCTCCTCAAAACTTGAAGGCTCTTCGAGTAATACTGATGAAAGAACCATCACCAAGTATTTCATGCCATATTTTTTGCGAGGTTATACTCCTTGCGCAAAGTTTTGTTCATTCGCTCATTTTTACAACATTTCAGGACTAATAACATAAAGTCTGCTTCAGACGTTTTGATAGTTCTCATGGGTTTTTTTATTTTGCCCATTTCGGTAATTAAGTGTTGATATTTGTTCTGTTTCAGTACCACGAATCGCACAACTATATAACCAAAAGTTGATGCACAAACAAGCGGTTGCTTTGGTTAAATATGTATTAGCAGTCTATGGGCAAAAAAAGGATGATACAGAAATCATAACCGGCCTTTTCATCAATCCCAGTATCTTGGAAACGGCTATAAAATACGGAACTACAGAATTTGTATTGGAGTGTCTTCATGTATTTCCTATGTTATGCGGGGGTGACCATGGAGAAAAACTGATAAGAATGGTTATTACGGAGCGAAATGAAAAGGTATTTAGTTACATATGCCAAATCAAGAAAAGACATTACCCATTAGACAGACTTCCGACGCTTGATGAAAGAGATAACAGTATCCTACATCACACTGCAAAGCTAGCTCCTAATCGTCGACTCAATTCCGTTTCAGGCGCAGCGCTTCAGATGCAAAGAGAAATGCAATGGTTCAAGGTAAACGTTAATATAAAAGTTCACTAGTAGTTAGAAAAACATATATATCAATGTAATCTTAGTCGATCAGTTATTTAATTTCCTTCAGGGGGTGGCAGATACTATGATACAGAAAGCTCGGTATATACGGAACAAGGATGGGGATACAGCTCAGTTTCTATTAACAGATCAACACAAAGACTTAATGGAGAAAGGTGAAAAGTGGATGAAAGATACGTCAGGGTCGTGCATGGTTGTCGCAACTCTGATAGCTACTGTAGCATTTGCAGCTGCATTTACTGTGCCCGGTGGTAACATAAGTGACACTAGTAAAACCAATAACGGTGTCCCAATTTTCTTGGAGAAGACATCATTTATTGTCTTTGTGGTAGCAGATTCTTTGGCTCTCTTATCTTCCATCACATCTGTACTTATGTTTCTAGCAATCCTGACTTCGCGTTATTCAGAAGAGGATTTTCTGAAATCCTTACCACTAAAACTCATAATAGGTCTTGCAACTCTCTTTATATCAATGGCCACCATACTTATTTCTTTTGGAGCAGCGGTTTCTATTGTTCTTAGTGATCGATATTCTCGGGATGCAATTCCAATAACGTTGTGCGGTTGTATTCCTGTACTGTTATTTGCTTTTCTGCAGCTTCCACTGTTTGTCGAAATGATACGTTCTACTTATTGGCCTATCACCTTTGGAGAAAAGAGCCGGAATACTATTAAGAAGAAACCTAAGAAACGGAAACTGAATTAGATATGTGAAGCAAGAAAATGGGTGGCTGGATGTTTTGGTTTACTTAATGGCCTAACACCGTATCTGAGAGGTCATTATCCGGCGGTATGCACATGTGCAACAGTGGAAACAGTTGTGTTAATTGACGTTCAAATATATGTATCTACCCGATTGTATATCCTAATGGGCATAAAAAAAATGTATACCCTAATGGGTTATTTGGCTTTTGGTACTTAGGTTTTGACCAGAAACTGACTTTAGTCTAACATTTGTCTAAGCTTTCTTTTTGGTCTAAACTAAAGACCAATGTTGACCTGTGTTGACCATGTATGACCAAATGCTAATTAATTTTATAAGTAAAAATATGAGTTTACAATCATACCCTTGATTAATTTTTATTTGTTTTTTTAAGAGAAAAAGGGCTTTAAACAAGCTCTTAACTTTATCCGACTACTTCATTAAGATTGAGGTTTGAAGAGATACAACTTGGTGGAGAATTAGCATTCCACCTAAAATTTACATTGTCATGCATAGCAAATTGACATAATACATGTGCCAAATGGTTTACAGGTTTTGGAACATGCTGAAACTTCACTTCTGCAAATGAAGAAACTCCTCTACCATCGATTCGAAACTCGAATCGTTCTCGTCTATTCTCTCTGCCATTTCGCAACAACCCCATAGAAACATTATCAACAACTTATATCAAATCTGAAAACTCGGCAGCAGCAAAAAATAAATAAAAGGAATAGAGGAAGAACAAGTTTGTATCGCCTATTATAGTAATTTCTTGTAATAATTTCATTTAATTTTTTATTTTGTTTTATTGATTAAATTTTAATAATTTCTTAACAGAAAGTTAATATTTAGCAGAGTCAATTTTGGTCTTTAGACCAAGCGCAAAGGCTAGACAAATATTAAACCAAACCCAGATTTTGATCAAAACTTGAGCACCAAAAACCACCCTATCCTAATTATAGCTTCCAATACAATGGAAAATGTATTGTATCAGCTTTGACTTCTTTTTTTCTTAAGTCGAAACTTCTCTGGGCTATTTTCCCTGAGTCATCAGTTACAATTACAGAGGACAAAGACTAAACATAAGCGGCTGCATTGCCCTCCTAGTTGAAGTTTCTTTTCAACTGCATGATTCCCAAACCATCTGCATTGCTCCACAGCCCTTCATGCAGCTGCCTTATATGGAAATAAAGAATTTGATGAGGCAATAACAACAAAGAATCCAAACCTGATCACCTATATGCGCGATAAATATGACAGGATGCCACTCGAAGGTGTTATTGTACATTTGACCAATGGACGAAAATAGACTGTTAATTAAGTATCTTTACTATGTAACTAGGCATGAAGAACCAAGTTCATTCTCTGGTGCTCATGGTGCTGATCTGTTGTCCGGTGCAATCAAATCCAGTTTTTATGGTGAATAAGCAAATATAGAAATGGTTATGCACTCTTTTAACCTTATGTACTGCTTGTTTTGTTCAGCATTGTCATCAAGAATACCGAGAACACAAAGTTTACCTAAAAACAACGCCGACCAGTTTCAATCACAACAAATGTATGTTGTTTTCCTATACCAACCAACTTGGGAAATGCAGCAAGTAAGCCTTCAATTCTTATATGAGTCATATCCACAAACTGCCTTGAGACAAGGACTGGAAAAAAAAAAACACACCATCAATTTTAACAAGTGTAACTCAAATGGTGTCAGCTCATTATAGAATACTAATGAACAATTAGCTAAATAAAAGCAATCTCACCTTACTAACAATGGAAGCAGCAAGAACCACCTAATCACACATTCAAAAAAAAAAAATTGTAAATTTCAGCACAAAAAGATGAAACATGTTTACCAGTTTCACAAATAAAAAAACTTCGAAATCAAATATCTGGTATGAATTTTCTTAGTCTCTTAACATTCACAAAAAAAATTTAAGCTTTAATTTAGAATCAACCTCAATCAAATCATGCATACAAATGATTTCTTATTTCATTTGAATCCATTCATGGATGAATAGAGTTAGAAACACCACAAACTCCTAATTCGCATTCATATGAATCCATTCTTCTAAAAATGGCTTCCTTTTTTAACACACGTATGCAATAAAGTATACCTTACAAGGGATACCAGTCAAGTGATCACCATTACAAAATTGGAAAACTGCATCGATCTTGATTAACAACTTAAGGAAACAGAGAACCAGATTTTCTCAGTTAGTAATTACAAATCTAAAGTTAAAAACCTTCCAATAGCGTTCAGTGATTTAACCTTGAGATCAACAATTGATTCTCATCAGGTTTCTCCTACGACTTCAAGTGAATCTTCCAATTGACGTTTATATTCACTCTACCTTTAATTTTCATATAGTCCATCGTTTTTGTCATATGTATCTATGATTCGGTGTATTTACGTAATTGCAAATACTTGTTGGTACAAAGTAATTCATGTGGACATATCTTCCCCGTATGATGATTATGACACTGAGGAGATCAATGAGAATTACTCCGAAATTTTCGAAAGATCCGCTGGAGATGAAGAGAACCTTGTGGAGAGTTCATGTGGACCGGAAGGAGACTTAGAGAATCCATCGCAAATATCAAAAGGCGTGAACCAAACGAATGAGAGACTGCTTCAAATGTCTCTTATATGCTCCCTCGATTAAAGAAAAATGAGTCATGAGAACGGTGAAAAACTTCATTTCGGACTACATCATGCCTTATGTCACACTTGTACATGCTCCAATAAAAAATTTTACGCAACTATGACCCAAGGGCACAGTGGTCCAGTGATTCCTTTTCTTTTTTTTGATCGGTAAATAAGTAGTTTTATTGAGACTAGAGCCAACAAACGAAAACAAATACAAGAAACTAGTCACTCACCAAGGTAGGACAAGTAATCCTCCTGAAGAGAAATAAGCAAGCAAACAACCAAGTAAAGAAAAACCGAAAAGAAAAACTCTGCAGTATAGTAAACACAAAAATACATATACTACTTGGTTCTCTCATGGTGGTTCGAAAACCACCGTCTTCCAATTGATCATGAACTGTTTAAGAGAAATATTCTGAAACTCAGGCCGAAGATATAGCCAATATGCAATAGTTTGCTTGATGGATTGGATGATCTTGGCTGTTGTGGAAGACTTGTTTTTGAAGGCTCTTCTGTTTCGCTCCTTCCAAAGATTCCATAAAATAGCAGCTGGAAGGGCCTTGATGACAAGTGACTTTCTCGAACTAATCAAGGGGCATGGCCAAGTACTAAGAGACGTGTGAATTGAACGAGGAAGTACCCAGTTCAGATTAAATTCAACCTTGACAAAATTCCATATGTAGATAGCAGTCGAGCAGTGGAGGAGTAAGTGTCGTGAGGTTTCTTCATCATTGATGCACAAGTAGCAATGATTTGCCCAGTCTCTCCACCTTCGTTTGATTAATTTGTCTTGAGTTAGCACTTTATTTTCGCCGCAAGCCAAAGAAAGAAACTGACTTTAGCCGGCCACAATTTGGACCATATTCTATTTGGGTGAACACAATCAGTTTGATCCTCTTCAACCATGTTTCTTGTAATCAGTCATTGATAACACTTCTTGACACTGAACTCGCCAACTTGATGACCATCTTTCCATAGTCTAACATCTGCGGAGCTTGACGGAGTACCTCCATTGGTATCGAGAAGGTGCAGCACGGTTTCTATTTCCGAAATTACATTGTCGTGGACTCCCCTCGTGATGCCTAGTTCCCATATCTCAGTGTTGACATTGTACATTTGACTGATGGTGTAATTTTTCGTAGAGCAAACACTATAAACTGCAGGAAAACGCTGAAATAATGGCTGATCTCCCACCCAAGTGGTTCAGTGATTTCTTATCACCCAATCGTATTTCAGCTTTATAAGTTTGCACCTTTGCAAACAACAATACTACCCTGAGTTATGCAATGGAAGACTTGGATTTTATCTTTTTCTTTAATTGTGTCTCATACCACAAAGAGAGGTTAATGCCATGCTTATGCTTCACAAATTTAGGGAGTATTTTCGTGTCAATAAAACACCAAGACAATTTATTAGCCAACGAATTTATTTTCATTAAGTTAAGGAGAAGATTACGAAATTGTGTCCAACCAATGGACTTACAAGCTTATTCTCTCTATAAAATTAAAACACATTCTTTACTGCAATGGGGTTCCTCCACACTCTGAATCAAGCATATGAAACACTATCGCATAGTTAGCCTGTACTAAGTAGCCTTGTTTGTCTCAGCCATGATGGCGCTTCATAGTCGTACTATGCACCTCCATTGGCTAGCAGCACTATCAAAATCTTAAATAGTGTGTTCTTGGTCGGGTCAAGGAAGTACAATCCTTGAAATCGATCACGGCGTTAGGGCTTCATTGAATCATGAAGCATAATTCGAATACTTGTTGTACTCGCCAGTTAAATTGGAAAGGTATAATTATTTTCTAAAAGAACCAAAAGATCCTTGAAGGCAAGGGTACACCATTCTTATGTTCGTTTTCCTTTCTCTAGTTTTAATCCAATTTTCCAATAATTTCTTCCGGGAGTCGAACTATTGTAAATTCAGTATAAGTACACGATAAATGAAGATGGAAATACTTTGTATTCATAGATTAACATAAGGACTTATTGGAGAAAGGAGAGAAATGGATAATGAAAAGACGAGGTACCCAAATACACCACAATCTTTTATTTTGATCACAACCTATACAAGACCCACTGTGTATAAACCTCTTAGAGATACAATCACTTAAGGAATATTTCAACACTGTGTCCACTTGATATAGGGTTAGTCCGAACTGGCCTAACTCGTGAATTAAATATCAAAGGAAAGTGGAGAAAACCAATACACTTTGTGTGATTGTCTATGGATATGAAATCGAGACAATACAACAACAAAGTGATCACTTGATAAAAAGTACGGAAATAACCGAAACCAATGGGATCAATATCAAGTGTCATGTTAACATACAAAGTGCAATTTAATTTAATTATAATAAAACAATTATAATGCGGAAATTAAAAGTAATGGCACAACAAGATTTTTTTAATGAGGAAACCGCAAATGCAGAAAAATCCGGGACCTTGTCCAGAATTGAATACTCTCAGGATTAATCCGCTATACAAAATCTAAACCAACTTCCTATAGTTGAGACCAAGAAACTAAATCTATAGCTCACCTAGTTTCGTCTGTATCCCTGCGCCTCCAACTTGCGATAAGTCACGCACTTGGAACAATTCATTTGGTTCGTATTCCAAACCGTAAAAGAACAACAAATCTGTTCCGTAACAACTCTTTTCAACCAAGTGATATGAGTTTGACAAAAGGCTCTTCCGTTTATCCCGATATACTCCTTTGTCAGGTCCTTAGATCTATCTCAATAACAACTATCTAAGTAATTGTATCTAAATTTTGCAATCAATACTTTTAATCACAAAGAATTGTATTGATGTCGATCTTCTCAACTAACCAATCAAATCTATCACAAAGATAAACCGATTATAGTTGAATCATTTTCCAGCCGAAACAAGTATTGTGCACACCAAAGATTATGAACCCAAATCAGAAATCTTCTTCGTCTTCAAATCTTCTTAGATCTTCAATAAACACCTGCACACAACTAACTTGACTCTCTTGTGATCAATCACACATAGAACGAAGTCTGTTAACAAAAGCCTACCAACAAAAGTTATATAGAGAGAAAATGAAGGGGATTTGCTGGATACACATTTCCCGTCACTAGGTAAAGATGAACTTGGCCAAAGCAAAATCTTACCAACACATATTTTGAGAAATAGATAGGCGAGATAAACTCGGCTCGAAATAGCCAATGTGTATAATCAAAGTCTATATAGCAAAACGACTTTTGTCTCAAAATAGGAGATAGAGTAGATAGACTTTTGAGTGATAGATAAGTTCAAGTCTCCACATACCTTTTAGTCGATGAGGTTCCACCAGTTCCTTGAGTAGTTCTTCGTCTTATATGAGGATTGTCGTAGATTTCTTGAGCTCAAATACACTTTCTATCCTAGTCCGAGACTTAGCTATAGTAGACTAGAAATCAAGACTTATAGTTTTGATCACTAACATTGACAAACATGCTTGAGATAACAATGCATGCGAGTTCGACCGAGCAATGCTCTAACAACTTTACATGAGTTTCCTACGAATTATCAATGGTTGTTTGGATCATTTAAGTTTCAGTAATGCCGTTCATTTTTTCTCGATCAATTTTCCTTACCCGATCACGGAATGGCGTAACAACACGATTAATTGATTGAAAACGATCTTGGGTTCCCCGTTTCAGAAACGAACATTGTGAAAGTGTTCTGCCAAAAAGACGTATCCGACATGCTTTGACCGCGCATAACATTTTCTATCCTATAAAAAACGTAGGCTTTGCATATAACCAAATACTCTTTTTTAGTAAATTTATAACCACCAATTCTAGCAGACATTTTCCAATAACAAAATTACTTGATTTACCGAAAATATCGTATGAAAGAATGTTAGTACCACTAGTATCCGATATATATACCAATAATAGATTGACTTCCCTAACCAGTGGTAAATTTACTCGCATAATTAGGTGCGATGAACATAAAATGGAAAAATAAAGGTCCTTTTGTCTATACCATTATTTTCCGCTCATTCATAACTATACAGCTTTACCCTTTACTAATAAACAAATCGACCGCATTAATATCAAGCTTTTTGGTGGAATGGTTAATTAAATAAAGGGGTAATTTGCATTACCTCCTCCGGTGAAGATCATAATTTGAGTTACCTCCCCTACAGAGATCAAATTAGTGAAACCTCCCCTCGTTAGGATTCCGTCCAAAGGTCAGTTAGCTGAGTCACCAGCTATATACAGGTGGATGAAACCAGAAACGGGGTACTCAGGTACCCAAAATACCCTCATCTTCAACACGAGATATTTTCTTAATTTCACCTGCAGCATCCTCATCAATCAATCACCGAGAGCAAGAGAAGTTCATCGATCAAATTCACAACTGTTTGATGACCCAATTTTAGCTTTATGACTCGATCAAATTCGCAACCACAACAACATTGAAATTGGTTGATTGACTAATAGGAGGAACAAATCAAAATCCAAACAAAAATTCCAGACCTTAATTCTCCTAAACCAGATTAATAATCTCGCTTTCCATTACTGCACGTGAAAGCAGAAGCTAGACGGGTCTCACCATTGACCAAGCTTCTTCTCCTGTTCCGGCCATACCTGAATTACTGAGAACCACCATCACAGCTTCATTACTCTATCTGAGTTCGAGAACAGAGCATCATTAACAGCTACGCTCCATCACCAAAACCGGAAGCAACCATTAATCATTGTTCTCTTCAATTCCCACGCATCATTCTCGTCAACAGTAGCAGCTCGAATCACCGGCATCGTGAGGATAAATCAACGGCAGCAGGGATCATCACTGCTCGTATTCAAGCTCTTCTCCTCTTTCATATTTGAAGGATATTAAATCTCATCATTATCTGTTCTGATCACCGAGTTCAGCATCACCATCAATCCAAAACGGATCTTCCCATTTTGTTCCCTAAATGAATATTTGAAGTTAGGGTTTTAGGTTTCACAAAACTTAGAGCTACAACTTAATCAAACCCTTCGTCTGATTCTTCCCATACCCGTCATCTAAAACAAAAATTACCTAAACCCACGACTTTAATTTCAAAAATCAGCAATAATTTCTTATCAATTTTGAAATTAGGGCAAGCTGGATGAGATTTAGGGATTTTAAAGAGGATGAACGATGTTGTCTAATTTGTTGTGTGCTGGAGAAGACAAAATGAGTGAATGATGTATTAAAGAAGAGTTAGTTTGGTTTATTGGATTACTTCAACTATACTTACAGAGAACAAAATGGAGTTGGTACCTGGAGGGAAGAAGGTATACCAATGGTGGTCCTGTTTTTTTTATGCAAAGGGTATTTTAGGGTGTTAAGAATGAGTATTTATATTGATGAGAAACAGGTGCACTGCACGTGCATAATTTAGCCACGCGGACACTTTATTGAGTCAACTAATTTTGAATGGACGGAATTCCTAACGAGGGGAGGTTTTGCTAATATTGTTTCTGTAGGGTAGGTAACTCAAATTATAATCTTCGTCGGGGGAGGTAATGCAAATTAGCCCTTAAATAAAATTAATAAAATAAAGTAAGAGAAAAATGCCTCAGCTAAGTCTGAGCAAAACTTACAGGGTTTTATTATTTTGCATGAGAGTCAATACACTGAAAATGTAAAAATTAATAAATGATACGAATGATTTTGTTAGTTTTGCATTTATAGAGAGCGAAATTTAAAAAGCCCAAATGCACATTATTTCTCCTGTTTCCTATTATTTTTTTGCATTTTCTAATTTCAGTAATTAATTTTTATCTTCCATATGGGTGTGTAAGATAACTTTTTGTACCCTCTGGAAAGAGCTACAAAGCCCGCCTAGTTCATGTTAACTTCCACTAACCTAAAAGAAGGTTTCGGAAATTTCCACGTAACTTTCTTCATAAGTTACTTGCATATGAAGTTTATCTCATAATTAGGATCTAACATACACTAAATAAATTCATGATTCTAAACCATAGAAAAATACACGATCCTATCCTCTTGAACCCGAAAAAAACAATTGTAATGCTTATATCTATAATCCACTTCTTCCTGAGGGAATTCATTCGTTAATGTTGGCGTAACTTACAGAACCACAAAATAAGCATTTGTACAATTAGAAAAAAAACCTCTATTAACGTTGCTTGAATATGGAGGGGGAGGAGGTATGGAAGATTATTCACTATGTTATTTGTTGGATATTATGGAAGGAGCAAAATGGGAGAGTCTTTGGTGGTCACCAGAAAAATATTGCGCAGAATATTGATCTTGTTAGGCAACTTGTTGTCTTATGATCTTGTGACACAGATTCTTTTAAATTTGTTCCCTAATCTCATTTGGAGCAATTGGGAAACTCTCATGAGAGAGTGATTAGCTTTGTAATCTGTATTTCTTTTTTTCTCTTTTAATATAACCTTTTCTTCGAAAAAAAAAACTCTGCTTGAGTTATGTTACACACATATATATGTGACACACGTTGTCATAAATATCAATTAGGGATGGCCATTTGTCCCACCCAAACCCATCCCCGTGGTTACACGCCCCGTTTGAGTAGGATTTTACCTGCACAAACGGGAATGGTCGAGTATGAGTAATACCCGAAACTTAAGTTAGCGGGATGGGATTTAAGTTCCCCGCCCCATACCCGCCCTGTAGCTTTCATATCATAGGGGTTTAGGCTTTTATGCAAGAATTTGTATCGAATTTTTATACTTCCACCATTTAGTCGAGCTTTCTTCCATTTATTATATTCTTGATCGTTCTTTTATGTTCATCACTTTCGCTCCTTTGTTGTGATCGGAAATATTCTCTGAAAGTTAAAATAGAGAAAATAAAGCAGATACTGAAATGATTAACGTGGACGTAGATAGAATGAGAAAGGAAAAAGTAGAAAAACTAATAAATCATTTAAAGATTCTTTTGTTTACTTTAAGATGGATTTGTGAATTAAAAATTTTAGAATACATTATTCTTACGTTATTATTTTTATATGAATCATATTAAGTTTTGATTATAAACAAATTTAAGGTGTTGGTGTCCAGCTTGTTGCTAGGTTGCCCACCAAAAGTTTGTAATTGTCTATTCTATTATTTATTTTATTTATAGAATTTATGTATTAACTCAGTGTTGCGGGTAATCCATAAAAAACCCGCTCCATATGGGTATTTTCCATATCCGTCCCGCCCCAATTCATATGGATAACGGGACGTGTATGGTTTGGTTTCCTTTTTTTAGGAATGGGATAGTGACTGGGATTGGCATACCCGTCCCATGACCATCCCTAATATCAATTCGGTTTACTGACGCCGCTTGAGTTATTTCGAGGACATCGTGCCAACGTGCTTGCATTAATTGTTGCAAGTCTTAACAACTAATCGCGTATCAAAAATAAGGTACGATTAAGGTTGTCAGGTACTTTTGCTAATAGGTTACAATTCAACTTAACTCTTTTTTCTCATAAGAAAACAAAAAATCAACTCAACTCTCACAATCATATATCTAATCAGGTGGTAACTAATGACATGATAAAGATCACCAAACATGTTGTTTATTAGGTGTGAACAAATGATATAATAATGATCGCGATTTGGGTATCATAGACTAAATTAATCTGTTGTTGATGAAGATATCTCTAGCTCGATCGAAACCAGCAACTGCAAATCTTTTAACTCATAACTTAGCTGTATTCATGTGCTCCCACGAGGGGCACGGCCGATATTATTAATTTGTTCGACCAGTTGTATTAGAAATTTTCAATTTATTTGGATGGGCTGTATGTAATTGTCATGCACTGAACGAGTTATTAATCAATCTTTCTATCATTAACCTTACTTATTCTACAGCTAATTAAACATAAGAAATGAGTTGCTAACGTAGTGTATGTTAGTGGTAGTCAAGTATATGTGGCCAGTTTTTCATACTTACCTACTAAGTTCAAAGGGTTATTAAATTATTTATGTATTTTTTCTCACACAAAAAAGTTCAGATTTGTTTTTCTCTGAATATATATAATCCCTTCCGATACTCAATCATGATTCTGCGGCTTGGAATACCGCAAATGCATGTACGGTTCAAAATTTGTTATAATATAATATAGCCTCATGGCCTCATGATCCTATGCTACTAAGGGCGAGTATTTTGTACATTTGCGATCACATATATCCTAAGTGATCACATCACTAGCTCCTTAGCCTTACCCTTGGTATATATGTGCCCAACACCCTGCTGATAGAATGCAGTTCTTGAACGTAAACAGAGTCGTTTTTTCATCGATAAAGAAAATGCATTCGGGTATCATTGTATTATAGTTGTAAATTTACTGGGTAATGATATCAATAATCTTAGTTCGAAACTCGTCAACATCAAATTTTTTATCGATCAAAAAAATAATAATATATAAATAAAATATGCATCAGACAAGAAACAAAGAAGCGACATAGAGAAGTACCACCTAAGTTAGAATGTACAAGAAAAACAACGGTACAAAAACAAGCTTGGAGCTATAAAAGTACAAAACAAATTAAGGAGGATTAATATATATTTCCTTCCAGTTCACCATCACTTGGTATTCAGAAACAATGATGATGATACAATGCACCAAGTCTTTGGATCTTAACAATATGTACACCCAATGCGTGCTCCAACTCTAGGGGAACGGAAGAAATATAAGTCAACTGAACATTATCTCTCGTGGATCGATACAACTAATACTAACAATAAACACTTGTTAATCAATCAACATCAACATTATTAGTTAACCACTTGCATCGAATTATTGCTGACTGCTAACTGTTAAGGATCCCTTAACTTCGTTCACTATCTGTCTTATATATATATATACATATATAGCTATCTATTTTCATTTCTATCCATCTCTTGATTGCCATTTCTTTCTTTTTCTTGCTTTCTTTCTTTCTTTTAGCTAGTTTTCAATTAATCACACTTCCAAAATCGCCATGTCTAGGGAAGATGGTGATGAACCATCACTGGAAACGGTAATGCTTTGCAAGCTTATTGCTGAATCTCAAGGAGACATGCTGCAAAAACTTCATGAATCTCAAGGAGACACACTGCGAGAACTCATTGGATCTCAACAACGCAGCCAGGAACACATGTTAAAAAAGTTAACCACAAGTTTTAAATCGGGACTAGAGGAAGTACTCAATCGTCAAAATAAGGCCGGCGGTGAAGACGAAAAAGAAGATGAGGCTGATCCCGAAAAGAAACCAATCATTGCGGCTGGTAAGGATACTTTTATCTCTTACCTACAATATGTCTAATTTTGACACATATACCGAGCTTTGCAATAATGTAAACCTTCTGATAAAAAAAATCTTGTTACAGATCTGGATGGTAACAATGTTTTGGATGAGTATCAGGAGTTATACGACAAAGTATGTGCGGGGAACAAGGGCCGAGTTGTTGAATTACTGACGATATATTTTCCAGAAGCTGCTGGAATAGCAATTACATGCGACAATGAAACAATATTGCATATAGCGGTAAGAAGCAGGGATAATCTGGAGATGGTGAAAGAGCTCGTGAAACGCATGACCCCTGAAGCCCTGGAAATAAAGGATAAATATGGTTCCACAGCACTTCATGTGGCTGCCTTACATGGACAAAAACAGGCTGCCGCACAAATCATAAGCAAGAATCTAAAACTTACCCAGATGCGCGATGAATATGACAGGATACCACTTGAAACTGCTATTGTACATGTAAGCGATGGACAAAAAGACACTGTTAAGTATCTTTACACTAAAACAAGGGATGAATACCCAAGTCCATTCTCTGGTCCTAATGGTGCTGAGCTGTTATGCAGTGCAATCGAATCCGGTTTCTACGGTGCGTCAGAAAAGCTAGCGGTTATGTCGTCTTACTTTGCTTATTTTCCAATTAATTTGACTCTTTTAACTACTAAAACTGTTTTATTTGTAGATCTGGCATTGGCTCTTGTCGAAAAGTTCCCAAAACTGGTTACTGAGCCAACCGATGGACCCAGAGGAGTTGGCGGATTGAAGGTTCTTATTGATAGGCCGTTTGCATTTGAAAGCGGGGCAAACCTATCTCGTTTGCAGGGCTACATCTATTCATGTTAGTAATTATGGGCACTCTAGTTTCGATTTTCATATACTAGCTAGTGTCTACTTGTTTTTCTAATTATTCAACCTTGCTATTTAGATCGCTCCAAAGCGTTAGGGACAAAGAAACCTAAGCCTCCACTAGGAGAAAAATAGGAGAAAACAGAAGAGAAAACAGGAAATAAAAAAAAAACATAAATTCCGTAAAAAGGAGATTAGTAAGAGATAGGAAGAGAGAACAAATTTTAACTAGAGGAACTCGGGGAAGAGAAACAAAATATTCAAACAATTATGAAACTGTCAAACAACTATTAATAATTCTTTGTTCAAAGAAAAAAAAACAACTATTAATTAATGGGGAATTTTATTTCAAGCCCAATCCTTTTTTCTTTTATATTAGAAACCCATCAATAAAATGACATATATTAGAAACCCATAACTAATTTTTTTAGTTGATTACATTAATAACCTTCTACCAAATTAGGAAATTAATGATTTAAAAAAAAAAAAATCTAAAACAATTGGAGATAGAAAATTTTATTCCTATAATTACTCTTTCCTAAAATTGCTCTTTACGGTGAAAATTTTAAGTTTAATAGAATTATTCTTTTCCTAAAGGCTAAAATTACTCTTCCTTGTTTATCTCTCCTAATTAGTTTAGGTAAGTCAAATTAATACTTTTAAATGGATTATAGGATTCAAACATCCTCCTGTCCACACATCACATCCATAACGTGGGTAAAAAAAATAAAGGAAACCCCAATCATCAAATTAAATTAAGCATGTTATGAGATTTAGGAAAATTCCATTTTTCACAAATTACTCTTGCCGAAGTTTAAAGTTTTCACAATTGATAAAGTGTGAAAATCACAGTTATCAACTTTAAGGAAATTCGGAATTCTCACATTTCATGACAGATGAAAATCAGAATTATGAACATTTTCCATTATAGCACACAGAATTCATATTGACACTTATCTCGTTATCGTAGTGCAAGTTGACCCGACGTAAAATCTATGTACGACTCTTAGAAGATATTTTCTAGTCGACCCGGTACTTGCTATCGGAAAAGACTTTGGATTTGGATTTGGACTTGTCTCGTTGTCTTCCTTGGTGAAGATAAGGCAATAAGGTGAAAAAAATCAAATTATCATCCCTATATAAGGTGAAAAAAATCGAATTATCATCCATATATAAAGGTGAAAGATCAAAATAGCGTACATATATAAGGTGAAAGACCAAATTATCATCCATATATATATGGTGAAAAGATAAATTATCATCCATTTATAAAGTGAAAGACCAAATTATCCAAATATATGATGTGAAAATCAACATATCATCCAAACATATGATGTGAAAAATCAACCTATCATCCATACACAAGGTGAAAAATAAAATTTTGATCACTTTAATTAAATTTCAAAAATTGATCAAGTTAATTTTTCACGAGGCTACCCAAGCAAAAAATGGAAGTAATGTCCACAAAGACATTGGGATTGCATCTTTTGGATATTACATTATAATTAGCCCTGCCACCACCATTGTCGTGCTTATAAAGTACTGTACCTTGCTCTACCTCTATAGGCAGGCTATTCTCTAATCCTTAGTACCACGTGATGACAAGTGATAACCAACGCTCCAGATAGCTATTATTTTCTCCATACGATTAGTAGGATTCGTAGTAGACACTCACAGGCTACAAAGCAATTCTACAGTAAACACATAAAGGTTGCTATCAACTTATTATTCACAGACCATTAACAAGGTCTAACGTTGGAACTTTTTACAATGAAAAAGAAGAGAGATGGAAATAGAATATAAAACTGGGAGAAAGATAAGGGTTTCTACCGTGAAAAAAAAGGAGAAGAGAGCATATCCGGAATAATAGAACAGGGAGAAAAAGAAGGTAACCATTATGAAAGTGAACATCGTAGAAGGAAAGAGAAAAAGGAGAAACTCCCGCCCTAAAAAGATGCCCAAAAAAACGTCCAGATTAATTAACCGTTATTAAAGAAATTATGTTAATTTTTTTTTTTGTTAATAATATATAACAGATAAAGGTTATTTTAGTCCATATGAGAAATTGAAATTTTAATTTCAATCTAAACTGTTATTTTCAACCGTAGATTATACTTTTTGGGTTATAGATATATACAATTTTAATGATGGGTTGTTAGAAGAAAGAGGAATCAAACTTGGGTTCCTCAGAAATTTCCACTGGCTTGTATTATTGTATAGCTTGGCAAGACATAACTATCTTTAAAAGGATGAAACAAAGTTCCCACGCGAGGAAAACTTTCTAAATTGTTTAGTTTAATTGTTACGTGCTTTTATTTGTACGAAAATCCCAAACATACCGTCTTTTTGGACGATCTAAAAACCAGCATCCCTTATAATTCCTCAGAGATAGGGTCTAGTGGTCTACGCACATCTATTTCTTGTGTGCGTGGCTTTTAGGTCGTCCAAAAGGAGGGTCTGTTTAGAAGCACTCCTGTTTCTAACTGTTTTATCCCAAATTTAACTAATCTAGTTTTTAATGCACTTTTATATGTATAAATCTTTAAAATGCCACATTTTTACTTTTTTCCATAATCCTTTCCTCCATTAACAATTTTTGTTCCTCCATACAGTAATATTTGCACTAGGCAATTATTTTCGGAACTCATCAACAAAATATAGCTGGTAAATGCGAGTACCAATATTACTAGGATAGATATTAAGAGATCCAGCAGTGATGATTATTTTATTTTACATGAACTGATACACATCCCATTACCAACGGTCTCCGTCTTTAGAAGTCGTGTAAGAAAAGGTGTGTCAAATGTCATTTTTTCTTTTCTTATTTGTACTTTATGGATTCAATGTAACTATCTTGCAAATGTTGGGGGTGCAGTAATTCATGTGGACAGATCATCTTCCCTAGATTATAAAACCGAGAATCACTCTTTGGAAATTTCCGAAGGCACCACCGGATACGAAGAGAACCGAGGGGAGAGTTCAGATGGACAGGAAGGAGATGTAGAGAATCAATTGAAAGCCAAAAAAGCTCCCTCACCTGAAAATAAAAAAGCCAAAGGAGTGGTGAAAAAATTCATTTTGAACTATATCATGCCTTACTATGCCCGAGGTGATCACTTTACTATGTCCGTGAATCTAGGCTGCTTATCGATTAACTGACGAATTCTACTTCTATACATATTGTTTTGACTTCTTCTTTTGTTAATCCAGCACCTCTTGTCAGACGTCTATATAGTCAGAAGGTGATCCACCAACAAGCCTTGGAATTGGTTAATCATATGGTAAGAAATATCAAACAAACAATCCCTAGTGGGCAAGATGTAACAATTTATCTAAATAAAAATGAAGTTATGAAGACGGCAATAGAATATGGGATCACTGAGTTTGTAACGGTGTGTCTGGATGAATACCCTCACCTGATTTGGGATAAATTTAATGATCTCACAATGATACAAATGGCAGTTCAAGAACGAGATGAAAATATTTTGAATCTCATATTGGAAACCAGTGGAAATGATAGAGGTTTTCTAGTTTCTAGGGAAGATGATAAAGGTAACAACATCTTACACTACGCTGCAAGACTTGCGCCTTCTGCTAAACTAAATTTGGTATCCGGCACAGCTTTACAATTACAACGAGAGGTACAGTGGTATAAGGTACGTAATATGCATTCTACCACCTAACAAGTTTCAGTCTGATTTCTCACTAGAGCTGCTAAGCGTTATTTTGATTTATAATTATTTGCATCTTTATTATCAAGTAGTGTTTCTAAAAGTAATCTCATAAATTCATCAGGGGGTTGAAGCAATTATACATCCAGATTATAAGTACCAGAGAAATAAAAACGACGAAACAGCCAAGTCTATATTCACGGAGCAACATAGAGACTTGGTGGAGAAAGGAGAGCAGTGGATAAAAGATACATCCGGCTCCTGCATGGTAGTTGCCACACTTATTGCTACAGTTGCGTTTGCAGCCGTGTTCACCGTCCCAGGTGGTAACATTGGTGATACTGGTGACCCCAAAAATGGTCTCCCAGTTTTCTTGAACAAGTGGATATTTCTATTGTTTGCAATAGGTGATTGTGGTTCTCTTTTCGCGTCAGTTACATCGGTTCTCATGTTTTTAGCAATCATGACCTCTCGTTATTCTGAAGATGATTTTTACAAATCTTTGCTACAGAAACTCATAATTGGGCTGCTAACTCTATTCTTTTCTATGAGCGGCATATTGTTAGCCTTTGCTGCAGCATTTACCCTTGCTTGCGGGGATAAATATTGGTGGGCTCCAGTTCCATTGGCAATATTTGGTTTGGTTACGATAATCTTATTTGCGTTGTTGGAATTTCCGTTGTTTGCCAGAATGGTAGTGTCTACTTATTATCCTTGCGTTTTCCGAAGCAAGGAGGATGATGCTAAGAAAAAAACCAAGAGATTTACTGATAATAAGAAAAAAACCTCGAGATCAAACAAGCCAATTGATCCCAAGAAAGAACGTTGATCAGGTTTTTCTGGTTTAGAACTTGGAGGATTTGTTAGCTCTCATCAACGAAGAACCAACCAAGTTGGTCAGTATTTCATGCTAGTGATCATTAGTTGGTTGTTGTGGGTATTGTCATGTATTTTTTTTTCATGTCCTCTTCTTGTTTATTTAATTATTTTTTGTTGAACATTTTATTTCAAGTGGTTGGTTGTTTTTTTGATCATAAATGAATAATTTTGCCGTTTGCTTCCTTTAATTATATAGGCTCTTCGTTTATGTAACCTTGGAAATGTTTATGATTTTTTTTTTTGTTTTTAATTAGGTTGAGAAAGTAGTTACTTAATACAGAAATTATAATTTTTATACACTTACTCTACCTCATCTCTCGGAATTTTTTTTGATCTCATAGTGCGAATTCAAAATAAAACTAGCAGTTTTTTTTTACCACTGTTGGATAATCAAAATATGACATCAGCTAATTATTAACTTAATCACAGTTATATACCATATTTTTGAAATAACTACCACAAACTGAGCTCATATAACCATGTGTTTCTTGCGGTGTAAATTTCTAAAACTTCTCCAGAATCATATAAGGGGGGCTACCATCATGAATATCTTTCCTTCAATCTCTTGTTACGAAAATATTTTTAATGTTTGTTTGTGTTATGATCATGTATGATATTCCTCAACTTTTTTCCAGTGTTATGCATTCACCCCTATTAGTAGGGGCTCATATCCATCATAATAAAATTCATCATAGTTTGATATATTAAGATTAATAGAGCAAGGTCAAAAAAAAACAAACAAACTAGTATATAGGTTTTCATACCTCTTCTTGATTCCATTTACAATAACATGTTATGTTACAGTAGTACACTGACCTCAAATCACATTCTCTTTCTTTACTGATGATCAATTAATTACCAATTTAAATAATTTTAGGTTGATGGTTGTAGAAGAGCACATAAAATTGTTATGAGCTACTGATATATATATATATATATATATATACAAGAATGATTTGTCAAATCGTCTCAAGATTGCAACTACGAAGACAAGAGAAAATCAAAGATCATAGTTGGAAAGGATTTTAATAAACATCCATGGAATTTGAACTAGGATCTTTAAGTGATGTCCATGAAAAGCAAACATTATTGACCGAGGTGAGAAGTATATAACCAGATTCACATATAATAATGGTTGTTGAGATTTTCGAAAAATTACAAAGTTATTACGGGTATCATGGTGTGCAAAAAATAATATTCGGATTTGGCAAGATATGTTGGTTTATTTCCAAAATATAGTATTAAGTATAATGTTACCTAATGCAATTTCTTGATTATCCCACCGTAGGATAGCTGCCAGTTCTAAATTGAACTAGCACTGCGAGATACAATTTTTCTATATCCTGAATAAACCCAAATTCAATAATCTAATGAAACCCGCATAACTGAATTTTAGATTAAGAGATTAAATCTAATTTCCAACATAGTCTCCCAAATTCAGTTAATATGATCTCTTATCGAAAGACTTGTTCTCTCCATATCGAAACAAGAACGAAAACCCGAGCAGGGAAAGTAAGGAAAAAAGTTCCCATGAATGATTTCTTGAATTTTACAGATTTTTATCCATAAGGATATAACTAATTGGAAATAGTACCTAAAAATATCAATTTTTCATTATTGCCTTAAGAAATATGTAAACTTGAAATATGTCATCTTTGGTGGGACGGAGGTAGTACTAAAATCATTAATAAATTTTTTGACTGTTTTTCAATATAAATTTAGACGACTTCCTTAATTTTTATCTATCGTAAAACTATTTAGTGTAAGCTTGTTTTTGACTAACTGTATTTTGTTTTGAACACAATTAAATAAAAATTATCAGAAAAATCCGTTGATATATATATATTTCCGTTTTTAACAAATGTATTCTTGTTGTTTTTCCTTTTTCAATATTCCATTGTTTGCATTGTTAAAATTTGTTTTTAACAAATTTTTTCCATATTCTTCTAATTGAGAAACAACTTTCCTCCAATTTGTCATCAATCCAAGCACATTAATCTATACTTCATTTTTGTTCTGACCACTCTAATCTTGCTTCTTATTATGCACAACAGACAATCCTAAGCTTGCGAATATGTTGAATGTTGGATCAGTAATTAAGTGCATAGCTGCTTAGTTTCCTAAGTATCTCTGCTCCTTCGATTTCTAGATTCATGCACGTGAATAGCAAGTCCTTTGGATCATATTCCAAATAGCAAAGGAAGAATCTGTTTTATAACCACTCTAATCACTCTTTACTAAAAGATATTATGATTTGTTGCGCAGAACTAATAAACTCCTTTGTCTGGTTAGATCAATCTAAACTTTGATTACCGAAAAAATCAATATCTACATTAGCAATCAATCAATATGAACTCAAAGAGTAACTATAAAGCGATGTCAATCTTACAAAACTAGACAATCAAGTCTACCAAAGATAAACATGAATCTAGTTGGATCCCATCCGATCAAGGTTTGTGCACTAAATCCAAAAGATACGAAAACTAAAAAGAAACTCTTCTTCGTCTTTGAATCTTTTATTTCCTTCAATAACCTACACAACACAACTTGAATCCTCTTGTGATCAATCACACAGAACGGAGTCTGTTAACAAAGGATTATAACAAGATGTCTTAGATTCGAAAATGGTTCTAAAGATCCCGTCGATACTTTGATCTAGTTTGAGTGAGCCTTATATCAGAAGAGAAGGTTCTCAAGAATAAATAAACTAGGTGCAATCAAAGTCTCAACAACCGTTAGTCAATCAAATAAATAATTGAAAACTTAAGTAACAATGCAATTATCTAGGTTCCACCAACGGTACTCGTAGAGCTTCTTGATCCACATAAGTCTTTAAACGCGCGGTCATAAGAGATTTCGCCTAATTATGGTACTTTCCTCTCCGGATAGACGGCTCCACCAGAAACAAGAATGAAGTTTTCATGACTCTTAGGATAGTTTGCAATAAATACAAACTCAAATATTTATAAACCAAGGTTGTTTGGACTACAAAGGAAATTCCAAAACCGAAAATATTCTCAAGATATTAACATTAAGGTACCTAATTTCGGTTTTCTTATTTCCACTTAAATACCAAACCATATTTCCAAAATCTCTCATAGAAAACTTTTATTATTAGTATAACACATTAATTAATAATATTTTCCAGAGGATCACCTTGAGCATCAAGGAATATCTTTGAACAATTAATGATAAGAGTTATGTACATGTTCAAATGATGTCGACATCTAGAAGTTTCTCTCAGCAAACCCTAATTCCAAGATCACACAAAACATAAAGAGATATGTGAATTTGGAAACTCGGTTTTGCTCCTTGAGATCAGTTGTACCATAACTCATAATGTAAGTTGTGACCGGTTATACCATGCTTCCTAAACTAGGTTATGACCGGTTACATCATGCTTCCCAATGTAGGTTGTGATTGGTTACACCTTGCTTCCCGAAGGTATCTTGTGATTAGTTACACCTTACTTCCCCAGTTATACTTATACCGAGTTAGCTTGTGAGCGGTTACACCTTTCTTCCAAAAGTAGCTTGTGACCGATTACAACTAACTTCCCAATATAGCTTGTACTCAAAACAACGCGGGCACATATCGACCTTTAATGACTTGTGCTTGTGAACCTTACTTATATCGAAGACTTGGACCAGACTCTTTTTTTCAGATAGTTATAGCAGACTTTCTTGTGAGCTTGTGAACGGTTACACCTTGCTACACAAAGTATCTTGTGACTAACTACAACTTGCTACACACTATAGGTTATGACCGGTTATACACTACACCAGAAATCACCTTCTTCGATGGACTAGATCTGTCGGTGACGAAGATTATTGACAGACCTTACCCGTCAGACAGCCTGTCAGTTTTTGAGGTGTCAAAAATCTTAATTGATAGTCACCTACTGCCAGTAATCATTAATAATAAACAACAAACCCTACCTTTCAATAAATTTTGTCGGGCATTGCTTGTCAATTAATTGACAGCAATTTCTTTTTCTTTTTCATACATTTTTAATTTTTTCATAAGTTGTAAATAAGAGTAATCGGGCAAACTAAGAAGATCTTTAACTTCATAAAGTGACATATATTGTAAAAACTCAATCTCATACATATTCTTTGTCCAAATAACATCCAAGAAAGAAGATCCCAAACCACATTGCTAAATAAACAATCCCAAAACAATCTTGCATTGGCCTAAGAGAATACTAGAATCCAAAAATAACAGTGCCGAAAAGGCTTAACACCTGGTTTTGGCTAATTCATCACCTTCCCGATCATAATATCACCAAGCTTTCGGTCATCATCTAATTCCACAACAGTAACTAGCAGGCAAGTTTGAATCATCAAATTCCTACATCAATTAAAACCAACAATGGAAATTCAGTAATACAAAATAAACCAAAGGGTGTTAAATAATGTCAAACAGTAAGTAGAATTTATGTGATTGACATAGGAAAATATGAGGAGAGGAAAGAAAAAAGATCGCACGTTCGTGGAAAAACAGTTCTCCGTGAAATTTTTTTCATCCCAGCTGTTATTTAGATGACTAGTTTAGGTTTCTCAAGAACAATAGCTAATGTGGACGCGCTTGCATATGACGACAACTATGTAATGTGGTTATCATAGGAAGACTTACCTCGTTCTAGTTGGTATATCATCACGTTTCTTGTTTATCTTGAGTTACTTGTACTAATGAAGATTCCACATGTACAGAAATAAAGATAGCGGTTTTCATCAAATTCAATTCTAGTCTCCGAACATATCAGAATTATAGCATCCACGTCTTGCTCAGCCGGTATACGAGCATCTTCTGGTTCCATTAAGCACACTATATCAAAGCATAATACATCCGTAAACTGAAGAAAAGCTATATTAACATGTATATGTATATATCTGAGCTATGGTCTAAAAAGACTTGGCATAAGTGTATAAGTACGTACGTCAGAATCATACACAGGGAAAATCCAAAATAGTAAGATTAAGGGATTAGGCGCGCGTGTATTTGAATACAAGATACAAATGAATAGAATTCTATTCAATTTAACATTTGGAGTACCAGAACAAACCAAAACTCCAAGGTGATGCAGGGGAAGCTTGTGCAGATGATGACAAATAAACAACATTAATTCTTACATGATATCATACTTTAAACTACACGGGGATAAAAATTCAAACCATCATAAGGCACTTTGATCTTCGCCAGCACTCCTCTTAATACAACAGTTTGATGGGGAAACAATGAATACAGTGTTACTATAATGTGCTTTGAAATGATCTAACCACTTGGTTTCTTAACTCCCTGGTAAAAAATACATACAAATTTAAATTTCTAAACTATGCTCATTAAAAGTGAGTTTTTAAATCATATAAATTGAATCCCAAAAACGTTAACTAACTTAATAACAAAGGCCATGCAGAAATAAAACTTGGATTTATTCTCACCTGGTTTGTTGTTTATTCAAATATCGGGCGATCATCACTATCTCTTGTTTTGGCACAAAGGCAAGAGAGACCTTTGCACATCCACACAGCCAATCCTGCCACAACATCAGCTGAACAATATACCAGCAGTTAGATTGGAACTTGCATACTCTTTTATACTTGTACAAAATCATTTACCTAAACATACTGGTAGGAAACCAACATGATCAGAAGGGTGGCAAAGTTGTGGAAACTGGATTTGAGATGGATACAAATATAATACCTTGATGAATTTAAGGATTTCACTTTTAATCACTCAAAAAGATACTTAATGTCGCACGATAATGTTACTCTTTAATCATTAAGCTATATATATTGTCATTAAAAACTATGAAAGAAGTACAAGTAGTGATATTCAGCTTCATTCTGAAATTGGCATTGGTTGAAGCTGTTGTAGTTGATGTTGATGTTATCTAAAGCTACTGTAATTGAGCGGCTACGTTTTCTATTTAGACATGGAAAGAAAATAACAAGGATAAGCAAATACTTTAGGTTTTTCTTTTCTTCAGTAGAAAAATAAATTTACTAAAAGAAAGACATATTGCAAATGGTTGTTGCATGATCCTGCAATTAACCTTTAGTGCTATGTTCTCATATAAAGATCAAAGTTTACTCAAATGTTTTCATCCATAAATAAACTATAAGTATCGAATATAAGTTATTGTCGTCATTGAAAATTTACAAGATAAATAACAATAAAAAAATTAAGAAAGATAATGAATACTTATCTTCTATGTGATTCAATTACTACCATACGACATCACCTTCACCATTAATGGAAGCTCTGTGGAAGTTACCTGAAGAACTGAGGATTAAATTGAGAGAAATTTTTTCAATTAGATATCAACTCAGGGATCGAAATCGTATTACATATGCTGCTATACTATGAAAAATCTTTGATTGAGTCTACATCTGAACTAAAAAATCTGAACTATAATTTTTTTATTTGATCAAAAATCGGAATTGAAATCAAGATATACCTTAAAAATGACTGCAAATATACAAACAAGTTGAGATTAGAATCGACGGAATGAACAAGTTGAGATCAAGATTGAAATGAAGCTATCCAAACGAAATCAAATCCCACCACGAGTAGACAAGTTAAAACTAGTTTTTTTTTTCCTTTCAAAAAGAGTTCGAAAGAAAAGAGAGAAACGAACAGGGGGTTAGTCGTGGGAGAGTTTGAGAGATTTTAATGGAGTTAGCAAATCCCCTGTTAGTCGTGAGAGAGTTTGTCAAAATATTTTAAAATCTCTGTTAGTGGTGAGAGATTTATAGGGAGTTTCTAAAACTACCTCAAAATCCCTTAAACTCCCTGTTAGTGGTGAGAGATTTGATTAGAATCTTTTAAACTCCCTGTTAGTCGTAAAAAACTAGAGTCATAGGTAGTTTATAATTTGGGGGAGTTTGGGGGAGTTTCATGATGTTTTTGTGCTTGGACAAAATCTCTCAAAAAACAAGAGATTTCTGGGGAGTTTGGGTTAAACCCCCAAATTGACTAGACTCTCTCACACTCCCTCTAAATCCCTAGAGATTTAAATACATTAAAATCTCTCAAACTCTCCCACGACTAACACCCTGGAAACAGATAAAATGATTTACAGATTTTTTTTTCTCTCACTGGTTAGGTTCCATTTGTAATGCCTGTCAAAAATACAGCCCAGCAAGGGCCTGATTACATTACGCTATTTCAATAACCTTGGCCCATCGAAAACGAATCAACATGCATGCCTTGTCAAATTTTTCAAACGACCACTGTCAAATTTTCCCTGTTTTGGCGTAGTGATACCTCAATTCTCAACATATGTTAAGATAGGTTGTACCTTGTCATCTTGTACTGGTCATTCAAAAGATATTCAATAAAGAATTCGACCAATCATGATTTCCTTTCGATTACGAAACAGTATATGTACTTCCTTTAAAAAAATGTTATAAAACATTATTTCGTGGGATGAAATCAATACATATAGCTTACACATAATCAATTAACTAAATATAAAGATTATGTTGATGTCATATTTACGAAGTTCCAAAACATAAGCGTTTATACTTCGTAATTCAACAGATTCCTTGATACTTTTATCATAATGATATGATCAAGTATAATCACTAGAGTATTATATCTACATATTCGCATGTTATGTTTTCAATATGGTACGACTTGAAAGATACGTTAGGAATGGAAACAAGTCAAGTCAGTATTACTAACCTTAGGTGGAAGGATGATGCCCTCGTTGCAGTCGTTACTTCTTCTCATTCTTCAGGTCTTCGGAGTAATACTTGTACGTGTCAACATTCCTAGAATTTCTAGTCTAACCAAAACGAAGTTGACTCTAGTATTTAATCAAGCGACTCTAGATGAATTTTGATACTAAAATATGACAACTAAACTTGACATACCAACGCTTGGTGAGTTCAACCGAGCTATGCTCTAACACCAGCCTTGTAAAGCAAGTAACAATTCCACCAACAATTAGCTGGTGATGGTAAGGCTTTATCATTAATTTCTGAAGTGTTTCGTTTAAAATAGTATACATATATACTTGTTATACTTCCATTAAGTCAGTCGTTTTTACTTGTTCTTCACAAAGTCACCAGGTGCGCATAATACTTATTGGATGCATCCTTGAGTAGAATATTGTTCATGATATTTATTGTGCTTTTATGGGTAGGCCACCTACATAAACTGGCTTTCTCAAGTTCAGTACATCAGTCGAGGCTAATGTTGCAATGGCAGCTGCGCATGTTACAGGTGATTCAGAGATTCTTCTGAAAGGCAGACAACTAACTGTGTTTAAGGCCCAGGAGAAGAAGTCAATTATGATAGTAAAGTTGAAAAGGCCAAAAGTGAGCATGTTAAGCAACATAACCTTTCTCTTGCAAAGGTATTCATCAATTATTGGTTTTTCATTGATGGTAAGTTAAATTTCGATATAAAAGTTATTAATTCTAACCAATCTCTCCCTTCCGTGACCAGCACTAGGAAGTCGTTATTCTCGAGGGCTTGACTGATGTTGAAGGTGTTTCATCATATGATATGTCCAAACGTCAAGTGTAAGTAAGTAAGAACACTCCAGTATAACCTAACATATGCATTGCATATAGGATCTCGATTTGAATAAAGGAAAACAAGTCTGAACTGCACTATTCTGATATGCAACTGTAAATAGTTGAATTTAGATTTTGGTAGCCCCTAAATTTCATCTCATTTTTCTTTTTGTTGTTTTTATGGGACAAATTATTGTGCACTCAGAAGTATTCAAGTTGCACCTTCCAAGAATTTATGATTACTTATGGCTTGCCGAGGATGGCATGAAAATGCAGGTCAAGAATATCTTTTGTTCTTTCTTGCTTCAAGTATACCAATAATTTACCATCTTGCTTATTATTATGTCATCTCGAGAGAATGTTAAGTTGGAAATTGACATTTTTATTCCCATTCTGTAGTTGAGAATTGAGTATTAATTTCTAACTACTACGACGATGACCACCTGCAAGGATATAAATGAAGTCAGGCATGGGATACGTCTTTTGTTGTTCAACCATATTAAGGTACAAACTGAGGAAATATCATCTTCTTCTCTTGAAAAAATATTGTAGAGTATCAACACAGCTATTGATTTGGTAATACTACTCTACCTGACCACGTAGTATATATCTTAATGTTTAAACAAAGATGCTATGAAAAGATTTATCTTTCTGTGTATGTACCAATCCTGTTGTTCATGGTGGATCACTGATATATTTTTTTCAATAACAACATAATGATTGTATTTATCATCCAACTAAAATCACTTGCTGACCGTAAAAAACATTGTTGTTTTATTTAGTTTGGAGTATTGGTTGTTTTTTAGCCCAAGTGCAAATTGAATTGAAATGTGTGTTTAATTAGTTGTTGAACTAGAATGAAGCTATTTCGTTTCTGTTTTCCATAATAGATTGGATCAATGAAGACCGACCTTCTTTTTTTTTCTTGGAGAATTTTTTTAGCAATAGCTGTGTTTTGTTGCTAAATATTTACCGCAAATGTTTGGGTCGGTCTTCGTTGACCCAGTCAAGATTTCACAACAAATAGTAAAAATTTCGCGATTGTTCTTGAGCTGTTGCTACTTTTTTTCGTTGCAACAGTTTTAAGTTGTTGCGAAAACAATTGCGACTCAAAATTGGCAACACAAACATTTCTGTTACAAAAATTCGAGTCATGGTCTTTCGCAACAGCTAAGTGCAGTTGGAACCTCAGTTTCGAACAGCGGGGTTTAATTGCTAAAGTTCATTGTTGGTGCAGTGGTTGTTGATGTTGTTCAACTTGCTAGGTTATGTCATGGACCTGATCTTTATTTGAAATGTACGAGATTTTTATCAAAGGAATTTAAGGTATGTTATAAGAGAATTGAAGGGTGGAAATTTTTAAGTTGTCAGAGAGTTACTAAATGAATGCTAGGTTTCAAGTAAAAACCCGGTACTAGCCTAGAACTGGACCGGTATTACCAATACATGTATCACACCGATACGTGTACAGGTACCCAGAACATGGAACGTTCCCTTAGGAGGTACATGTATCGGGTTCTGGAAAAACATATACCGTACCAGCACATGTGTATCCTTACATGTAGTTATCCAGCAGTAACTTCCCAAGATGTCACTCATCCCTAGATTACTTTTGCTCAATAAAGTTTTCTGCCAACTCTGGAGCCAATTGTGCTGAAAGGGTTTCGGTATAATGTATATTTTCCCCCTCTTGTGGGATAAATATCTAGCTCAATGTCATAGCATACTCTCCCATCCGAGCACAAGCGACCTATTCCTAGTTGTATCCTAACTAACACCGATGTTGTTCCCACTTACCCATATGCAGTTATCCAACATTGTGGGAGTTTTAAATGGAACTACTGCAATTATCCGTAGCAGCTTCCTGAGAGGTCACCCATTCTATGATTACTCTCGTCCGAGCACACTCAACTGAGAAGTTTTCTCCCATAACTTAGTAAAGTGAGCCCACCAGGCCCCTGTGTCAGGAAAAGACAACTCATTTTTTATATTCCATTTGGCCAACCAGTTCCAATACTGGGGTACTAGAATACCACCACCTTAAATTGGAACCGTCCCCGTCTCCGGAATATATTCAAACCCGGATCTCCGACGTTCTATGCCCTTCATCAGAGAAGCACCTGGACTAACTTCGCTCAGTGTACCTTCCCACCCTCGGCAGGTGACCCGTCGTCGGTTGTGATACCATTGTAATGACCCATACCTCCACCAATACTGTCCCACTTAGATACTACGGTTATCCGACAGTGTGGAGTTTTCAACCGAATCCTGCGGTTATCCGACAACAACTTCTCAGGGGGTCGACATCCCTGAATTACTCCCGCCTCAGAAAGATTAACTGAGAAGTTTTTTTTCCACAAGTCAGTCAAGTAAGCCCATCAAGCCTCGGTGCTAGGAAAGGACAAAACATTATCTATATTTCATTCGTCCAACTACTGCCGGATATTAGAGCACCATAAATGTACATGTTCTTGATAACATCTGGCTGGACCTGATCCATTCGCTCGTTTGTCCAGTGATCCATATTGATTTCGTTTCAAATTAATTTCGCTTTTTGATATTGCTTGGCCCTCCAGAAACTTTGAAATGGGTTTTACGTTTGTAGTGATTGAATTTTTCATAGACTAACGGAGATACAACAAACTTGATAAATGTATTTTTTTGATTTTGGAAAACTGTTATGAGATTTCCGACTTCCAAAATCGGCTTTTACAATATACCATCTCAGGTTCTCCCGCCTTATTTCAGAGAGGACAGATTAGGGGTGGGACTTGGGCTGTTTAGGCAAGTTAGAAGGCTTGGCCAAGGCAGACCCGAGCTAGGAATCCTTTGCCCCGATTTCCCATCGAACCCGTGGAACTCATGGAGGTACTACCCAATTCCTCCCAAGTTATGTTTCTCGGGTTTTCCGGGTTCGTCAGGTTGTCCGAAGTTTCGCTAGACATACGAGTTTGTTAATATGATAGTTACAAATTTTAGTAATAATTAGATTTCATTGCTCCATTTATCTTAAATTTCCAAATAACCGAAGATTATTTATAATAGTATAAAAATATCTCATATTGGATAATTAATGAGATAAATATAATTTATATTTTCATTATTGGATTTATATAACTATAGCATAGTTTTTCGGGTTGGGCAGGTTACTTCGATTAGAAATATTTGTGCCCATGCTTGCCCAAATTTAACTCGTGTTTGTAAAAATCGTGCCCAAACTTGCCCAAAGTTTTGAAATACGTTGCCCATATCCACCCAACATTTGGATTGGGCATGGGATGAGTGGGTTAACGCGACGCAAGTCCCACGCCTAGGATGGATCATAGATGTAACAAGGACGCTCGTACTGAGCTGGATAAATTTTGAAACCTATTTTGAGGCATACTCATTTTTTTTGAGGCATACTCATCCATTATATTATCTAGGGTGGGTTTATAAGGGGTGTCTAAAGGTAGTGTAATTACCTATGTATCCCTAAATAATTTCAATTTGACATAGTTCCCTTATCCTCAAAAACCTAAAATTAAAAATCAAAATAAACTTTAAACTTAACATCTAGGACTCCAATTCAATAAAGAAATTAATCAAACAAAGGAAACACGAATCGAAGTGAGCGATGTTGGAATGCGAAATCCAAATCTCAATTGCTATTAGATGTATTTTAGAATGTATGTGTAACAAACCCATCTTGTTTTTGATTGATGTTATTTTGTTTGATCGGTAGAATATGATTTCAAAGATGAAATCAGGGTTTTCAGAAGATCAGTTCGGCTGATCTTGCAGTATAAATTTTGAGCCGAACTTAATGTATGATTTAGAGAAACACTATGTTCGGCTAATGCGACTTTACAATATTTTCAGCCGAACCTCAATTTTCCAGCCGAACCTAGTGGATGATTCAGTTTCTGAGTGAAGTTCGGCTCTTGTCAGCCGAACCTAGGTATAATTTTAAAAAAACAGAGGTTCCGCTCAAAAGTTATCAGCCGAAATGTTCATCTGGTCAGCAGATCTGAGTTTTAAAAATTCAATTTTTTGGCAGATTCAACTTATAAAAGGAAATTAAACCTCGATAGAAGTTTACTTCTGATTTGAATCACACATTTTGGTCACTTCTAATCACTAAATCTCAAAAGTCAAAACCCAAGCTTTTTTTCTTCACTTCTTCTTCTTCCTCTCAAAAATCCCAACTCTCTCACATAAATTTGATTTTTCAACTAATTCACCACTAATAATTTAATGTTTAACCAATCCTTAAAATTCATAACTAATCAATTCTAATCATAGTCATTTACACTAATTATATAAGGGTAATTATGACATTATCAAAAATGATAGATGAGGGGTGATGTTGTTTTTTATTTCGTGACCCTATTCTGGCATTATCTAGTATGCCTCAAAACAGGTTTCTAAATTTTCCATCAAAAATAACAAGTGTATCGGCCCACCGAGTCCTGCAATACAACTCCTAGGGAAAAAAATATATGTAAATACATCACATTATTAGGGGTAAAAAAGTAACGAAAACTGTCTTCGCAGTAGGGAATCGAGTAAAACGGCAGTTTTCGAACCAAAACCCCTAAACTCTCCTCTTTGCTTCCCAGTGTCTCCTCCAACCACCGCCTAGCGCCACCGTTCTCTAAACCTCCTTCACCGCCTAACAAAGGTACGATATTCTCGCTTCTCTGCTATTTTTTTCTCTCTGTTCTTTTGTCAGATGAAACTGATTGAGAGTTCTTTCTTTCAATTTTTTATCTCGCAGTGTTATTCGAACCCTAGGAACAATTTCTTAATTCACAACTGAGACTCAAATGGAAGTGTTTCGATGTTGATGTTTTCTTTTTTACTTGTAATTTTAGAAATATAATCTTAATTACAGGAAGAAAATAAAATTTAGTTGAGCTGAAGGAGTATGAATTTTACCTAAATTTTGTACAAGTTTTAATTCGGTTGATCAACTACTTACCTTGCGAATAAATGATAAATTACATTTTCCTTTTGCTCTGCTTACGTAATTGCTGGAAGATGTTTCTCTTTTTACGGCTGACTGACGGTGGAAATTCTTGTTATGATTTGCTCTTTCGTTTGATATTATTAATGACTTGTCTCAAATTCTCTTGTATCTAAAGTCCAGCGATTTAAATTAAATCAATTGAGTTCTAAGTATGCTGTATTATCCTATTTTCGGTTTGAGATTTGTTAGAATTAAATTTGGATATTCATGGATCGATTCTTGTAGTTAGCTTACTTTAGGTATATTTATCAACTTATGCAGATTCACCATTGCGTACAAGTACTAGTTATTACTTTGTGAGTTTTTGGCAGTAAGACATACACATCCATACCAAATACAAGAATAGATGGTTCTTGTATAGTTTAACAAAATGGTAACTAAACTAAAACTTACGTAAAGCAATAACTATTTATACCCAATGATGATTCTTGCATAAATTTATCAATTTAATATCATACCTAAAACAAGCCAACAACGATAAGAATCGATAAATATCCAAATCTAATTCTAACAAATCTTCCACCAAAAATAGGATAATATTGAATCCTTTAGTTTTGGTCGTTGGTTTCTAGATATTAGAGAATTTGAGATAAGTCGTTAATAATATCAAATAAGTTCCGTAGTGTAGCTCAAATTAGCTGTGCTTGAACAAAGCGGCACGGATCGAACTTTTTAGTTGTGTTTCTCTTTTGATAAGGGGTTGAATCCTGAAAAGTCGTTCAATTCATTGCCATTTTTATAAGAAAGACGAATACATAGAAAGAGTATTAGGAATCTAACCTCTAGGCTTGCTTATGAGTTATGTCTTTTAAGGGGTTTATGTTTTGCAATGAAATGCTGGAGAGCAAAGAAATATTTAAAGTTAGGCGTTGCTCAACTAGAAGCATCAAATAATTTGAAGTCTGCTTGTGGGCCTGTGGCAGTAGTATCAGTTTTTGTTTATATATGGATGGAATATTAAATGATTTTGATGTAGTACTTTGATTGTTTTCAGCGTTATTTTCATTTGTCTACTATTGGCATCCTTGTGTGCACATAAACATGACTAATTATAAGGTTCTTCTATTGTGATACAGTTATAATCATCTTTTTGTTTCACTCAGTTTGTTTTCCCCGGTATATTTAAGCAGAGAATCGAATACTGGGGTAATTTGCAATCTTCATATAAAGTCAAATGTAAGTGTGTTCGTATGACAATTGTTAAATCATTTGGTTTCTTTTGGATTATTCTGTGGTTCTGATTCTAGCTTTATTGATTTTTAGGTCACGCGTCTGTGTCAAGAATTTACCAAAATATGTTGCTGAAGATAATCTCAGAGATTTCTTCTCTCAGAAAGGGGAAGTAACTGATGCTAAACTCATGAGAACTAGGTAAAACATTGATCATGATTCTTCTTCTATCTTTCGAATGACTGAATGAACCATTTCGATTCTATCAGTAACTTATTTAATCTATGTATTATCCTATTTTTATCAGAGATGGTAAGAGTAGACAATTCGCGTTTATTGGGTTTCGAACGGAGCAACAAGCCGAAGAAGCTCTCAAGTACTTCAACAATTCTTACATGGATACGTCTAGAATTACATGTGAGGTGTGTTAAGTACTGTTGATATAAACATATATACAGTAAGTTTAATATCTTGGTTGTTGTCTTATAGTAATTGTCATGATTTTTTAAAAGTAATACGAGGATATTGTATCCAGATTGCTCATAAAGTTGGGGATGCAAATATTCCACGTCCATGGAGTCGGCACTCCGTTACAGAAAAAGAGACAGTAGATGAAAGTAAGAAAACTAGTGGTATCAAAAGCTCGAACAATAAAGGGGAATTCAAAAAAAATAAAAAAGACTTGGAGGTTGATGATCCTCAACTTCGAGAATTTCTTGAAGTTATGCAACCACGGAGTAAGACGAAGTTGTGGGGGAATGATACATTAGGAAGTGCTCTAGTTGACCAAAATGCCAAAGCTGTTGTTGAAACAACTAATTCTAACAAGGTAAACAAGAAACGGCCGGATCCATCGAAGGTGAAAATGGATAAGCATGATAAAAAAGAAAATGCGCCATCTGATGATTCTGCAAATAAAGAGACACTTGATCTACCTAAAACTGAAGATCTCTCTGACATGGATTATTTCAAGAGTAAAGTGAAAAAGGATTGGTCTGATTCTGATTCAAGTTCAAGTTCAGAGAGTGAAGATGGTCCAAATAGTGAAGCTGAAGCTGGTAGGGTAGTGTACACAGAAGAACCGTCCGATGACCATAATACAGAGGCGTCTCAAGAAAATATAGAAGAAGAGGAAGGTCCTCCTGGAGGATCTGATGGTGAAATGGATGAGCCTGATAACCCATCTTCAATCTTAGATGACGCTAAAAAACAGATTCTTGAGACAGGGCGTCTCTTTGTTCGCAATCTTCCATACACTGCAAGGTATGTTCACCTTTTAATCAGCTTTCTTCAATTCCTATTTACCTGTTTGGGTGTCCGATAAACTGATGCATTTGTTTCTTGCGTTTGAATGGTATTTTGTATTGATGACGGAATAGTGAGGAAGATCTGACGGAGATTTTTAGCAAATTTGGTGATATCTCGGAGGTCCATCTTGTTGTTGATAGAGATACCAAACGATCAAAAGGAATTGCTTATGTTCTCTATACCCTTCCAGAATTCGCAGTTAGGTACTGTATTTTGGGTTCAATTAAACACCTTTCGCCTGTTCTTGTTTGAGTTGTGCTATCGTTTTGGTTTGAAAGCAAAATGTATAATTTAATAAAGTAGATGCCAAATATTCACACCAGCTTTCGAGATTACGGAAAACTCTTAGTGTAACTGAGTTAGCTCCATCATTTCCAGTGATTATTGTACGAAGAAGCTACTGCTTTGATCTTCGCTCGTACTTGCTAGTCATACTATGCTCATAACTAACGATTGGAGGTCATAATTTTAATGTGGTTCTTCTTTCTTCTTCAGTTTTTTATCAATCTGACAGACTTGTCATTTCAGGGCATTTGAGGAGTTAGACAATTCAATTTTCCAAGGCAGGTTATTGCATATTCTGCCAGCAAAACAACAGAACACTTCTATGAAACAAGAGTAAGCATATGAACTACGTTGGGTTTTCTATTTGTTGTTTTTTTTTTCCTGTCTGTCTATTTGTCTTTCAGTTTCTTTTTTCCTTTCTCTTTTTGCATCATCAAATGAGTTCGTTATTTTTGTTTTTCAGCTCTAATGCTGGTGGCCAAGCATCAAAATCCTTTAAACAACAAAAGGATGACCAAAGAAAAGCAACTGAAGCCGGTGGAGATACACGAGCATGGAACAGTTTATTCATGCGCCCTGATACAGTATGTAAACTAGCTAAACCGTGAAGGTCTTTTACTGCACCAATCAGTTAGAAATAATAACATGATTACATGGCTGAACCGCTGTCGTTAATTTGTTTGGCCATAACTACCTTGCTCTAAATAACTCGTCAGAAAAATCAGTGGTGGTCGATATGTATGAGACCCAATGGTACAATTACATGGATTACGCGAATATGCTTTTTCTATGAAGTTACTTTGCTCATAAAAATCACGTACCTACCTCTTGCTTCTAGGCTTCAGCTACTTATTGTGTATTGCTACTTCGGCTTCTAGGCTTCAGTTACTTATTGTGTATTCCTGTCTCCCACATCAAACAGGTTGTGGAGAACATTGCTAGGAAGTATGGAGTGAGTAAAAGTGATTTTCTTGACCGGGAAGCAGATGATTTAGCTGTTCGCATTGCTTTGGGAGAGACACACGTCATTTCTGATACGAAAAAAGGTTTGGCAAATGCTGGTATCAATGTTGCTGCTTTAGAGGAGTTTGCCTCTGGAAAGAATGATGGTAGTAAAAGAAGCAATCATGTTTTACTCGTGAAGAATTTGCCATATGGCTCTTCTGAGGGAGATCTAACGAAGATGTTTGGCAAATTTGGAAGCTTGGATAAAATTATTCTTCCTCAAACCAAAACATTGGCCTTGGTATGTACTCATCATGTCTTAAGCGTTCGATAATTTTATCTTGGTTTACTTGATTGAATTTCCGAACTAACACTTGGTATTTCATCTATCGAATTTTATCTGTACTTGATTGAATTTCCGAACTAACACTTGCGAATCCAATGATTCTATTTTTCTTATCTTGGTTTACTGAAACACTTTCATTCCGTGGATTTTAATTGGTGTCCTACTTTGAGTCTGCCTTCTATGCTATATTTGAAATCTTTCACAAATTCCACAACTGTAAAAATTTTCAGCTAAGAGTATTGTGTATGCGTATTATTTAATATTTTTTTTTGGTATTTGATCTACTGATGATGTTCTTAGCGTAAAGAGAATAGTAGTTGATACGTGATAAATATTTATGTTCTTATGAGTGGTTTAGATATCTGCATCATGGTTTGTAACTTTGACCCCCTAACAAAAATTGCTAAGTTAGGTGTGAAGTCAATTAGTATAAGATGCGTAGCGTATTGTGTTTTTTATCCCAAGTGCTAGTAACTTAATATCAACAGATGCAGTGGAATACTTGTATTGTGTCTAGAATATTATTACTTAGTGGAGAATTGAGTAAAGCTGATTCTTATCCTTATTTGCTTTTATTGATGTTTATCGCATGATTTTGTAGGTTGTTTTCCTTGAAGCAAACGAAGCACGTGCAGCTTTCAAAGGCCTAGCATACAAGCGTTACAAGTAAGCTAGCTATTGACCTTTAATAATCAAGAATCTAGAATATAATTTTCCGTTTTTTCAATGGTCAATAGTGAGAATTTGGCTTTTCGCATGATTGTAGTTGCTTTTCGCATGCTTGTAGTTACTGTTCTCGCATGCTTTATTGACAAATTTGTTAAGAATATATTCTCCAGTTACAATTTTTGCTGATATGGACTTCTCTGTCAATATGTATCATGTTAGAGATGCTCCATTGTATTTGGAATGGGCTCCTTGCAATATCCTCTCTCCAAGTTCAACGTCGGAGGCTGATGCACAGAAGTACGGTGTTGTTGGTGAAAAGGATGTGAAGAGAGCAATTATTGAACAAGGGGTGGAAGCAATATCTGAAGTTGATGTTGATCCTGATAGGGTGGAGGTTTGTTATTTTTTATGATTTTTTATCAACTCTTACTTTCGAGTTGTACTGTTGTGAGGTCTGCTTTCCAAGTGCTCTTGTTATATTTCGTAGGTTGTACTAATCTAGCAATAAAACGGACAGAGTCTCACGATAGCTATTCAAAATTCTTATGCAATCTCTAGGAGACAGTTCCTCAAAAAATCCTATCTAGCATCTAACAACTCACTAAAGTGGATATTTTAGTACTAATGTTTGATGCATTTCCATGTGGTTTTAATGACATACTGCTAACAGCCACAAAATCTCTACAGAACAGAAATGGATTTAAACCACAAGTTATGGATTGTCAGTGTTCGAAACTTCCAATTTCTGCTTTGCATTGGACTTCTGCTTACGTTTCATTATTTCCAATTTTAATTTTTCGACAATGGATGCTTTTTGAACTAAAACTAATAAATGAACTTACTTTACCCTTTTCACTCCCTGATATATTTGGTTGGTGAGTGGTGACATTTTTTGTTTGTTTTGTGCAGTCACGTTCTCTATTTGTTAAAAATTTGAACTTTAGAACATCTGATGAGAATTTGAAAAAGCATTTTACTGAAAAGATAAAGGACGGAAGAATACTAAGTGCCAAGGTAATGTATACTTCTCTAAGCAATCAGTGATCTATTTGTAGTGGTTTTGCTGTCTAATTTCGCACTTACATGCTATTGCGCATGTGCAGGTTAAGAAGCACTTGAAAAATGGGAAGAATGTCTCGATGGGTTTTGGTTTCATCGAACTGGGCTCTGTGGAGACAGCGACAAAAGTTTGCAAGGATTTACAGGTAAGAAAACTCTCACAAACATATAGTAATCCAGGTGCAGACTTCTAATCAATTATATAGCTGATAATCATTTGTTTCATGTTATTACAGTTCGTCTATAAGTAATGTTTCTGTTTGCATTCCAGGGAACAATTTTGGATGGCCATGCACTTATTTTGCAACATTGCCATGCCAAATCGGATGAGCAAGTTCCAAGAAGAGTTGACAAAGACAAGAGTTCTACTAAGCTAATTGTAAGAAATGTTGCATTTGAGGCAACAGAGAAAGATCTAAGACAGCTTTTCAGTCCTTTCGGCCAGGTGATTGATTTTTGCAAGGATACATAATAACTATTAATATTTGACTAAATGAATCCACACATAACAAAAAGCAATATTTTACTTGAAACTCTATGTTTCAGATTATAGGTCATCTAATAAGAGCTTTTACTCCTCTTTTTTCTGGGTGTCTACAAGCTGCATAGGGATGACTGATGCATCATGAGAGTGTTGTTGAACATCATGTTTCCAATTGCTTTCTCATATGTATATGACTATTTTGCAGGTAAAAAGTTTGAGGTTACCGATGAAGTTAGGGAACCACAGAGGTTTTGCGTTTGTTGAGTTTGTAACGAAGCAGGAAGCTCAGAATGCTCTCCAACAGCTTTCAAGTGTCCATTTGTATGGTCGGCATTTGGTAAGACCTTGTTTTGTTACAGTTTCTCCAAAACCTGAAAATAACTCTATCCTGGTTTTCTACGTAAGACTTTTTTGTAACAATTTTCTGAGAGCTCGTATTTGTTGGTCAAGTTTTTGGAACTCGTTTGGCTGTGGTTCTTTGGTGAACTCACTAGGACGTTCTGATTTCTTGAAGGGTCATGATGACAGCAAATGTGTAAACTAGTATGATAGCCATGGCGTACCTCAATTTCTTAAGCAGGATTCTGTTTGCCAATGTTGACTACAGTTTGTATCCTATATTTTGGGCCAGAAACAGGAAAAACAGGCCTGGTAAGTGGACCTAGTTCTGTTGGTATATAATGGATCATCACTCTATTAACTTTCAGGTGCTGGAACGAGCAAAGGAAGGAGAGACCCTGGAAGACTTGCGAGCTAGAACTGCTGCTCAATTCACTGACGAGCAAAATGGATACCAAAACTCTACAAAGCTAGCAAAGAAGAGAAAACACATGGACATTCTCGACAAATCTGATGTTATGTTTGAAAAGATTGCCCGCTAATGCTAAGCTTTTGTGTTAAAAACGGATGTATCACAGAATCGTCCAAGAGAAAAAGGTAAGATGTATTTCACCTTGTTATCTAATTTTTTGTAGTTAGTCTAATATCTCAGCGGCCCCAATTTTTCTTGGCCGGGGTATTGTAAGTATTGCATTGATGATAATTTTTTTCATCGACTCCTGACTTCTCATATCTATCTGAATTCTCTAATTTTTTTTTTTTTTGAGGTTCTCTATCAGTAAGGCTATGCACTCTTTGCCTCTATTAGATTGTAATTAAATTAAAAACAAAAGAAAAACGAATTTAATAAACAAACACATGACGGTTGAATTTAGATCAACTAATAAAAGTTTAATAACTAAATTAAAGCATTTCAGGCTTGAAATTTATCATATGACATGCAAAAGTTAACATTTCCAGGTCTGCCAACAAATTTGTGAACTCTATTCGGAAACTATAATTAATTGCAAGTAAAAGTGCATGCGGCACAGGTTAGTTATAATTCTTGCATTAGACTTCAACAAACAACCAACAAAGAATACAAAAATCCATTACTATACTCTCTTTCTTTTTGTTGTTATCTTCTTTACTCTAGGATCGATATATCTGTGTTGTTCAAAGAGGCTACCCCAGTATGTTGAGCGGACCATTTCACAGTACAATGGCAATTGTAACCATACAAACAAGGTTACAGGGACAGAACCGAACAATGCTATAAGAATTAGACTCAGAGGTGATTTGTCGCCGACCATGATAAACAATGATGCACAAAAGGCTACCAACATGGCCGCCATAGATATGAAAAGGGTCGTAAAACCTAAGATCACTTTTTCTGGTAGAGACTTGAGGAAATCTATTTCTGCGTATCGCGAGGTATTTATAGCTAAGAACATGAGTACTGATGTTATAGAAGAAAATAAAGCCAAGGCATCTGCTACGGTGAACACCTTAAACGAGGTCTTCCTCAAAAATACTGGAGTGCCATTCTTAGAGCTATTATAATCACTAATATTACCTCCAGGAACTGTAACAGCAGCGGCAAATGCTACGGTAGCAATGAGGGCAGCAACTAGCATGCAGGATCCAGATGTATCCTTCATCCATTTCTCTCCTTCCTTCACCAACTCTCTATGTTCTTTTGTAAATATACTTTGAGCTGTGTATCCTTCTTTATTTTTCCTAGCCTTATAATTAATCGTTAACATATTTTGTACTCCCTGCGTGGATTATGAAATGCAATATATTACTAGGGTTAGATTTTTATTTCAGCAAGTAATAATATAAAAGGTCACATAGCCTAGGAAGCTCAGAAATTTAAGAAAATAGAAAATATTTCATATCGCCGATTTGAGTAACATCCTTACCTTAAACCACTGTAATTCTCGTTGGATTTGAAGAGCTACACATGAAACCGAATTGAGTTTCGCATAAGGCACTAACTTGGCAGCGTGATGCAAGATGGTGTTGTCGTTTTTGTCTATAACAGAGAGCAAAGTGATTTTATCTTCAAATTCAGCATCACCACAGTCACATAATAAATTCACCATGTTTACATTTTTTTCTGCAATAGCCATTTGTATCATTTTCTGATCTGGGATGTCATGCCAAATTAGGAAACCAAACCGCTCAAGAAACTCCATTACAAATTCTGTGGCTCCAAGCTTCATGGCTTCCTTTATGATGTCGGGATTTTCTTTAAAAAAAGCTGCTATCGTAGCATTTAATTTTTTTGCATTCTTGAGTCCGACTAACATTTGTTTAAGCAATGCAATTGCTTGTTCGTGCATCAACTTTTGTTTGTATACATTCATGATATAAGGCGCTGAAATAAGCCTCAAATAACCACCATGAGAATAAAACCTTCAATGTGTGATTATTGTTGTCGCATCCAGAAACTTGCAAAGATATTTAGGGAAGACATACCTCGTGCTAAGTAAGGCATTAGGATTCCGTTACTTGTAGTTGAGAAGACTGTATAGCACTCATCTGCTTTGTTGCGTTTTGAACTTACTGGAGGTTTCTCTTCATCTGTGTTGGTGAAATCCGTAGACCAGCAAGTATTTGGTTCGACGGGTAGGACATATTTTGAATCCATCTCCACTTGAATTACTGTACCAACATGTTGTATTTTCATTTAGATGGATAAATCCAGATGGCACAGACTAAGTTGCTCCTTTCTTACAACATAAATTTAGATTGATGGCTAACTCACGTGAATAAACGAGGTTCTGCAACCATGTTAGCTTAGATCCACTTGGAAATGCTAGCTGCTTTCGAACCAGCAACTCTAGTCCACACATTTTGTGACATACGGATTTCTCTGTAATCAATTCTGGAAACCCTTTGACAAGACATAATGCCATATCTACAAGCAAAACACTTGGTTAGCAGCACAGTTGGATTCTATGATCAAGACTTGTGGTTATAATGCATTCTATTCGATGATAGTTACTAATGCATGCAAGAGATCATCCTAGCATGATATACCAACACCCGATACACAATTTACTTCACAAACAAGTTATAAATACTAGTTCAATTTGTTTACCTACCATAGAAACCAGCATCAATTGCGTAGCATAGTAACTTAGCACCATGACTACCCAAGAACGGACTAGGTTCCACGTCTTTTATAACTGAGTAAAGGTACTCGACCATGGCCTTTTGTCCAGGTGTAACGTAAAGAAGAGCAATTTCTAGTGGTGTAAATCCATCGTCATTACGTATTTGAGCCAACTTAGAGTTCTTACTTACCATAGTCACAACAGCTTCAGTGTATCCACGAAAGGCAGCAATATGAACAGCATTATCACCACCATAGTTAGAAGTTGTTTTATATTCAAGTATGTCTGGGGTCATGGATTTCACAATTTCCTCTATGAACGTCATCTTGATGTTCCAATCTACAGCCTTATGCAATATTGTATGTAACTCTTCCGAGATTGCTTCATTGATCGCTTCAGGATTGTTCACAAGATAATCAGAAGCCTTTTGCAAGTCATCTTCCCTTAGTGCTTCCACTAGGAGGTCGTGTTTTCCAAATACAAATTTTGCCTGGTAACCACCCTTCAATTCTTAACATTACATGCAGCAGAAGTTTGAGATAATTAATAAATAAAAAAATTATTAAAAAATTGAATTAGATCAAAAAAAAAAAAAATTATACTATTTCCGGACATAATATCAGTTTTTAGGCCAAATTGAAAAGGTGATATTATTTATTTTTTAAAAACGAAAGGAGCAGAATATACACTTTATTCTAATCTCTTTCAGGATAAAAAAAATAAAAAAAAATATATACATAGGGCATAACTTACGATTTGGAGTAAAATATGCACTTTATTATAACTCTTTCCGGATAAAATAAAAATAAAATATATATACATAGTGCATAACTTACGATTTTCAGATGGCGATTCATCATCATTACCGTCAAGATCATGTGTGATCTCTTCTTTAGCATTGTTGGAAGCATATTCTTCTTCTACTAATGGTAAAATAAATTATTTAAATGACCGATATAAAGTTATAAACATGACTATCAAAATATTTGTATTTTCTTAGAATATAATTAACAACACGGATTATAAAAAACGTTGTTTTAAAATAAATTATAAACATGACTATCAAAATATTACAATATTTTCTTAGAATATAATTAGCAAAACTGATTACAGAAAACGTTGTTTTGAAAAAGACAGAATATATCACATTTGTTTTGAAAATATATCACTTTTATTATATTTTCCTTTTGATAAAATGAGAAGGATAATTATGAGTAATTTAAGGTGTACCTTGCTGTTTATGATTATTACTACGCGCGTTACCATTAGTGCTTCGACTTAAAATCCCTATGATTTGTTGCTGAGTATTTGCTTGTGTTTCGGCTAATTTAGCTTGAGATTTTGCTTGGCCAACTTGAAATTCCGCTTGTTTAGCTTGAGCTTCCGCCAATTTAGCTTGAGATTCAGCCAACATCTTAAGTAGCTCTTTAATCTCTATCATGTGTTCGTGAGATGGATGATCAGCATCATCAAGAGCTAGTAATCTAGCTGCAGACATGGTGGTGCAGTAAACTCTTGTATAAAGGAGATGGAGTAACTATGAATCAGGTGTACTGAAAGGCTATCCAATATATATATATATATATATATATATAACAGGGATTCCACAAATGCTGACTTTAGTTTTTTTGAAGTGCACCAATCCAATAGGGGATGTTTCGTTGTATACTCCCTTAGTATATGCAGAAAAAAATATTATCGTTTTTTCATTTAATATCATTTTTCCAAAATAGAAGTAGTATAATTCTGATGAAAAATGGTAGGTTTATCGTTCTCTTTCCCGACTAAAACAGTCCATGGACCCATTTTCATTCATTGATAATCCCAATGCTAAAAATGCATTTATATGCCATCCGATCCCCTATCGGGATTTTTTACGGGAAAAAAACTCCGGTGATTGTAGCACTTTAATACACTCTTAAACAAATTGGTATCCCATTAATATTCAAGTTATCTAATTTCTCTTTGAATACATGCGTCTATTTAAGATATTAGCAAATTTAATTCAACTTATCTAATTTCTCTTTGAATACATGCATCTATTTAAGATATTAGCAAACCAAAGGGGAGTACCATACCGAACAAAGATACCAATCCTGAAATCTAACGATTTTCCTTTATAATGAATTGGCATCTCTCTTAATAAATTAATTATGCAAATTACAAATGATATGATCACCATTTGGCATCTTTTATATATCAATGTGGCCTACCAAATCCACTAAACTCACTACTAAACGATTTCCCAACCTTAATTAATCAGAATGGATAATGAAGTCTCCTGACTACCCAATCAACAGGGATATAAGTGATCGGTTTTCTTTTTATGTACTTTGTTTCTTGTGGACTCAACTTATGCACTAACGTTTCTTTTTTATTTTCTATAAAAAAGAATTCGTTTGGTGTATGGTGGGGGCCGAGAATGTTGACTAACGACCCAAATCCAAAATATATACTGTAATGCTAATAGCATCTCTAATATTACATTAGAACTTTTGCGGGTTCCGAGTTGGGACCAACGTGTTAAATTAATAATTTGCTAAACTTATAAAATAAAAAAACTTTTTATCTTCCTACAGGTCTCGTCGAATATATAAATTAATAACTCTCCGATTTATATAAATTTAGCTTTATATTTATGCTAATTTAGTAAATAATGATTCAATTGTGACTTGTTTTTTCTTAAAATTCATGTCACGTTGAATTTTATTTTGGATTTTTCTAGACATTAAAAGAGTCTTTGGTGTTGTAGTTTTCTGATGTAATAAAAACATATTCAATATCTTTACAGCTTTGATAGGTTCCTTACGTGAAGATGGTTGTCTCTCTAAATACACTTTCATCTTCGACTTTTACATCATCACTTTCGTCTTTTCCCATGACACTCTTATTTATTTTTTGGTCAATCAACAAATCTGATATAATGTCCATGAATTTAGATTCCGCTAAAGATTAATATCTAATATACTTTAGTGTCCATGAAATTAGCTTCCACTAACTTCGACTAAGGATTAGTATCTAATAAATTAGTATCCATCAACCGCACCCACAATAATATGCATAATGAATAAGGTGTATTGGTTCATTTTGTTGATTATTTTTTTTAGAATTTAACAATATTTTTGATAAATTAATAATTTATTAATTTAGTACTATTCAGAAGGTTGAAGAATCGTCTTGCTAGTCAAGATGCTAATTCCAAAGTAGGAGGTTCCCTTTTTCATCGTATTGGTATTACTTTTCAGAAAGGTGTTGGTGCTCAGCTTGTTGCTAGGCTACAAACAAACTCTTTGTAAAATCCGACTTTGTTTGCTTTTCTATTAATACATAGTTTAATAATTATTAATTTATGCGATTATTTAATATCGCGATAAATTGATAAATTTTATCGGTCCAGACGCTATTATTTTATAGGGGTTATACTATATATGGATATTTAGGATCCCTTTGCACTTATTTTGACATTATCTCACATTTTTTAGCGATAATTTTCTTAATAGAACTTATACGGTAGCGTATTTGAAGTTAATGTCCTGAAAAAATGCTCGTCTTACAAGGATCTATATACTCACAAAAAATGAAAAAAAATCGAAATTCCAAACCTCACCAACTACCAATCTTAATTTTGACGGTTAAAAATTAGTTGATTTTGTACGGTTGATTTTTAAATTAGTAGATGGCGGAGTTATACATTTCGGAATGTGGCCATTTTTTATGGGCATGTAGATCCTGGTAAGACAAACATATCTCCAAAATGTTAGTGGCAGGTCCGGAAAGTGTTTATGAAAATGATGCAATGGAAACGGGCCTACAGTAATACCGCAAGTGCACGGTCGTCAGTTGTAGCTCGTGCAAGTACGGGTCGATCCACAGAGACCGGGTGTGTTTCGGAAATGTGTTTTAGCTAATTGGGTTTCTAATTTGCTTTGGGCTTGGAAGCCCTTTTGGAAATGTTGGGCTTAATGTGCTATTGGGTTTGCTCTCAATAAAAGGAACTGAGCTTGGGCTCAATTTGTTCTCTTGAAATACAAATGGGCTTTGGCCTTTAAGTTTAGGCTTTATGGAATAAGCCCACAGTTAAATTGGTTTTGGCCTTAATGAGTTTGGGCTTTGTTCTTTAACAAATGGGCTTTGGTTAAGCCCACAGATGACTGAATTGGGCTTCAGTCTGAAGTGTGACCTGGGCTTGGTAAGGAACTAGGTCTTGGGCTTAACTGAATTTAATTGGGCTCAGTTAGTCTTCAGCTAGGCCTTTGGGAAGGAAATGGACTTGGCTTGGCAGCAGAAGAAGTGACCACAGCAGTAGCAACTTGCAGTTGCAGCAGGAGCAGCTGCAGTAGAAGCAAGAGCTGCAGCCTTGGCAGGAGTAACATCAGCAGCACTAGGTAACAGGCCTAGCAGCAGCAGAGGCCAGAGGGGAGGCAGTGCAGCAGCTGCAGGAGAAAGAAATGGCAGCAGCAGCACTTTGGCAGAGCAGCAGGCACCAGTATTAGCAAAACAGCACAAGGCCAAGAAGAGGAAAAAAAACAGTGCAGCAGCACAAGGGCTGCAGCAGCAATTGCAGCAAATAGAAGAAATGCAGCAGGGCAAGCAAGTAAGCAGTGAAAATGCAAAACAGAAAATGTTTATAAACCAAACAAGAGAAAGAAAACAATACTAACAGTTGAAGATGGATTTATGGATGACAGAGAACTAGGGGTTGAATTCACTCTAATTTTTATTGTGTATTCTCCTATAGAAAGTTAAACACAACTATGGTATAATTTCCAAAGCACTAATTGTCTTTCTACAGCACAACTAGTCAAGAGATTATGAATTCAGCTTGAGTTGCAGCTTATCAGCAGCTCATGATCCTAACTACAAAGTATACATGGCATACATTGTGAAAGTGAGGTGATGATGAGCTAAGTTCAAGTTTTACCTAAACTTGTTTAGCTTTCTAGAGCAATGTGGTCAATGTACTGCCCAAAAAGATACTAAAGCTTCATCAAATCCCTAGCAGGGTGATTTAGAACATGACAAGCAGCATAGCAGTGAGCTAGGGATGACACTAACAAGATACTAACAAGACAATGCTCATTAACAGGAACAATTACAAATGAACATGAGCATTAAACTAACAACACACATCAAACAATTACATAGTGGTGAATTAATACTAACAGAACTAACATTTAACAGAACTAGCATGGCATTAACAAAACACATTAACAGAACTAACATTTAACAGTGGATAAGAGCAAAATATGAACTGACAATGAAATTAACAGGACTTGGAAGTCCTGGATGTTTGCTAACCAAAACATGAAAATTACACACACCCCATAGCATCTATTTATACATACAGACCCAAATTCCCTAAATTACCTAATTCCCCCAAAATTAGGGTTTGTTCTTCCCCAAATTGCAACAGTTAAAATTAGCTCACCTAAACGTCCAATTGATGCCGACCCATCCCTTCTCTGACTCCCCTGAGTCACTCCATGCCTTCAATTACGTATTTCTACCCTTCCTATTTTATTGATTTCTTCCCTAGGTTTTCAGAGAGAAATTAGAGGAGAAATCTATACAATAGGAGGCTAGAACAAAGGGGGTAATGATGGTGGAGGATAGGTGTGACGATGGTGGAGGTGTGGTGGTGAAGCGGCAGTTGCAGAGGTGGTGTTCTGGTGGTGGTGTACGGCAGTTGCAGGTGGTTCTGTGGAGAAGATGGTGGAGAGGGTATGGCTCGACTGAATGGGGTAGGGGGAGTGTTTGTTTTGCTGTTTTGGTGAAGGGAAAGGGTTAGGTGCTATGGTGTTGGGAGGATCGGAAGGGTTTGATGAACAGCGAGGATGAGTGTTGGATTATCACATCTGGATTGAATCGAACGGCACGAAGGAAACATGCTTGGAGCGACCGTTGGATTTGTGATACAACAAAATGAACGGTACTTGATGGAGTTAGGTATTGTAGTGTTAGGCGGGTATATCAAACTTCGATGCGCAGCAAGGGAGCGACCGTTGGATTCAACTACCATCTAATCTGAAGGCTTGGAATTTCAGCGCTGTGGTGCTTGGCAGAGACATCAGATTTTGATGCTCAGCAAGGAGCGACCGTCGGATGCTTCTGAGAAATGATCTGATGGCTGAGGACGGAGGCGCTTTTGTGTGTAGAAAATGAGGTTGTGCGCACCATTCTTCGCGGCTTCCTTGCGTAATTTCTCCCGGCTTTTCACTACTTTTCTGCTCTTTTCGCTCCGCGACTCATCCGAACTTTATTTACTACCTAAAAATGCCAAATTAATTAATAAAAATATTTATTCTTGAAAACAATGAAAATACAGAATATGGGATAAAATGTAGAATTAACGCATAAAAGATGAGTTAAATTGCCAGCAAAAAGGGATAAATATATACAATATTTGGCACTCATCAAATAACCCCAAACCTGAATTTTACTTGTCCTCAAGTAAAACAAAACTAAGGAAATCCTAACTATACCACTGTCGCTGGTCTCTCGAATGCATTTAGCGTATGCACTAAGCCTTTTAAACCACCAAGTGCCCCTAGTGGACGAGTTGAAGTCTCGTGAAGGTTTACCAGAGGTGTGCCTACAAAACCTAAGGACAAAATATAAGCTTAGATTCCGTCAAATGTGACATGTGCAAAACAGTTTAAAGCTCACAGCAAAATGGAGATGTCAATCTAGCTATCAAGGCACAATCCTAGCACTGATAACAAATAAGGACATGTGATAAGAGTGTAAAGTGTATCTACACATGTGTAAAGAAAGATCTGAAGTCATGACTACTAATCACCAAGAGATAGTTTCTCAGGCTAAGAACTGAGGTCGAAATCTAGCTAGTTGTCCGGACTTTACGAGAATTGTGAATGAGTTGGAGGTATTTCACAATTTCTCGCGTTGTACATCAATGGCATACACCCTCCTTGCTTATTACAACGAAACAACAAAAGATGACTATTTACATGACTCTTATTTACATTGACAAATCTCTTTTTATTTTTGGAACAAGAGATGATGGAATTGATAAATACTTGATTTTTTTGGTATTTTTCTGATATTTTTTTCTGAATATATACATCGATTTTTTTTTTTTTTTTTTTTTTTTTTTTTTTTTTTTTTTAAAGAACAGAACACTTTTGATACATAAACAACAAGAAATAAAAATTACATGACACTTCGCAAGAGGTAGCCCTTTTTGATGCACCCAGTTAAATTCGATGGTTGTCTTTCTTAATGTAACCTCCATCTTCTATCCCAACCAACCAAAGAACAAGCTAGTCCAGTTTCGTTCAGTATTCTAAAGTGATTGGCAATCGTAACTTCCTATCCAACACCTTGAAGATCGAGGCCATACATGTATTGGTAGATCGTGCGCGTGCAAATTTCTTATCACTATGTGAATTGTGCTAGAATCAGGGTGCCTAAATATCTAGACTAAGACTCCTAATAAAAATACATATTTGCACAAGAGTCAATCATTTCAAGGTAAATGAGCTCCATTTTTTATGATTTTTTTCATTTTTTATTTTTTTTTTTGAATTTTGAATTTTTTTAATTTTTTTTGGAATTTTTCAATTTTTTCAAAAAGAAGAAGGAGTTCGTTTTCAATTAAAGCATATTATCGTGGCATCTACTCTATACCCCCAAACCTAAACTAAAATATGGAAAGGATTATAAAACAACATATGGAAAGGGACATGCTGAGTAGAGTAAAAGGAGAGAGAATACCCGATTTCGGCGAAAGCAGAATTAAAACTCCGTTATTCAAGGCAAAAATCCGACATATTTCAGCCGAGATCATATTGGATTAGAAAAATATATACAAAAGGAACAAAAGGGTTTTTACGAAATTTTAACTACTGGATTATGTACAAAAATATTCACCATACACTAACAGTCTAAAGAGTTGAGGATCAACCCAAAAGACGAAGTGTAGACATTTCAACAGCTTCACCAAATAATAACCGGAAAGAAACGCGAGTGAAACTGTGAAATAAAATGAGCTACCCCCAAACCTGGATTTTACAGAAGATATAGTTTTGAAAACAAAATCGCGCAGTTTCGGGGGTTCATCATGCAAAAGGTCTAGCTCGAAATGAACTGTGCTAGGGACGGGCAAACATGCTATTTCCAACTGTGGTTCCTCAAATGTATTATATTTGGAAGCAAAATAGTCCAAGAGGACTTGGGAAGCACACAGTTCCAAACCTAGGTTAGGCATTTTCAGAAAAATTGGTTTTACAATGTTGGTACAAACCAAATCTAGGTTGGGTGGAAGGCCAACAGATTGTGACTTATGTAGGAGAATAGGTGCGTCATTATTAATCAAATCAAAATCTCCTAAATCATCTACACATGTCACATCATGCTCACAATCATCAATCACATTAGCAAGTTCACACTCAGAATCATCAACATCATCAACAAATTCATTCTCATGCATTGGAAAATCAGGAGAAATATCACAATGTGACCTAGGTAGAGAATCAGACACATCAAATATATTTTCATGCATATTAGTGTCTACAGAAGATTCAACTATTCCTATGTCATGCTCATCTTCACAGAATAATTGTACAAATCCCATGTCAATATCAAAATCATATGAATTACAATGAGTATTAGCAAGAACAACATTCATGAAGGTCGAGGGCGAGAAGCCATATGTTATTGAACCAACAGGTTCCATAATATTTTCATGTTCTTCTATCATATCATCATAATCATCATAATCATCGTCATGGTAGCATGCATATTGGTCCTCATTAAAAGTGGTGGTGTCATTAGTCGATTCATGTTCCTCTAAATTAGGTTCATAATCATCATTTACATGGATGGGACTAGACACTTCATTAGGGACAACATACATTTCCTCATGAATTTCCTCCTTTTGTAGGTGAAGCAAAATCTGATCTAAATGTGCCTTAATTCGTGATGTAGATCTATCGAAGTTTTGCTCACTGAGTCTGAAAGATTCTGTGGTGGAGTCTAAATTCATGGGAGTACAAAATTCTTCATGTTCAAATTGTGGTGAATGGTACATGTGTGCATGGTCATTGGGGTCTACAAAATATTGATCGCAACCCTCAAAGGATTGATTATGGTCCCAATGACTACCATTCTCACAATTCATGGGCATTTCATACCTTGGATTTTCTCTAGATTGCCTAAAATTATGCAAAATATGACAATTCTCAACAGGGTGGTCTAAACCACCACATGCGGGACATGCATAAATTTCTGGTTGCCTAAGAAAATTAGATGTGACAGATTCCTCATGTGCTTGCATTTCTAAAGCTGTGATTCGAGCTTCTATTTGATCCATAAGTGATGATTGGGTGAGTGAGGCACTAGCAAAATGTTCATTTTCACGTTGTGGCGAATGATGCATGCATGAATAGTCATTAGGGTTCATGTATTGCAGGTCGGGACTTTGAAAATGTCCATAATTCCTATGACTATTGACATCATGGTCCGTGGAAGGTTCATAACATGGTAGATGCCCATAAGCAAGTTCTCTAAGAGTTTTATTTCCATCCCCAGGAGCAGACCAATATCCAGACATGATTGGCTCAAAAGCTAAGTGACTATGTTACAAAGCTCAGAATTTGGTTTTTAGAGGGTTTGGATTTTTGGGGAAAATTTTGGTTTTGGTGGGATATATTTGAAAATTTGGTTTAAAATGGGAGTAAAAAAAAAATTTGGTTTTTTTTTTTTAAAATTGGGAGCAAAGAAATTTTAGAATTTTTATTTTTTTTTTTTTTTTTTTTTTTTTTTTGCAGAAAATAAAATTAAGAAAATAAAATTTTGGTTTAAGAAAATAAAATTAAGAAAATTTTGGTTTTTTGAATGGGAGCAAGCCCACTGTGCAAGCCTCTAATGAAATGGAATGAAGGCTGCGGCCTACGAAAATCCAAGTTTTAAATTTTGAAAGTTTAATTTGGCCCAGTTGGTTAAGGCCCGACGTATGTTTTAAAACTTTGGTTTCGAGGTCCAAGTACAAGTCCACAGTCAGTTATTAGCTCAGCTGGGTATAAACCCAGAGTCCAAAATATAAGTCCAATGAAAGAATTTAAACAAGCCCACACAAAATAAATACAAGCCCACAAATTAAACAAACAAACCCACAAATAAATTATTACAAACCCAAATAGAAAATAAAAAGCCCAAAAAATTGGGTTAATTATTACAAGCCCACAATTAAATAAATTTGGAAGCCCACAGGTTGGGTTCTCTCAATTAATGGGTTTAGGCTTACCTTTGTAGCACAGCCCAGCTGCTCTGATATTGTTGCAAAAACCCAGTTGGGTTTTGGTTCTTTTCCTTGGTGGCGTCCCAGCAGAGGAAAAACAGGTTCAGAATCAGCAGGTCCAACAGCAAATGAAATGAAGCAGATGCAGATGCAAATGCTATGAAATGAAATACAAATAGCTAATAAAACACACAGAAAACAACCCGAATCCCCGGCAGCGGCGCCAAAAACTTGGCAGGTCCGGAAAGTGTTTATGAAAATGATGCAATGGAAACGGGCCTACAGTAATACCGCAAGTGCACGGTCGTCAGTTGTAGCTCGTGCAAGTACGGGTCGATCCACAGAGACCGGGTGTGTTTCGGAAATGTGTTTTAGCTAATTGGGTTTCTAATTTGCTTTGGGCTTGGAAGCCCTTTTGGAAATGTTGGGCTTAATGTGCTATTGGGTTTGCTCTCAATAAAAGGAACTGAGCTTGGGCTCAATTTGTTCTCTTGAAATACAAATGGGCTTTGGCCTTTAAGTTTAGGCTTTATGGAATAAGCCCACAGTTAAATTGGTTTTGGCCTTAATGAGTTTGGGCTTTGTTCTTTAACAAATGGGCTTTGGTTAAGCCCACAAATGACTGAATTGGGCTTCAGTCTGAAGTGTGATCTGGGCTTGGTAAGGAACTAGGTCTTGGGCTTAACTGAATTTAATTGGGCTCAGTTAGTCTTCAGCTAGGCCTTTGGGAAGGAAATGGACTTGGCTTGGCAGCAGAAGAAGTGACCACAGCAGTAGCAACTTGCAGTTGCAGCAGGAGCAGCTGCAGTAGAAGCAAGAGCTGCAGCCTTGGCAGGAGTAACAGCAGCAGCACTAGGTAACAGGCCTAGCAGCAGCAGAGGCCAGAGGGGAGGCAGTGCAGCAGCTGCAGGAGAAAGAAATGGCAGCAGCAGCACTTTGGCAGAGCAGCAGGCACCAGTATTAGCAAAACAGCACAAGGCCAAGAAGAGGAAAAAAAACAGTGCAGCAGCACAAGGGCTGCAGCAGCAATTGCAGCAAATAGAAGAAATGCAGCAGGGCAAGCAAGTAAGCAGTGAAAATGCAAAACAGAAAATGTTTATAAACCAAACAAGAGAAAGAAAACAATACTAACAGTTGAAGATGGATTTATGGATGACAGAGAACTAGGGGTTGAATTCACTCTAATTTTTATTGTGTATTCTCCTATAGAAAGTTAAACACAACTATGGTATAATTTCCAAAGCACTAATTGTCTTTCTACAGCACAACTAGTCAAGAGATTATGAATTCAGCTTGAGTTGCAGCTTATCAGCAGCTCATGATCCTAACTACAAAGTATACATGGCATACATTGTGAAAGTGAGGTGATGATGAGCTAAGTTCAAGTTTTACCTAAACTTGTTTAGCTTTCTAGAGCAATGTGGTCAATGTACTGCCCAAAAAGATACTAAAGCTTCATCAAATCCCTAGCAGGGTGATTTAGAACATGACAAGCAGCATAGCAGTGAGCTAGGGATGACACTAACAAGATACTAACAAGACAATGCTCATTAACAGGAACAATTACAAATGAACATGAGCATTAAACTAACAACACACATCAAACAATTACATAGTGGTGAATTAATACTAACAGAACTAACATTTAACAGAACTAGCATGGCATTAACAAAACACATTAACAGAACTAACATTTAACAGTGGATAAGAGCAAAATATGAACTGACAATGAAATTAACAGGACTTGGAAGTCCTGGATGTTTGCTAACCAAAACATGAAAATTACACACACCCCATAGCATCTATTTATACATACAGACCCAAATTCCCTAAATTACCTAATTCCCCCAAAATTAGGGTTTGTTCTTCCCCAAATTGCAACAGTTAAAATTAGCTCACCTAAACGTCCAATTGATGCCGACCCATCCCTTCTCTGACTCCCCTGAGTCACTCCATGCCTTCAATTACGTATTTCTACCCTTCCTATTTTATTGATTTCTTCCCTAGGTTTTCAGAGAGAAATTAGAGGAGAAATCTATACAATAGGAGGCTAGAACAAAGGGGGTAATGATGGTGGAGGATAGGTGTGATGATGGTGGAGGTGTGGTGGTGAAGCGGCAGTTGCAGAGGTGGTGTTCTGGTGGTGGTGTACGGCAGTTGCAGGTGGTTCTGTGGAGAAGATGGTGGAGAGGGTATGGCTCGACTGAATGGGGTAGGGGGAGTGTTTGTTTTGCTGTTTTGGTGAAGGGAAAGGGTTAGGTGCTATGGTGTTGGGAGGATCGGAAGGGTTTGATGAACAGCGAGGATGAGTGTTGGATTATCACATCTGGATTGAATCGAACGGCACGAGGGAAACATGCTTGGAGCGACCGTTGGATTTGTGATACAACAAAATGAACGGTACTTGATGGAGTTAGGTATTGTAGTGTTAGGCGGGTATATCAAACTTCGATGCGCAGCAAGGGAGCGACCGTTGGATTCAACTACCATCTAATCTGAAGGCTTGGAATTTCAGCGCTGTGGTGCTTGGCAGAGACATCAGATTTTGATGCTCAGCAAGGAGCGACCGTCGGATGCTTCTGAGAAATGATCTGATGGCTGAGGACGGAGGCGCTTTTGTGTGTAGAAAATGAGGTTGTGCGCACTATTCTTCGCGGCTTCCTTGCGTATTTTCTCCCGGCTTTTCACTACTTTTCTGCTCTTTTCGCTCCGCGACTCATCCGAACTTTATTTACTACCTAAAAATGCCAAATTAATTAATAAAAATATTTATTCTTGAAAACAATGAAAATACAGAATATGGGATAAAATGTAGAATTAACGCATAAAAGATGAGTTAAATTGCCAGCAAAAAGGGATAAATATATACAATATTTGGCACTCATCAGTTAGCTTCCAATATGCCACCGTTTAGATTTTGTACAAGAATTAATGTCACACATGTGAGATAGTGTAAAAATAAGAGTGTGAAGGGATCATCCCTCATTCATCTCATATGGACGCTTAGAAAAAAAATAATAATAACATATAATACAGATAAATTTTTGTTTTGGTATCGAAGATATATTCCCAAAAATTGCTGGTTTTTTTTTCCTGCAGTCGGCACGGTTCAAGAGACGTCATTGAAATGCTATGTTGACTGTAACAAAAAGTATTCCCAGATTTATATGGGGTATCCCTAAATGTGGGTTCTTTGATAAATGTCTTTAAAGGTGTAAATTAGGCTATGCCGGCACAAGCACAACTCATCCCTGCACGCTAAAATTTGAGCACAGTCTAGCTCAGTACGTGACTTAGCCCAGCAAGGCACAACACGTTAGTTTGATGGGCCGGGTTGGCATAGTGTGTTTAATGCACAATACTCTTAACACGTGCATCGAAGATATATTCTCAACACGTTTTTTTATTGAGAGTTTCTAGAATTCTAGTTGACATCAGTTATGTGTATTATTTTAGTACACAATACTCCATTTGAGACGGTGTGTTTGGGAAAAATTTCGAGTTTTTTCCCGAGTCTCAAAAATCCGTGAGCCCTAAGCTCCACATAATTGACAGGGGACACTTTTGTGGAAGTTAGGTCCCACGAGCCTGTGAAAGACTCGGTAAAAATCTCAAGATTTCCTCAACAAAGGCAGGGGTACTGTAAGTAATAAAATACATTGTTAATAAATGATGAAAACTTTTCTTTGCGGATTTTCATTGTCGTAGGATGATTTTAATGATGCCTTGTATTTTCGTTGAATAAAAAGAAAGTCTTATTAGATTACCAGATGATCAAAAAATTAAAGATGTTGTATTTAGTATTAGATTTTGGGCTTCTCCACGTAATTATGGATTCCAAACTGCTTTCTATCAATAATTTTGGGATACTATAGGAACTGAGGTAATTTCAATGGTCCACCATTTTTTTACCCATAAACATATATTTAAATCTACGAACCATACTTGCCAAGTCTTGATTCCTAAAATTCAATATCCCCAATCATCAGCTGATTTTCTTCCGATTAGCCTTTGTAATGTATGTTACAAAAAAATTTCAAAATTTTTGGATAATATATTCAAACCTTTTTTGTATAAACTGTTAGACCATAGCTTGGTTGAACTCAGCAAGCGTTGGTATTTCAAGTTTGGTTGTCATATTTTAGTATCAAAACTCATCTAGAGTACCTTGATTAAATACTAGAGTCAAGTTCGTTTAGGTTAGACTAGAAAGTCTTGGAATGTTTGAGAAATAAAAGTATTACTCCGAAGACCTGAAGAATGTGAAGAAATAATGAACTACAACGACGACATCATCCTTCCACTTGAGGTTAGTAATACTGACTTGAACTTGTTCCATTCCTAACGTATCTTTCAAGTCGTGCTATATTGAAAACATAAGTGTGAAGCTGTATATACTATATATATTGTATATTATACTCTAGTGATGTGACATGATCATAGTATTAAATAATTAGACTACGAAGTATAACGCTTATCTTTTGAACTTCGTATATATGACACCGACATACTCTTGTATATAGTGTTATGATTATGTGAATGGGTTATGGTGATTCATCCTAGGAAACAATGTTTTAAATTTGTTCAAAGGAAGTACATTCATGAACTTGTTTCGTGAATATAAAGGGAAATCAATAGGATTGTTGGTCCGTCTATTCATTGCATATCTTTGGATGACCAATATGTGTGAGTTGGTAGAACCGATCTTAACTCAGTTATGTATCTTGGTACGACCGATCACAATGCCTAAACTTATGATTTTGTATGACCGGTCTTGGTAACTGGTGTAACCGATCCTAAGTAATCACCATGAGATGGTATGATCGATCTTTGTAATTTGTGTGATAGATCCTAGTAATTGGTGTGACCGATCATACGTGTGTGTGACCGATCCTTGTAATTGGTGTAACCGATCCTAGTGACTGGTTTGACCAATCACAAGTAGATACCATGAGTAGATGTAACCGATCCTTATAATTGGTGTAATTGATCCTAGTGACTGGTGTGACCGATCACAAGTAAGTACCATATTTAGGTATAACCGATCCTAGTGATTGGTATAACCGATCTGAACCCATATATGTGACTTGGAATGACCGATCACAACTAACCATTGTGATTTGGTATAACCAATCACATAGTAGTCTTGGAATACTGGCAATCCAATTCTAAACTTGTTTGGAAGTGTGGTATAACCGATTCCAAGAAAAAAATCCATGTAAATATGAAATAAGGATTTGCAGTGAAAAGATGTTAACATACTTTGAACACGAGTCGTAACTCTTATAATTTATTGTTTAAAGATATTCCTTGGTATTCAAGGTGATCCTGTGCCGAAATAAATTAAGAATCTTTTAATTTAGGTTTTTGATTTTATATGCTTTAATTACCAGCAATTAATGCACAACTCTAGAGAATAAAAATTAGTAATGCGTATTTACTAATTGGATATTTTCTATTGAGAGATTTCTGAAATATTGGACCAACATTTATTGGAATTATGAAAAACGAATTTTTCCATGCATTGCATATCTTGAGAATATTTTCAGTTTTGGGAATCCTTGGTGCCGAAACATCATTGGTCTATAAATACCTAAGTTTGCATTTCTAGCAAACTATCCTAAGAGCCAAGAAAACTTCATTTCTTGTTGTTTCTGGTCAGGCCGTCTATTCGGAGAGGAAAGTATCCTAATTAGGTGAAATCTCTTACGCCTGCTCGTTTAAAGACTTCTGTGGGATCAAGAAGATTTACGAGGACCGGTGGTGGGAAACTAAATAATTTCAGTGTTGTTAGTTTTCGACTTGATTTGATTGACTAACGGTTATTGAAACTTTGATTGCACATAGTTTGTTGACTCTTGAGAATCTTCTCTTCTGATATAAGATTCACTCAAACCAGATCGAAGTATCGACGGGATTTTTAGATTTGTTGTTACATCTAAAGACATCTTGTGATAATCCATTGTTAACGGGCTCCGTTCAGTGCGTGATTGATCACAAGAGATTCAAGTGGTGTTGTGCAGGTTTTCTCATACCCGTCCCTTCAGGTTCTTATGGGTAACGGTCAGGGGATGGACTTTTTTTTTCGAACGAGGTGGGGATTGATTCATGGTTCGTGCTCATACCCGCCCCACTCGAATATAATGTTGTTGATCAATCTACATGAGTCCAGTTGACGTGTTAATATTTGGAGCGCAGTATTAGGGTACTTTTAAAAATTGTTCTTACTGCATTGATCATGTAGTCATGCATGTCATCATTTCGGGGACATAGGTGATACTTTTTGGTTATATTTTCCCTATAGATCGTACTTTCATGGCAAAAATCTCATTACACTGTTGCATCATTTCACACGCGTGTACTTAACTGGCTTTTTTAACAGTGAGGCATTTTTCCATCTTTTGACGTTGGGAAGTTCTCCAACATGGAATCATCTTCTTCCATCCGTTGAAGGATCCAGTTTTTGTGTTTATCCTGAAGTTCCGCATCAGATAACTGTTGGAGAAAATGAGTTTTAATTAAAAGATTTTATGGTCTTGGTATGGTTTGATCTAATGACCTAAGGGTCTAAGGATACTCACTCATTTTTGGGTGAATGAAGTGGAACCTTTAGTCCCACATTGTGGAAAACTAAAGAGGAGCTCCACTATATAATCATACACTTATGTATGAATTGTAAAACGTGGATGGAGCGGGTGGGCAAAAATACATATTTTGACCCATGCGATATGCCCGTATACCATGCACCAAGTCCTGTTTTAAAAACACACAAGCATCGACTATCTCTAGGTCTACTTTTCTTCTTCTTCTTATATTTTGTGCGGTGTTTTACTTCCATTCCTGTTGCTGAGTTCAAGAGTGGGTAACTTGCGTTGTGCTAACTCAAGTTATATCGGGCAGTCTTATCCTGGACACATCTTCGCACGTTGGGGTTTAGCATTACTTCAGAGTATACCCGCGAACTAATGTGTTAAGGACAGCTTGTTGAACCTGTGATTCTGCCCTCATCAATTTGTTCGTGGTAGAGTTGTTTGATACTGTTCTTTATATTTATTGTTTGATACATCTGACGTTTCTTCTATTGTTGCAAGATTCCAACAATAACATGATGGAAAAGCTACGGAGCATCTTGGCTTTTTCCCTCAGCGCATAGTAAAAGGAAAGCTCAGCAGAATAGCTTTCAACAAGAAGCTTATTGTTTCGTTTCCCCTTTGTCAATTTGGTACCAAGAGAGTTGAAGATTTTATAATCATCGAATACTTCTCTTGCACTTTTATAACCACCATATACTGCCTTGTGCTTCACTTGAGAAACATAGGGTTTAACAATTTTTTCCACCTCTTCAAAATGTGTCCACTCCATTAAAACCTTCATATCAGACCTAGTACAATCTATTTCACAGCTTATTTCTTCGGTGTTGCCTCTTTTTCTTCCTTGTCTTTTTGAGCTACAAGATTCCATCATCGTTTTCTCTTTTCTTATTTCCTTGGTGTAGCCTCTTTTTCTTCCTGGTCTTTTTGAGCTACAAGGTTCCTCCATCGTTTTCTCTTTTTCCATGAAGGATGAAGTAGATATCTGATCGAGAATTGGGAGATTAATTTGAGAAGAGAAGATAACCTAATAAAAGTTGAGAAGAGGCTGGAGTAGAGGTGTAAAACGTGCCGGCCCGGCACAGCCCAGCCACGAAGTCACGTGCTACGTGCTGGGCTGTGCCGGAGATTCAAATGTGTGGTGTTGTGCTGTGGCGTGCTAAATGGCGTGCTATGCTATGCCAGTAAAATAGTCGTGTTGTATTGTGCTAGTCCACTTATTTTATATTTTCCACAATAAATATTTTTTGGATATTTTAATTAGTGTATGTATTATTATGGAAATTAATCAGCATAACGAAAATAAAATGTCAAAAACTAGCTAAAATAAAGATATTTTTGTGAAATATGCATGAAATATGATGTATTGCTTAGTACTTTATGCATGATTTGACGTGTTTTCTTCGCGTGTCGTGTTGTGCTGTGCTGCATGCTTACACGTGTCACGTGTTGTGCCGTATTGATGTGCATATTTGTCTAGCATAGCACAACACACTAAGCTAACGTGTGGTGTCCATGCTGTGCCAGGTCACGTGTTGTGCTCGAATTTTAACGTGCTCTGTTGTACCATATACGTGCTGGCTCGGCTCAATTTACATCTCTAGGATGGAGAATAGAATATCGTAGAGAACGGCCCATGGACTTTAATATGGTATGGAAGTCAGGCCCATATGTGAGTTAACCTCACATCGGCTACCCAGATAAAAAAGGGTCCACGTGTTAGGGGCCGGCAGAGAATACCTTACAGGTGAGGAGGCGCATGAAGGATAATAGCGTGTGCGTGTGGGATGGGGAGATAAGCTTGTGTCATGCTAAATATTAGCTCGCTGTTATCTGTTTTATGAGAAGTATTTGCGTGGCACCATTTTAACAACTAGAAATTTCATAGGCATTCTCCAACATCCACTTACCAAAACAAAGACCGCCAACAGTAATCAAAACCAGAAACCACCTCAAATTTTGTGGCAAAGAATCGGCTTTTCCCTTCTCTATTAAATTAACAACAGCATACACTTTTGCTAAAATTCATTTTCACTTGTTAGATCTTACTACCGAGCTCTTATTAGGTGCTAGCAAGCTAGGATATATGGCTGATATTGAAGTACAAGAACGTAAGATAGTTGTGGCAATTGATGAAGGAGAAGAAAGTATATATGCATTAACATGGGCAATCAAGAATATTTTAGTGTCACAAAATTCTAATGATACCATCCTTCTTCTCTATGCAAAACCACATCCGCAACTTGTTTCTACTCTAGATGGACCAGGTAATGTATAATAACATTTGATATTTCATTGAAAAAGCTCACAGGAATTAAGCTAACCGTTTTATTTTTGTAGAATATTTGTTTTCGTCTGATGTTATTATATCAATGGAGAAATATAGTAAGGACGTTGCTGATTGTGTGATTGAGAAAGCTAAAAGGGTTTGCAAAGATCATCAAAATGTGTGTCATTTAATTTGTTGATTGTGGGTAAAACGGTCATTTTCTTAGTATTTTTTGAGGCATGATTTGCCGTGCAGGTGAAAGTGGAGATAAGGGTTGGGGAAGGTGATCCTAGAGATGTGATCTGTGATGTAGTTGAGAAGATTGGTGCTGATATATTAGTCATGGGGACTCATGGCTATGGTATGATCAAGAGGTGATAATTCCCATCTCCTACAGTCCTAATCTATTTTAATAATCCCATCCTTAAACTAGGAGCTACGGTGGTATCTAACTGATGAAAACGGTTATGTGCGACAGGGCCCTTCTGGGAAGTGTAAGTACTCATTGTGCACAAAATGTCAAGTGCCCTGTTTTAATTGTGAGAAGGCCGAAATCAGAGGTTGGAAATAAATCGTCCTAGGCTGTTTATTCCAAGTTTTCTGCTGGGGTTCTCATGCATGATGCATCTCCTTTGCGTTGCACTACTGTAAAGGCCTATCGCACCCCTACCCAAAAAAAATAGAAGAGGAAGAAGTTTGGTAAGTTTTTAGCTGTTCCTTGTTTGTAATTGTGAGCGAGTGATGATGTAAATATTTGCTTTTGTAACTGTGAGTGAGTGGTGATGTGAATGTTTGATTGTTGTTAAACTTGTTCTTCTAATAATATTAGAATGAAGCCGGTGCTGTTGCATTACCGTGGTAAAGTTATTGGGATGATACCATCGACCTGAATTCGAATAAAGTCATTAGGTGATGATACCGGCGGTGTGAGTTCGAAACTCGCTAGCATCAGATTCTTTACCAATCAAAGAAAAAATACAAAAAGAAAAAAGAAAAAATAAATCAGAATGGAAGTATAATGTGGCTGACAGTGGAGAGAGTGGATGTACATTCTAATTCTCTGGAAGTATAATGTGGCTGACAGTGGAGAGAGTGGATGTACATTCTAATTCTCTCTCAGTTCCCTCGTTCCAAATTAGATGAGCTAGTTGTAGTTTGCACAATTCTTAAGGCAAAGAAGAAAGGGGAGTATGTTCAAGTATGTTTTATCATTATATCCTTATGGATAATAATTAGTAAAATTTAGAAATGGTTTATCTATTAATCTATACAACAGTTTTTCTTAAACTTTATACTGTTCGAAAACATTTTAAAATATCTGCATAACGAATATAAACTTGGTTATCAAATTATGCATATTTCTTATAATAATAACAATTAATTAAAAGAATAGTTTTAGAGATATCGCGTTGATTAGAGAGATAACTTGTCTATTTATGGGACAAAATTTTAAACCAACTAGTTCATCTAATTTAGGAGGGTGGAGTATTAAAATGAAAATACAATGCGGCTAATAGAGTGTACATTTTTTAAAAACGAATAGGAGCTACAGGGTTCTTTAACAGTGGTTCTGTATGAACCTGAGACCCACGATGAAAAATGGGTTTTTTAACGGTGGTTCTCCATGAATGGAGATATTAGACAAGGTAAAAACCGTCCCCTGACATGGAATGGACTCCGCCAATACGGAGTTAGCAGGGGCCACTTATGGTGAGGTGCATTAAAAGTTTTGTGAGGAGCCGTTTTGTCATGGTTTTTTTGTGTGCGGTTACTGCTCAACATACGCGATAGATCTAGGCCATATACGCAACACACTGCGGTATATATGAGTTATAGGCGAGAACCCTGTGACTAGCACAGTGGATTCTCATCCTTCTCTCCATAGGGGAGACCCGGGATCAATTCCCGTTGTACGCACAAAATGTGCAGTTGTAATATAGTTGGGGTTTAGGTGGGCTGGCTGACAGTGGGACCAGCCCGTATGGCTGGGCTTAACTAGGGGTAAGGCCCAGCTTTCACTGATCAAAAAAAAAGGTCAGTTATAGGCCATATACGCAACACACTGCAGTATATGTTAGTTATACTTGCAAGATCTGACAATTTTTTTTTGCTAGGTGGCAGTTTGTTTTGCTAGGCTACCCACTAATTCATTGGAAAACTTTTTGGGAAATAAAAACAAAGTGTTTATTACCTAAAAAAATGGAAAAAAAAAGTTATTCGTAGACCTACCATTATTAGTTTAAAAAGAGAAAAAGAAAGTGCAAATACCCTTAAACATGTTTTACACCCATTCTTTTCAAAGAAAAAAAATGTTTCACACGCATCTAATATTTCAAGGATTTTTATTAGATATAACTATCAAATAATTTAAAATTTGACAAATTCCACAAATTTTATTCGTTAGATATACTTCGTAATATATTTTATTTATTCGACAATTATATCGCTAATGAATAGAGTTTATATCATATTTAATTCAAAGGTTATTTAAGGTTTTGTTTGTTAAAATTTATGATTATCTAATTATACCTACGGATAACCATAAACAGAAAAATGATTTGATATAACCATTTTTTTGTGATAAATTTTAACAAAAAAATAATAGATTATTTACAAAAAAAGAGTTCAAAAAGAAGAAAAGAGAACAATAATCTAAGTATTTTATTTTTTTTCTCAAGATAGTTTATAGAAAAATAAGGGAGAAAAGCTATTCAATTTGGTTAAAGATAATAATTGAAAAATAGCCCATTTAATAAATTTAAGAAAAATGAATCCCTCAATAAAATTTTCTTAATAGTAGGGACGACCCCTAAATTCATGAAATGATGGGTTTTGCGTACAAGAACTATTTTGTTTTGGATGATACATGTTCGGCCGGAGAAGTAGAAGTTTGGGTGAACTTGGTTTCTGTGAAGCATGAACATATCTTCAAGAACACATGATTGACAGTTTCTGGGAAGCATAAACATATCTTGGGTGTAGAGAAACAGAGATACTAGAGGTAACTTTTACATAAGAGGAACTATGGCAGGCAATTAAGCATAAACTAATTCCTTCAATCTATCACGTATCTTTGTAGTCTCAACCCCAAGTCTAGAACATCTTACCTGCAAAATAAACATAATGGTAGCATCTTTAAGAGTTACAGTAATCCATTAAGGCAAGTAGTTGGCGTGGGAATGTTATATATTATGAAATTATATATGTTTATAAGTTTACCTGAGAGTGAATTGTGTGGTAAATCTTATCATTAACCGTAGCGAAACTAGCACATAACTTCAGCTCCATGTTCTTCAAGGATGTTAATAAGTTCATAAAGCATGAAGTTTTTGTTCAAACCAGTTAGAACTACCACTACCATAGCATCTTCCAAGTCTTTAACTTCAAGTATAGGCAAATTCGCTCCTGGTAAATTCGTCTTAGTCATGGTAGAAGTACTTGAGGATGAAGAACTACTACTAATACTGTTGATGTTGGTAATTTCTTGTTCACCTCCGTGAATCATACCCTGTTTCTTTCTCTTCAGTTCATCTATTCTCTTTTTCAATTCTTGTATATAAGCAGCTGCATTGTCAAACTGATCTATCTGCGGCTTACATGCATCCTGCTCAAGAAAATTTCTAGTAATTAAGTTTGTGTCTAGTTAAATCTTCGCCAAGAGTACGTTGCCGGATGATATGCACGCATGATTACCTCTCATGAAGTTAAAACTTGTCCGGCATGGGTGAGTGTGATGTATATATATATATATATGCATGTCAAGCGGTACTTTACCTTATTAGAAGAATGTTTTTGGTGAACAATAGTACTACTTGTAGGAGTGATAAGAGAGACAAGTTTGAAGCAAAGAGCTTTCATCTGGATTCTTCTATTCTTTTCAATAGTTTTCCTATCAATTGTACCACTTTTCTTGCAAGTTTTCATGTTTTCTTTGTTTGATTTAAAAAAACTCCAAATTTAGAAGCAACTTGTAAAATGAAAAGTACGGTATGAGAAAGAGTGAGTTGATCTTTAAAGACTAATGAATCTCCCGTACTTAAGAAAACGGGAGACCAAATGAAATACCAACAGAATGGATAAGAACGAGTATGGAACCAACCACACAGTTGTTGACAGGATAGCAAAAATTTAGCTAAGACAAAAGGTATACTTGTTTGGCCGTTGTAGTTATAACAAGTGTCTGGCGGGTGCTTTTCCAACAAAGTGATGAGCGCACTATCTAGAAGTGACAAGGAAATACAAGTTCACCTCATTGTCTTTTGTTGTGTCACAGACAGACCCGTGAACTTTATTGCTATTCGTCGCGTGCGAACTGTTTTCATATGCGCAGAGAGAGTATTGGCATTATTCGAGCATAAAACTAGTGTTGGGCTAGAGTAAGTTTACAAGCTGGGTGTTTTCATATGGCAATTAATTCCATCTGTGATCACTTGTGTAATTTTGAACAAGCGTAACAAGAGAAGTTCTGAAGAAAATTATCTCTACAAAACCTGATTGTATTTCACCCTTCACTTGGGAAGTCTGGAGTGCATGTCAACTAAAACAATTTTATGAATACAGTCCTTTCTAGACATACATCAGCGACATTACATCCTCACAAGCCTCAGCGACATTATTAAATAAGTAGAAAGTAAACTTTTGAAAGTTCCTCTGACCCTATCCATAAAAAGAGGGGAATGCAAAAGTTCCACTAACTTCCTACCGGTGGAAATCCAACTTTCCCCCTTTTACGCTCAAAGAGATAGAAGGATAGCGAACTCCATTGTACTACATTCTAAAGTAAATGTGCAATTTGAAGTACTCCATTCGCACTGCTTGATTCTGCAGATTACATCCCCAGTAACCCATTTGATCTTGTTTGAAAGTAGCTAGGCAGAGCCCCTTAAAGTTTCATTGATGACTTCAGAGTAGCTGTTGGACTCTTGTAGATATTGATAGTGAAGTGACCATCTTCAGAAGGCCCCAAGACCTTTGGTTTCTTGTTGGAGAAAAAATAATATATATTAAAAGGATTTTGTTATTTTGTGCATCTATGCACAAGATGAGAGCTAATAATTGGCATGGACAAGATAACAGAATCTTTTTTTTTTTCGATAAAGTTTTGTTCAAATTATAAAAAATAAAAGTGTGGTTGGGGGCTTCAAGTCCCGACCTTAAAAACTCGGGGGACAAGATAGGGAAACCATCTTACTTGAGGCTGGAAACCCTCATTTTAATTTAAATGCTAAAAAAACTCCAATCGTAATTTCACTGCCCTGACAGTAGTTTTGAAGAGTCGTTGCTAGCGGAATCCTTATAGAAATTTATAGAGACGACAATGACCATCATCGTATCTTAAAGAATCCTATTATTGGGGCTTAAAGTGTTTGGAATTTGGGGGCTTAACGTGCTATGTAACATACTCAGTGGGATAAGGGGAAACTAAGTTATTTGAAAAGTCAAATATACCCTTAACCATTATTATACCTAAAATCAAAACTAAATCAAATTTCAAAACCAAAATTAATTCACCTAACCTTTTTCCTTCTTCTTCTTCTCAAAATGAAACAAAACGTTGATTTTTTTTTTTTATCAAAATCAAACAAAACCTTGAATTTTATTAAGATTTATTCTCAATATGAGAAGATCAGGACGATTTGGATTATCATAGACTTGTTATGATTCTATTGTATATAAATACTGTAACTACTAGAAATCCAGTAGTACACCCAAAAAGAAAAACAATTAAGATCTAAGACATGATAAAGTAATATGAACCAAGAAATCTTTATTGATGAATTCTAAGGAAACAAAATACAAGTTCTTGAACACAAGGAAACCCTAACCTCACTCTCTACCCTAAGCTCTTTTCTCTCTCAAAAATCCGATCCCTCATGCCTTGCCCAAGTACCTCTATTTATAGGCCAATCAATCTTAATGGGGTACAACTCATTTTACTTCGCCAAGTTCTTTCGGGGATGCTTTATACTTCGCCCAGTCCATTTTCCATAAAGTTTTTCCCCTTATTTCGCCATCTTCACATGGGCTTGTCGGGACACCTGTCTCTTTTCTTGATCCCCAATACATTTACTTCGCAATCTATCTTTTCAACCAAGTTATCGTACTTCGCCCTTCCAATTTCTTCGTTGGCATCTTGTTGGGTACTCTAGCTTGGTCTTTCGTAACTTATATTCTTTGTGTAAGTTTCCTTGCTTCTGTATGATACTTCGCAGGATTGGTCGGTGATGAGGTAATTCTGACATTCGAATTGACAAGTCCCTAACTGAGATCTGTAAGTGAGATTTCCTAGTCATGCTTCTTCCTTCTGTGTTCGACACGTGGCGAGTCTATTTCGTGTACCCACATTTTGCCTTTTCTTATTCCATTCAAGCCATACGAGAATGGAATAAGAACCGCTTTGGATTCCCTAACCGCCACGTTCTCCACTTTTCTGCTTCCACGTGTCCACGTTCTCTGAGTAACCGTCTGTTATCAGTTAGCATACCTCGAACATGTCGTCAACCCGTTAAGCCGGTCATTTTTTCTGTGCTATTTATATCCCACTTGATTTAGGTCTGGGATTTCTTTTCATCTTCCCTTATTCCGCGTTCATCTAGTTTTTGCGCTTTATCCTTCTTCTGTTATTGTTGCTATCTTTCTCAATCTTTTACTTTTTTTTCGTTATCATGGAACCCAAGAAGATTTCCGCGACTATCTTACACAAATCTCTTGAAGAATTGCAAGCATATTTTCACAAGATGAGTTTAACCCTAACTCCCGCCGTTGATTCTTTTGTGAGTCCACCTGTTTCTGCTTCTCAGGACATAGAACTGAACTACAGGTGGATTCAGTCGGATATTTGGACGTCCGACAAGATGATCGTCAATTTGGGCCAGTTGAGGGCTGGACTATCTTTCCCTCTTTACGATCCTTCTAACCCCATCTTTCTCGAGATTTAGGGTAAGTTCCAATGTGGAGTTTTTCAACTCTCTGGTAACGCAATTCGCATCTCCAGCGAGTTTAGGATTCACTCAAGTAATGGTGTTTCCCAAGTCCCATCAACAGCTGAAGAATTCGATTCTCGTGATTTTAATGTGGACTCCTTCGTGGCCAACTACTCAGCTAAATTTACCAGCACGAGAGAGTACCAGGAGTGGGGCATTGATCTTGTTCGAAATGTTGTTACTGCTCCGACCAAAGATCTTCTGTTAGATGTGGATTCCTAACTTCGCCTCTCTTGTGATGATGATTGGGCGATGTTTCCTCTAGTGGTTGGTAGCCTTCTGTTTGGGGTTTTGACGAAAAGGGAGCTCCTCGCCAGGGTCCTCTTCCTAAACACTGCTATCTCGCTGGTTGCGTTCCCTCGAGACTTCGGTGGTCTGTGCCAGCCGAGGTATGTTTATCTTCCTTATGATTTATCTTGCTTCGGGGCCCAATCTCGTTCTTACGTTCCCCTTTTCTTTCAGTTCATGATGCCTGTTGCTGGTCTTCTAAAGATGCCCAATGGGAAGGTTGTTACTTCCGAGTCTTTAACACCCAAACGGGTATCTACCTCGCCTATTATTTTCTTCTTGTGATATCTTTAAATTCTAACCTTCTATTCTTCTCAGGATGACTCTCTTCTTGCGAAGCAGCCTGTTCATGAGTCAACTAAGGGGCGAAAAAGGCGTGATCATCCTGTTCCACCTCCTCCTTCTTCTCAGGTATTTTTACTTCGTCATTATTGTTGCTTCGCATACTTCATCTTTTTAGTCATTTTCCCTAAAGAACTCATTATCTCGCAGACTAGTGTTCCCCCTCCTGGCGGGTCCAAGAGGCAACGAAAAGTCTTGGATCTGGCTGCTTTGACCGCAGTTCCAAGTTCAGTCGTACTTTCAAGTCTCTCTACTCCTCCCAAGCTTCAACCTTCTCAGCCTCGCACAACTCCTCCTCCCAAAGTGGCTGATCCTCCTGTTCATCCCAAGGTTGTACGTCTGAAGAAATCCACAGAGGATCCCTCTGCTGGCGAGAAGAATAAGCAAGCGGCTCCATCTGTGCTGTCTAACCCTCTCTATGATCCAGATATGAAATTCCTCCAAGATATTTACGACAAAGCTCGCGAAGACCCATCCATGAGGTCTCGTGCCTTAGAATCTCTGATGACTTTTAGTTCTGATCCGTCCGTACTACTTAACGCCTCCATGAACTTGTCTCTCCAACAACACTCAGCTTTGATGAACCAGGTGAGCCTTTTATACTTTTCCTGTTATGCCTTCTTCCTGTCCGAGATTTATTTCTTGAATTACGATTCTTCAATTCGCAGGAGGTCTACCGTCACATGGACAGCCTCGTGGAAATTATACTTGTTCGCGAGAAACCAAAGAAGGACGAGGCTCAAATCAAAGTTTTGACAAAGGAGCTTCAAGAGGAGAAAGAGCATTCCAGTAAGCAAAGTCAGAAGATAGAAAAGCTTTTAAGTAAGTTCCCTCCCCTCGCAGAATCATTCTTTGCCTTTGCTTTTACTTCTGTTATTTTCTTATTTTGTATTTCGTCAAGCTCGCTGTATGAAATGCCAAATGGATTCCTCCGAAGCATCTGCCTCTTTAGAAGATATTTGTATGCTGAGAATCTGAACCTCGTGACCCAAAATGACTGCTATGTGTCCGAGAATCTAATTTTGAATGAAAAGGTCGAGACTCTTTTTTCACAAGTGGACCGCCTGTCTATTAATTGTTCTTGTAACGAGGAATTAAATTACCATCTTCACGACGAGAATGAGCGTCTTAGGTATGATCTTCAACGGGTCAGCAACTCCCTTACTACTTCGAGGTACCTTCATTCCTCGTCACTAGCTAACTATAAGAGACTGGAAGAAGATAACTAGCGCGTGATCAAGAATAAAGATAAAGTGGTGGTTGATCTTCACAAATCTCGTAACAAGGTATATGGTTCAAACGAAGAGATCCATTGTTTATAGAAGAAAGTGGAACTTCTTCAAGCTCAGTTAGATAACTCATCTCGTCCTAGGTCTATCAAATCTTCTTCTCAAACCAAGTCCACATATTCTCGCAAGAACAAGGGTATTCTTGTCATTCAATCTGACAAAGATACCTCAAAGTCGGGTTACGGTACATGTTGGGACAATGCCTACCACGAGTTATGTGTTCAACTTCACGAGTCGGATCTAACAATCTCCAGGCTGGACCACTTGCATACCGACGTCCAAGAGACCTTGAATACCACTATCTTGCAAATGGAAGGTAGCCTTAGGTGCAGTGCGGAATACTATTGATTATGTTAGATTTCTAGTTTCTGATGTAGTTTTGTTTGGTTTTGCAGAATCTGAAGATTGTCACAAGAGCCAAGTCCTTCTCCTTTCCCGCAAAAGAGATGAATTTCGCACAAAGGTTTCTCGTCTGAAGAATGAGGTCAGTGATTTGAATGCTGACATGGATGAAATGATCGTAACTTCTGCGAAGGTAGCCAAGTTAGCTCACAAGAACACCCAGGACTATCTGGTTTCTCTTTTTGGTAATTTCTGCGACGAACATGACCTTCCTCGTCCTGCCTCTCCTCTGGAGGTGTTATCCGATGATGAGCAACCAAAGGATGATATAATCATCTCTGGCGAAGAAGAGAGGCTCAGCGAAGATGACGAGGAGCAAAATATCGACGACGCGAAGATCGAGGAGGAAGAATCCAAGGGTGCCTCTTCCAGTACTGGTGCTGGTCCTGGTGAGGCGGGTCATGCTTTCTATGATGACATCCCTCTTCAGAAACAATCTTAGTTTTTCTTCCTTCATATTTATGTCTAACTATCTTTGAAGCAATTTATCTTTCTGGGCGCTCCCAAGCTTGGGGGGCGGGGGGGAAACATCTTAATTTCTTTGGGTAATCTTTTGATTGAATTTTGTGTTACTATTATGATTTTCTATTTTATCAAGTATATACTTACCGAAGAAATACTTCAAAATAATGATTAAATTTAAAGCATATACTTGCCTCTTATTATTATTATTTATTTTTTTTGTATATTTCTTAGGTGTGGTCCAAGGCTAATCCATATCTCCCCGTAAGCTTTAGACCTTATGCTTTAAATCTTGCGAGCTTCTTTCTTCCCCTGGGGTTTACTAGGCATTTTCGTTGCATCTTATATTGAATTTATTCTATGCTTTTCACGTCGTCCCCCTCTTCAACTTCCTTATTTCACTTGTTCTTTCCTTTTCCTTTTATTGATAGGGTCTTACTTTGGCGGAACGCTGAGTCTTACGATGATAATGCTAAAGAAGAACATAAAATGTAAAAGTATATACTTGCCTCTTGTTATTGTTGAGCATTACCCGATCAAGGCGAAGTTGTGTGTCAGAGTCGCTTTGCCTTTACTGCGGTTTCACAAACTTTGAATCTCGCTAGATTTTTTATCTTCCTTATTTTCTTTTTGGAATTCATCAAGTGTCTCGCAGTAATAAGTCTTTATTCTCTTTCTGATTGTTACATGTTACTTTATACAAGGTCTTACCACGCCTCCTAATTAAGGTCTTATTGTGCCTCATCTTTCTTTAAGGATTTTAACTCGGCGAAGTCTCAGGCGCTTATTCCTATTTCGAATAATAATCCATCAACCTCGCCTTCACACTTATTTTCCCCCATCTCGTGACAATGCGACGAGTCTAGACATTCTCATGGATGTTAGTCCCATGACATTGCCGTCGTTTTTGGTCACAAAGCTCCCTAATATGGAGGGTGCCATCCCTTTATATTCCCCATGATTTCCCCTTCAAGGAGGTTAACCCTAACATGCATGTTGATCTCCTCCCATCCAGTTATTACGACATTCAGTTGTTTTCGTGGCTTCTTATCACCTTCGCCGATATGGCTTGGGGTTACGAAGTCACACCCTAAATGAGGTTTCTTTGGGATCGAGTGCATTGTAGCCAAGAATTTCCATACGAACATGGCCGATAACGCTCCAGACGATCGAGTGCATCGTATCCAAGGTAAACAATTTCTTTTAAATAGGTTTTACATAAAACAATTTTTGATGGACCAATTATCGACAAACTTACTCTTTGTGCATCTGGAATATTGAGATTGTTTTCCTTTACGGCTTCCATTTCGTCTTTTGAAGACATCCAATTGTGGAAAGATCTGCTCGAATCTTTTCTTAATGAGTTTCATCGATCTTCCATTATGATTTCCGTCTAATGCCACAAAAACAATTCGCACACGGTTCCAAAAAGCCTCAGAGGTTTCACTTATGAAAAAGAGTGCATCTTCGAAATTCTTTGATACCGTCACCCACGCTCTGACGATTGCAACATCTTCTTCAGTGGTGTAGGGAGTCACCATGTTTCTTCCTTTTTTTGCTACAATTGTGAGAGAGATGGAGAGGGAGTGTGTTTTGTGTGAAAAATTAAATAAGAGAAGGGTCATTTTATAGCCAAAAAATGACCCGACGGATAGTTTTTGAAAAAACTAGCCATTCCTCAAAAAACGCAACGCATTAACTCAATGCAGTTGAAGAATCACGGCCAGGAAGCATATAAACTTCTGACTGATGTTAGGTAGTTATGGCTTGGAGTTTGTTTACTTCCCCGCCGTTTACGTAGGTTACAGCTTGGTTGTTTCATGGATCCAAGCCGTAAATCTGAACTTTCCCAAAACTTCCCAGCTGTTCTTAATGCCTCCCAGCCGCAAATTCTTCTGTGATACTGATGTGATACCGATATTCAAAAATCTAGACCGTAACCGCAAATTCGGCTGGGACACATTAAGAACGGCTGGGAAGTTTTGGGAAAATTCATCTTTACGGCTTGGATCCATGAAATAACCAAGTCGTAACCGTCGTAAACGACGGGTAGTGAAGGAAATCCAAGCTATAACTACATAATGTCGGTCAGAAGTTTATATGTTTCCTGGCCGTAATTCTCCAACTGCATTGAGTTAATGCGTTGCGTTTTTTAAGGAACGGCTAGTTTTTTCAAAAACTATCCGTTGGGTCATTTTTGGCTATAAAATGACCCTTCTCCCATCTAATTTTTCAAACAAAACACACTCGCTCTCTATTTATCTCACAATTGTAGCAAAAAAAGGAAGACACATGGTGACTCCCTACACCACCGAAGAAGATATGGCAATCGTTAGAGCGACGCTCACGGTGAGAAAGCATGACGAAAATCAAGGCATTAACATGGGTGAAACTGATGCTTCTCAATTAAACCGTATATTTTTGGTCTTTGTGGCCATAGATGGTAATCAAAATGGAAGATTGATGACCAAATAAAGGATAGGTTCAAGGAGATTTACCAAGAAATGAAAGTTTTTAGGGTGCAATTAGCACGGGTGAAGGCTATGAGTCCCGAAATATTCTTTTTCAATAGAGCGAGTATGTGCAAATGTCTTCTAATTAAGTAAGTTTTGAATAAAATACTAACTTTACTTTTATTTGTTTTTTAGGTCGCCTGGGCTGTTGGCCGTTACCAAGTTATTCGTCGCAAAGAATTTGAGCATGAGAAATGCCATTGGATCACGAGAGAGTTTATTGAGATTTACAACCAACCTTGACTATTTAAGTGTATTACTCCATGTTTTATGTAATGGTAACATTATTGATGAATGGAAAGTGAAAAGTTTGATCGAATACGACTACAAAATTTACAAAGTCAACCAAAGTTACGGCTGGGAAACCCAGCCGTAAGTGTCTGTAAATATGCGAATCTTAAAAAACAGCCAGAATATGCTTCCGTAAATTTTTAAATCCCAACTGAAAAACCAGCTTCCAAACCGATATATCAATTACGGTTTGGTAAAGATGAAAACCCAGCCGATATAGCTGTTACGGTTAGGTCGTGGTTCATTATTCAAACCGTAAATATGAATTTTCAGTTTTATGATCAAAACGGCTAGGTCGTTCTGCATTAAAACCTGGCCGTAAATACTTGAAAAAACATAAAACAAAATGGTGTTTCATTCATTGAATCGGAAAAGCATATATATTTCATTACATTGATGAGATAGATCATAAAAATTAAAAACCTTATTCGTATCGGTCAAAATCATAGGTAGTATTTTCTAAGATGCGATAACTATCATTTTGTTGAAATTCTTTCCCATGAACTGCCTCATATTGGTGGTGAGCCCTCGACCACTATAGAAACAAATACTATATGTTAGATAATGTTACTCAAAATGATTTCTAATGAAACAACTTATTAAAAAACTTACTCTTATCGCACTTGGCATCCTGGGATTGGCTTCCTTTTGGGCTTTTATTTCCTTTTTGAAATCTTCGCATTCTTCAAAGACTTTCTCGAATCTCTCCTTAACGCTTGCAAAATTCTTCCATTACGATTTCTGTTTAGTGCAACAAAAATTATGAAAACACGGTTCCAAAAACACAAGGATGTTTGATCTATGTTAATGTCTAGATCTTCATCATGTTGTCTGACCGTCGCCCATGCTCTAACAATCGCAAAATCTTCTTCATTGGTGTAGGGAGTCACCATAATGTTTTTTTCTTATTTTTTTGGATGAGAAATAGATGAGAATGAATATGAGAGCTTATAACTAGGATTTGAGTGAGCAAGAGATGATAAAATGGTATCCTTTTATAGGGTTTAATGACATAACAATTATGTTTTTTGAAAACTAGCCGTTTAGTTTAAAAATAGGAGTCAAGCAATGCATTAAATGCATTGGTTGAGAGAGATCAGGCCTATAAACCGCTGGGTATCCTAGCCGTTGATTGCATTTACGGCTGGCTGTTGAACCGTAATTGATACACAGAAGACTCTGGTTAACTATTCGGCCAGGAGTTCATACTAACCCAGCCGTTTGTTTGAATTACGACTAGAAGTTCATACAAACCTAGCAGTTAATTTATATTACGGCCTGGAATCCTTTATCTTCGGACCGTAAATACCTGTTATGGCTGAGACGATAACATCTTCCCAGCCGTAAGCGTTAAATAAACTCAGAAATTTTCCTTTTCAACCGGATTTGAATCAATCAAAATTTCAATTGGGGGTTCATTTGAAATGTTTTCTAGACTAGTTTCAGGATATGTTTCATCAGTTTTTCTTCAAAGTTTTAAAAAAATTTCATCAAAATCATCCTTCTTCTTCTACTAGCTCAAAAAAAAAAAAAGTTTTGATTCTCAAGAAATTAATCACTAAATTAGCATAATCCAGTTGCTAATCGTGATTAGTTTAATTACTTAATCATCATAATTATCACTAATCAAACCAAGGGTATATTGGGGATTATGGGGTTGGAGGATAAGGGGTTATAAGAACCACTATTTCATGACCCCATTAAACCCAAAAACACATCTTCCCTACAACCCCAATAATAGGATTCATCGTAAAGGCCCCAACCATTGGATTTTGCAATTAAATAAAAGATCCAACCATTATTCCTTTGAAATATAATCAAAACGGCCTATGCCAGCAGATATATACTCCATGGACACACACTGCCAATATCATATGCATATTTTTGGGATGAATGGCTGCTTAGGAACCACATAACTCGCCACGTTTTTCTTGTATTCACACGTTTTCTCATTAAAGGATTTTGTAAGATTAATTATGGTTTTATAGGGCCACTAACAAACTTGTCTATTTTCAACATGTGACTAATATCATGATATGTTGGACCTACGGTAATGAATCCGCACTTTCATTGCTCCTTGGTTAAAAACAGCTATGGTGCACACATACAATATACAACCACATGTGTTTTGCTAGGTAAACAGTATGTTAGCTATGATGGGAAGTCAGATTTTATTGATGCCGTCCAGGGTTGGTAATATGAAACAAATTAAGTATCTCAACATTAACTAGGGGTGGATTTTTCTCGACTCCTTACTCTCATAGTTCAGAGATATATCCCCTTGTAATTTTCTTTCTTGGGTCCGGTTGTAAACAATTGTTCTTATTTCTCTAATATAGTCCCTTTTTCACGATCAGAAAAAAAAAAAAAAACAAAAAAAAAATTCCAGCCGCAGCTTGGGAGACTAATAGATGCTGTGAAAAAACTATAAAGTGGGCACAGTTGTAATCTCCGCCTAAAGCTGATTTTAAAGCCAATGGATTGGGGGTGCAACAATTGGCTCCCACGCCTAAAATTTGTAACATATTGGTTTTAAAGCCCATTTTCGACGAGACCTTATCATCGTACATGGCTTCGAAACAACCATATTCTTCTAGTGCTTTGCAAAAACGGTGGGCCAATAATCAGTTCCAGTGCCACAATAATTCATGATCCTTAATGAAGTGGATAATCAGAAGCTTATTGCCGGGTATTATAGATGATGATGACAAGGGACTATATTAGAGAAATGCAGGCGAAGACCAAGTCTGCAGGTACAAAATTCCAAGACTGCAGGCGGAAACCAAGACTGCAAATCAGTTTTAGGATATGGAGGACTCTGAAAATAGCCTGCAATTGAAAGACAGTTCGAAGTCACAAGTGCAGGATCAATTCCCAGTTGTGTAAGATCTGATTGCTGTCAAATGGCTTGAACGTATCCTCATCGCAGCTCCATAAAACCAAAGTTTGTTTGATCAATATGATAACTTCATAAACAGACTTAACTCTCCCCCCAAAGACACTCCCATTCCTCTGCTTCCAAATGTTCCACATTACCACGCAAGGGAGTAGCTTCCAAATCCTCCTACTTCTTCCATTGTGTGTGTGTGGTAACACATCATTTTTGATAACCTCTGATTCTTTTAATTCTGTAATGATCGTGTGCGGTGCCGGAATTTAGTAACTCGTCTTTTACCATCTGTGATCAGTCCATCCTTGTCGGATTATTTCTTTTCTTTTTTTTTTTAGATAAGAAGGGAGATATGGGTGCCATTAATGCGAGTTTAATAAAATTCACGAGCTTGCATTAAAAGAAATGGGCAGAAATCTTTCAGACGTACAATTATTTTTTTCTCCAGCCCTTCTCCGTGCATCAGTCAGTATTCAATTCCCTGCGTTCAATCAATACTCAGTACATTGGGAAATGGAAATATTGAAGTTGATGCCAACAGATTTTATCATACAATACTAAATGAATGGCTATCTTCAGATATCCATTTCTAGTGTGTTGCCGGAAATTTGAAGTAGAAACGTCTCTTCAGGCTTATTCATTCTCATTTCTCTTGGATAAGGTGCACACTAGCATTTGTATACCGTTGCAAATAAAGGTATGTGGAAACTGAAAGTCGGGTATACCGAAGGACCATTTAGTAAATGGCTTTCTAGCACGAATAATTTTGCAGGAAGACAAACTTGGGAATTTGATCCTGATGCTGGTACTGCTGAAGATCGAGCTGAAGTTGAAAAAGTTCGTGCAGAATTCTATGAGAATCGATTCCATGTGAAGGCTGCTGGGGATGTCCTATTGCGTTTACAGGTAGCTGTATCATGACACATTATGCGTATTACGTTGTACATTACTAAGTGCGCTTTGCGTATTTGATATGCCCAAAAGCAAGCTTGATTTTTGTGCTTATATAGATCTACTTTTGTATATATATAGAGATTGAGAGAAAATAAATATAAGATTGATCTAAGCATACCAGCAGTAAAGATAGTTGATGACAAAGAGATCACTTCTGAGGCAGTGACAACCACGTTAAGGAGAGCTGTCCGATTTCTTTCAGCGATCCAGTTAGATGGCGGCCATTGGGGTGCGGAAATCGGTGGGCCGACATTTTTCATGCCACCCCTTGTGAGTTTTGTCTTGGTTCAGTTTTTTGTTTTGTGTACAAGACTTGGCTTGACAACTTCAATTATTATAAGTTGTAATTGCAGGTTTTTGTACTGAAAATTACTGGAACTTTGAATACAATGTTGTCACCTGAACATATAAAAGAAGCCCTTCGTTACATGTATTGTCATCAGGTGTGTGTGCATGCATATACTTCAATATGGCTCATTTCATATCATTCTTGTCCGGTTGTCCGTACGTATTATGTTTCTAATGCATTAATTAATGTTACAGAATGAAGATGGAGGTTTTGGAACTCATATTGAGGGTCACAGTACTATGTTCGGCACTGCCCTGAACTACGTTTGTATGAGAATGTTAGGGGAAGGACCGAACGGTGGTAGAGATGATGCATGTGCAAGAGCACGAAAATGGATTCTTGATCATGGAGGTGTTACTTTAATACCTTCTTGGGGAAAGACCTGGCTTTCGGTACACACTTCTTTTTTAAGCATTTAATTTGTTGAACAAGTACCAGCATTAAACATGTAGCTGATGTCATCGTAGCGTGGTAAAACTATTTGGTGACAATATCAGTCACTAGCGTTTAGAACTCGTTAGCACCAAAATTTTTAACAATGGAAAAAATATCAAAGATGATGTTTTTAAATCTTCGAAAACGAACAACATAAAAATAGCACCTTCTTTAAGAAAAGTAAGAGGATTTTAAATTTTCAAAAATAAAATAAACGTGCCACATTCTTTTAAAGATGCTTATTCATTAGGTATTGGAATACATGATCACACTAATATTTTTTTTTCTCGGTAAATAAAAAGATATATGCGTGATCACACTAATATTGAATATAACCAATAAAAATTCCTGTTGATCAGTTATACTAAACCGTGATACTGAACCATACGAAAACCGCACATTTACAACTAAACCAAAAAAATGAGATTCCTTGTATTTCTGGGAGGCGGGGCTCGCCCATTGTATGTGGGTGGTTTCAAAGTAGCGGTCGATATAGAACTAGCCTTAACCAATACCTTGTTTGGTTATTGATTCTTTTAGATTTAAGTGTTGATTTTTGCACTAAGAGCATCTCCAATGTTAGGGGTGATGGTCATCTTATGCGGAGGTGTTACTAATATCTTTTAGTTGTGGGTCATTTCTATATGGATGATGTGTCATTAAACCTGTGGTCATAGAGAAGGTAAAGATACAGGAGGCGATACACATCGCGCGGGCTCAATCCCGCGAGTTGTACCACAAGAGAGAGAGGGGGTGGTCTCCTTATGATTCGGCGGATTTGCAGGGGCGGGTTTAGTGTGGGTCCCACCCCTCCTGTGTCTTGAGGTACAAGCCGTGGGATGTAAATCATTTTCCGGTGAAAATATGACTTTCTGGTTTACCGTTTCCTATGAGATGGCATCAATGTCATCAATTTTTATTAACGTCCACCTTAACATTGGAGATGAACTTTTGGTCAAAAAAATGTTAAATCCTATGTGTCATGACTTTTTAAAACCTCCACCACTAACATTGGAGATTCTCTAATACTTGACCGGCAATAGATCTTTTACGGGTTCTTTTCTTTACCACTCACCTGACTTAAAAACTCTAAAATAATAATCAGAGTTATTTTGAACCGGGTCCAAGAGTATAACTCAGTGGTATCTCATCAACTCCAGTAAGGAGGAAGGCGAGGGTTCAATCCCCATCGTCGTAAAGATTTGTAGTAGATTAGTTGTACAGTGAGTTGTTTGTAGTAGATTAGTTGTATAGGGACCTTTCTAACCATCTTCTTCTTCTTTTGTTTGTGTTAACTTTTCTTTCCTCACGAGATACAAATTGTGAATCTCGACTTTATGAAAATCTTATGAATGTCTAGGGACCATTCTAATCAAATCTCTAATTATGATTAGCTTGTTGATAATGCTGATGATCATGGGTATATACATAGTTATATATCATCAAATCTCTAATTAGCCTTACACTTTCTCTGGATCACTATATACTTAACTGATTGGATTTCAAGCTCAATTGAAAATTTCAATTTCAAATCAACCTTCCACAATTGGTTTTAGCCAACCAATTCCTCCAATAGGGAGGGGAGGAATGTGCACCCTGGTATTAGAGGGTGCACAAAGTTGGACTCCGAAAATGTACTCGACTCAAAAAAATTTAGAGTGAGTTGCAGGAGTTTCATGAGCCGAGTAGGCCCCGATCCAGACATCCAAACCAATTCAGATCGTGAGGTAGACCGTCACCCATTAAGTATAGGAAATGACTTCTTTGGCCCTTGTTGGTTTTCTCCCCATAAATCTCAAAGGGTTTCTCTTTTTTCTTCCGATTACAAAAATTCCAATCCAATTTTTGAAAAATTTCATTCTACAAACATCCAATGGATAACGGAGATGCAACCATGTTCTTGCTGAACAACCAGAACCAGAAACAGAATCCTCTTAAACCAAGGATTTTGATGTTCTTGGAGCTTCTAAACTTAAATGAGTTCAAAGCTCGTAAATGGTTTCCTCCTCGTTTCAATCATGGCTGGTACCGTATTTCTAATTTTTTTTTGTTGATTTTTAATGTAGGTTTTGCTTGAATTTAGGTTTCTTTGATTTTATCAGAAAAACCCAAATTCATTTAGGGCATAATTTTGATTTGGAAATGAAATGAGAAATAACAAATTAGTCAAAATTTGGGTATATTATAGCTTGTTATAAGAAATTTGGCAATGAATTGGAAAAATTCAATTTCATTTAATGGCAGCTGTTGAAAGATTAACCAAAATGCTAGTGTTCATCAAATCAGTGCCTGCAAGCAATTGATATCTTAGTGACATTGGATTCATAAATCTTGATAGATTGGTTCCCTAATGTGATGCAGATACTTGGAGTGTATGATTGGTCAGGGTGCAATCCAATGCCACCTGAGTTTTGGCTACTACCTTCCATTGTGCCTACACATCCTGGTTCGTACAATCCCATTCATTACGAAACAAGTACTATATATTGCAGTAATCGATTTCACTAATGCATGTTATATCAATGTATATATTTAGGCAACATGTGGTGTTTCTGTAGATTGGTGTACATGCCAATGTCATATTTGTATGGGAAACGTTTCGTTGGTCCAATCACAGATCTTATTATATCTTTAAGAAAAGAGCTTCATGTTCAACCTTACAATGAAATAAACTGGAACAAATGCCGTCATGCTTGCGCCAAGGTTGGTCATTAATGTTGGTTGAGATTCTATTTTAGGTTGCACTTTCATGTGCTAATTAATGTGGTCATATCTGTATGTATTCTAGGAGGACCTCTATTATCCTCATCCCTGGGTTCAGGATTTGGTGTGGGATTCTTTGCACTTAGTTATGGAGCCACTTTTAACACGGTGGCCTGGTTCTTTAGTGCGAGAAAGGGCTTTGGAATTAACAATGAAACACATTCATTACGAAGATGAGAATAGTCGCTACATCACCATCGCTACTGTGGAAAAGGTAAGGGTAAAACTGACCCCTATCTATGGTTGTTTCAGGATTTCAAAATCACTAATGAAAGTTATTCTACACAGTCCCTATGTATGCTTGCTTGCTGGGTGGAAGACCCCAACTCAGATGCATTTAAAAAACATCTCGCCAGAATCCCAGATTACTTGTGGGTTGCTGAAGATGGTCTAAGAATGCAGGTTTGTGATTAGCAGTTCAAGATGAGTATGTCAATTTAAAGTTGTTACTTGTTCGTTCTCAAGAAGCTGAAGATGCGGAGATGTCTCGTAGAATTACTAACTAATCACATATCGGTTAACTCCCCCTTGATTTGTTAATTGGTATTTGCAGAGTTCCGGAAGTCAAACGTGGGATGCTGGTTTTATTATTCAAGCACTTCTAGCAAGTGATCTTACCGAAGAAATTGGTGACACTCTTAAGAAAGGACACGATTTCATAAAGGCTTCACAGGTTCTTTACTACTATTACTTCTATAAACATTATTTTTATTTTTCTGCCTAATAATCACTTTCTTTCTAGGAGTAGTTTAAACTGTCTATACACGTGATGTCTACAAGAAACAGAAAAATACCCACACTCATGTATTAACTGCTGCGTGAATAAGGTTAAAGACAATCCTTCTGGTGACTTCCTTAGCATGTACCGTCACACTAGCAAAGGAGCATGGACTTTCTCAGATCAAGATCATGGGTGGCAAGTTTCAGATTGTACTGCAGAAGGACTAGTTGTAAGTTTTAATTTGTGTTTGTAGTTAAGTGCTAGCCTGCGTGTTTTGGTGATTTTCTTTTGTATTTTTCATGTAAATTTTTAACTTTAGCTCTTTAATTGGACAGAGTTGCCTCTTGCTTTCTCAATTACGGCCTGAAATTGTCGGTGAGAAAATGGCCAATGATCGTTTATATGATTCTGTTGATCTTCTACTTTCACTACAAGTAATTACTATCTATTGGCCTCCAATTTTTCATGATCTTAATTCCTAGTTATGAACTTAAATATGCACTATTTAAAAGATAATAAATATTCTAATTTTCTTCTACTGATTTTAGAGTGCTGATGGTGGTGTGGCTGCATGGGAGCCGGCTACATCTCCTAAGTGGTTGGAGGTATATCCTTGGCACATTTGAACTAAATTATAAGATACACGTTAAGATTTATGTTTTTAACAATGTCGGAAAACCTTTTTTATTTGCTTTAGGTTCTTAATCCCACAGAAATATTTGAAGACGTTGTTGTTGAACATGAGTAAGCTTTTATATTTACTACTGTCATATATCATTCTGTCAATAAAATGAATAAGGTCACTGCTGAAATATTAATTATTTTCAGATCAGTCGAATGTACGGCATCAGTTCTCCATGCCTTAGTGGTATTTATGGAGTTGCACCCTCAACATCGAAAGATTGAAATAGAAAATGCCATTGCCAAAGCCGTAAACTACATTGAACATACACAACATCCTGATGGTTCATGGTAAGTGTACATAAAAGAAAATGGCACATGAAGTTTTTGAACTATAGGAACTTATATCAGAATGCCCAGTTTTAGTATCTCATCTTTGTATAAGAAAAAACATCTCATCTGTTAACTAAAACTTATATATCCATGTGTTCAGGATTTGATTCATTGAATTTCTATCAGAACAATTTTGTGCACAGCTGCTTCGCTGTTCACAGAACATCTCTTTGAATAAAATCTTTTTTGTTACGCATTTATGATGCTGTGCTTGACTCCCTCCTAATAAGGATTTGTTTATGCAAAGGTATGGAGTTTGGGGAGTTTGTTTTATCTACGGATCATGGTGGGCACTACGAGGTCTAGCAGCAGTGGGAAAAAGCTACAAAAATAGCCAAACTGTATGTAAAGCTTGTGACTTTTTGCTATCTATACAAAGCAAATCTGGTGGTTGGGGAGAGAGTTATCTTTCGTGTCCAAAGAAGGTGATATAACAAGTCACTGTAATTACACTAAAGAAAAAAAAAGTGTATGTCTTCAGATTGAATAGGCTGCTCGTGATTCACGATGCAAATAACTCTTTTTATGCTCGTTAAAATCTTCAGGAGTATATTCCTCTGGAAAACAGCAAAACAAACTTGGTTCAAACTGGGTGGGCTTTGATGGCTCTTATTCATGGTGGTCAGGTAATTTCAGATATTATTTTTTTTTTTGATTCTGATTGTGAATGTAAAGAAAAAAAGAAAAGAAAACTTAGATTGTCCTTGCTTTTTCTTGCAAAATAGGCTGAAAGGGATCCAACTCCTCTCCATCGTGCGGCAAAAGTTCTGATTAATAGTCAAATGGAAAACGGGGATTTCCCCCAACAGGTAATTGTTCTTACATGTAAGGTACTTAAGAAGACTAATGAGCAAACTGCGTTATTAGTTAACCGTCCAGATGAATGCAGGCACGGTTTTCATGTTACTGCCTAAATCCGACCCTGAACAAATTGACCCATCCTCGAATTCATTGAGAAATTAATTTTTCTATTTATTTTGGTTTTGCCAGGAAATAACTGGAGCTTTTATGAGGAGTTGCATGTTACATTATGCAGCATATCGAAATGCTTTCCCATTATGGGCTCTTGCTGAATACCGTCGCAAGGTCTTAACCCCATCTTTAAGCTGACAACACCTCTAAATTTGCAATTATAGAACTGGAAACGATGATAATCTTGTTGATGATATAACTATATGTTTTTATTACTTCCCTTGGACTATGGATTATGTACAATCATTTACTACTTTTCGTTACAAAGAAATCATGTGCTTTTAGATGATAAAATTAGTGTGGGTTTTTGTAAATTTATATCGAGTCATTCACGACTAATAACGAACAATTCTCCATGATTTGCACGAGGTTAGTAATTTCTTGAATTCACAGTTTCGAGTCTTCTCTAAACTCTTTTTGAAGTTGTAATCGAATAGTTTGCACTTGGCACCTACCCGATTGTATATAAGAAAGAGCATGGCTAGGAAGGGGTCGGAATTGGGATGTTTATGAACTTACCTAACATGAGCAGCAAGCTCGGATTTTCTGGCAGAACTAGATAAGCGGATGAAGATTTGCCCGGCACACATTCCCAATAGGTAGATCTCCTCTGAAACTGTCAGATGATCTAGTTGTAAGATCAGCAGGCCATGGCAGTAATCAAAATAATGGGTCGATATGATGCAGATCAACAATTAAATTAAAAATAATTAAAAAAATGTTTTCCCTTTGAACCCTGAAAGAAATCAAAGATAAAAGAGAAGAAAATCTCTATATATACATAGAGAGAACCAGAGTTCGCTATCAGTGGCGAAAATGGATCCCATGATAATGCTCTTAATTTCCTTTCTTGTCATATCTATTTGTTCAATCAGTTTAACCTTCCTCCGGAGAAGAAAAATTACCACCACTCAGTCAGCCGCTGGTGGTATCAAGCAACTCCCACCTGGGAGCTCTGGTTGGCCGTTCATTGGTGAAACAATTGAGTTCTATAGAGCAGGTCTAGCTGGTGTTCCTGAGAAGTTTTTCTTTGATAGGTTTCGAAAATACTCATCTCAAGTATTTAAAACTTCATTGCTTGGTGAAACTGTTATCGTCATTGGTGGTACTGCTTCTGGCAACAAGTTTTTGTTTTCGAATGAAGGTAAACTCGTTAATGCTTGGTATCCCCCATCTGTTCGTAAACTCATACCGATAAGTAGTCATTTATCGAACGAACAAGACTATCTCAAGGCAGCTCGTAAGGCATATCCTAAATTTCTTAGCCAGGAAGCGGTGAAAAGCTACATTGGTATCATGGATTCGATGACAAAAAGACATTTTGAGACTCATTGGGATAAATACACTAGTACAAATGAAGAAATGGTCACCACTACGGTACACCCTTTAGTCAAAAACTACAGCTTCCTAATGGCCTGTCGTTTGTTGTTAAGCATGGATGTAGAGCAGGAAAGTCATCGACTCAGTGGATTACAAAAGTTGTTTGTTGTTGTGTTGAATGGCATCTTATCGATACCTATAGATTTGCCAGGAACACCATTCAACCTCGCCGTAAAAGCTTCCATACTGATAAAAAAGCAAATCACAACTATGATCAAAGAGAGGAAGCTCCGTCTGCTATCTCATGAAAACACGTCAAAGCGAGATTTGCTGTCACTGATGATCATGTTTAGTGAGGAAGACAGTGGCAAGTTCATGGAGGAAAATTTTATAGCTGATATGATCATGGGTCTCATTATTGCGGGGCATGACAGCACTACTTCCGTCATGACAATGGTCATGAAGTATCTTGTCGACTTTCCCAACGTTTACGACCAAGTCCTCAAAGGTATGCATATCCATACTTTATATTTGTCTATATACTCTCGTCTTAAGCCATCAAAAATATATTATTCATGTGTTTGCTTAAATTGGAGAACAGAACAAACCGAGATCGCAAAGTCAAAAGGAACGGAAGAATTCTTAACATGGAGTGACATTCAAAAGATGAAGTACTCGTGGAATGTGGTTTGTGAAGTAATGCGGCTTGCACCGCCTGGGCCAGGAGGTTTTAAGCAAGCCTTGGAAGACTTCGCATACGCAGGATATTTCATTCCGAAAGGATGCAAGGTGGGTTACTTGTAGTCTTACACACATGCAATAAGAAATGTACAGTTAAACTTTGTATTGCAGCCATTGATTTTTTTTTTATTTTTCCCACTGATGTAGCTATACTGGAGCTCAATAGCAACACACAAGAATCCGGATTACTTTCCGGATCCAGAGAAATTTGATCCTACCAGGTTTCAAGGTGACGGTCCGGCACCATTTACATTTGTTCCATTTTCAGGAGGACCTGGTACGTGCTCGGGCAAAGAGTACGTTAGAGTTCAAATACTTGTCTTCGTTCACCATCTCGTAATGAGGTACAAGTTGGAGAAATTAATCCCTTTGAATCCTATGGAGGAAGAGAAGTTAATTTTCAAGCCATTTCCATTACTTACCAAAGGGCTCCCTATTTGTATTCGTGCTCACTAGGAAGACGAAATAGGTCCATAGTGATGCGCTTTCATGTGCCGGTAATAATGCTGAATGTAACATTGAGTTTGCTTACTGCATATATAGTTCGATAAGTCTATCCAGTTCTTCTGTTCCTAATAATTATTGAACTATATTAAATCGACATTGTCGCATTGCAAATGACATGTTTAATACTAGAACACCGCTACCACAGTAATGAGGATCGACCGGAATAAAGAAAAGAAATACTATTGATTTCACGATGCTTTATACATTTTTTTTTGTTGGAATATTATTTTATACATCCTTTTTTTGTTGGAATGTTATTTTTGAGGCATATACATCGTTTTAGTGGTTAAATAGCCATATTAGTGGATGCATGAACCAAAATACGACTGTATAAACTGTTATGCATCTTCTTCTTTTTTTCGTCGGAATGATATTTTTAGGCATATATTACCTCCATTTCAGAAAAAGAAATATTTTCACAGATTCATTACCTAAAATAGGCAAAATGGAAAAGGTGAAAATATCACTTTTTTTGACATGGGGTGAAAGTATAATTTTTCGTGACACTGAGCGAAAGTATCATTTTACCTGACACGGGAGAAAGTATCACTTTTCTTGACCCGGAGTGAAAGTGTCACTTTTCCCGACACGGGGTGAAAGTGTCACTTTTCCTGACACGGGGGAAAAGTATCACTTTTCCTTATACGGCGCGAAAGTATCCCTTTTCCTGACACTGAATGAAAGTATCGTTTTTCCTGACACGAAGAGAAAGTATCATTTTTCCTGACACGGAGGGAAAGTATCACTTTTCCTGACACGGCACGAAAGTATCATTTTTCCTGACACGGTGCGTAAGTATCATTTTTCCTGACTCGGGGCGAAAGTATCATTTTTCCTGACACGGAGCGAAAGTATCATTTTTCCTGACACGGCACGAAAGTATCATTTTTCCTGAAATGGAGCGAAAGTATCAGTTTTCCTGACACGGAGCGAAAATATCATCTTTCCTGACACGGAGCGAAAATATCATCTTTCCTGACACGGCGTGAAGGTATCATTTTTACTGATAAGGGTGAAAGTACCACTTTTCCAATTTATATAATTAAAAAAATTAAAATCAAGGAGTTATAATAGTTAGACTAAAAGAGAGGGGTATTTATGGGTTTTTAGCTCTCAACGACTACCACCAAAACCATATCCAATCTTTTTATCAAATTAAACATTACGTTAATCTACATTTTACAAAAACAAATGGACATAAAAGGGACTCCCCTCTTTCGAGCCCTTCGGTCGGTCGGCCAAAAATATTTGGAAGCAAAACCACCAAACTATAGATGAAATTTTCATTAAGCTGTAGCTGAAGAATACGTGATTCTTTCTATGCTATATGGACATCTATTTACCAGCAAACACAACAGAACATCCCTGCAAGGATTTACTCGGAACGGATTCTCTTAAAAAAAAAAATCCTATTATCGGGTCTTCAATAAGATTGGTTTTTGGGGCTTAATATGATAGTTATAATCAAGATGTGGATATGTTGGGACTTAATCTATGTAAACGTTCAAAAATACCCTCAATAAATTTAACTTATTATCCTTTTACCATTCACTTACCTAATTAATCTAATAAAAAAAAACTGAAAATCATTAACGTCGGTTTCTTTTCTTTCCTTTTATTCTTCTTCTTTTGTTCTTCTCCTCTCTTTCTTTTCTCCTGCTTATTTTCTTCTTCGTTTGAGACGATTAATCGTCGATTCAAAAAAAATTCATCGTCGATTAAATTCATTGTATAAAAATGGTGAAGAGTGAAGATAAAATTGAAATTCAAGAAGAAGTGAATGAAGGAGATGAACCCGCCGCTGAGACTCCTGATATGACTGCAATAAGGTATGAATCGGAAAAATCACTCTTTATTTAAGCGTTTGTATATATAATTATTCAGTTGGTTTCGAAAAATTTAGGTATGAAAAAACAGTTTCTAAAACTGCTTACGGCTGGGAGTTCTTGAACAACGATTACTCCGGAATCGAGTTAAATGCACAATAAACCCTGACAAATGAGGTATATATTCTTATGAAGAGGACCGACCAAGGAGAAGCAATAGGTCTAGGTCTCCTTCTTCTAGCGAGGACTCAGATACTCCCTCCAATGTGCATGTTCAATCAAAGCAAGGAAAATGTGGTCGAGGTGGACGAGATGGAGATGGAGGTGGTGGAGATACAATTGATAAAAGTGGTAAAGGTCCAAGTGGTCGAGGTGGACGTGATGGAGAGAAAAAAACAGCTCCAGTTCAAGGTGGTCGTGAAAGAGGGAAAAAAACTAGTTGTAGAAGAAGTTGTGGAACCAGAGAAAGATGACGATGATTCGGATGAGGCATCGCGATGGTGTCCGATGTTTGGATCGTGTGAGGAATCTAGTGAATGACTAATGGAGATGTATTGGCTTTTTAAAATTTTGCTTCATGGATTTTTTTATCATCTAAGACTTTGTCTATTTAGTATTTTCGTTGTTTGGTTATAGATTTGGAGGGATGAATTTTTATAACTTTGCATGTATGAATTAATGTTAGTCTTGTTTTTTGTCTAAATCGAAACACAATGATGAAAAAATCAACAAAATGGAAATTGTTGAGCACTTACGTCTAGGTCGTTTCTTCATAATACCTAGCGGTAAGTTCCTATAATTGTTATCTAAAAACATGCGTCCTTCCCACGGTTGGGTTTCCTAACCGTAAGAGTGGTAACAAAGTTGGGAATCCGAGCCGTAAACGCAGAAACGATTAGGAAAACAAACCGACTTCTCTTTATGGTTGGGTGCTACTTAGACGTTTCTTTCACTGAACCAATAAATTTGTCTGAAAAAATGGCGCAAAGTTTCAATTAGATATTCCCGACCGTGGTTGTTGAAACGGATAGGTAAACCAACCGTTTTCTATTTACGGTTGGGAACTACCTAGCCGTTTCTCTCACTGATAACCCAAATATTTTGGATCCTTGTTACGGTTAGATATCCAAACCGAGTGTGTAATTTACGGTTAGGACGTACTCCAAGCACTAAATCTGACGTAAAGTAAAAACCCAGTTCTACGGCTTGAATTTCTAACCGTAAATCTGACATACTCCAAAATCTATAGGTTTATACTTACTTACAGCTTGGTCGACATACCCATTTCCTAGCCATAAATACTAGAATTTCCTTTTGTACCACATCCTATCGGCTACTTTTTGAATTTTGAAACCCTAATTTTTGGGCTCACAATACTTTCTCTCCAAGATAATCCTTAGACTAGAAAAGATCTTAACCCTTTTACAATACTCTCTTGCCCCTTATATAGGACTTTACGTAATGGATGACAGCTAATATTACATAGTGGATGACAACAAATAAAGCCCTCTTTCTCGCCTAATATCTCGACTATCTCTACGTGATATCATCGCATTGATATTAGGAAGTTAAACTTTCCCTCTCATGAGGTATCGAAATTTCCATGTGAACCTTATCTTTGCACTTCTCTTATTATCGCACATCTATCGTGACGTCATCGCTCACCTCAATAATGACTCATTAGGATTATATATTTGCTTTGGTGCGAACTTCTCTTCTCGTTGTTTGGCCCTCTTGACTCGCTAAATTATGTGCAACGATTAAGCACCCCTACGCGCTACTAAAGTCCTCCATCTAGGATTATTAATACATACAAGAATTTAGCTATCGGACGGAACATCTGACGGCTACAATCTAACCAAAGTAAAATTAAAATATTCCTTCGGTGCTCACTTCAGTGGAGGCTTGGAGCCATTACAGAGAGTGAGAATTACTCCCTCGTTTCTGAAAAATAGGTTTGTTTGATTTGCACAAATATTAAGAAGAAACTGACTAAATACAATCCTCGTTTGGGTTAAACGCAACCCTGACTAAATACAACCACTTTCGTACATGTGATTAGCTAAATACAACCTTGTTACTTATTACGATTTCATCGCATACAACCCAAAAGTTATGAACTCTTTATTTATTTACGAGAATCACTATAAATCTCTAATTACCCGCCGTTTAAATAAAAAATCAAAAAAATAAATAAAAAAATACATAATTCCTTTTATCTTCTCTACTAAAAATTAATGGTAGGATTTCTTAGTTTGTCAAGCAGATCGGAAAGGACCTTAAACATTAAAAACGTAACCGTAATTATTTTTTTTGAAACTCTTTTTGATTCACTAATTTACTCATATCCGTTCTTCTTCGAGTTAAGAGAGTTTTTATCGCATCAATTTGGTGTGGATCTTATCTACAACTCTTTACAAAAGTTAACAACTATAACACAACATTATTTGATATAGTTTCATTAAAGGATGACCTATAGTTATTTATAACGATAAGAAAGGAAAAAAAAATCAATCGGTAGATTGATCGGGGTTTTATTGGATTTTTCCTTGCTGCAAAATTTGTTTGTAAAATTGATCTGTTCATGTCAATAAGAAAATAAAAACTATTTTCTCCACATATAATTCTATGGTTATGATTCAGATTAGGTTACAATTTTGACTTGATTTTTTCTGATTATATTTAGTTTGTTTTAAAATGAAAATGAGAGAATTCTAAAAAGTAAGAATTCGGTTGTATTTAGTCACTGCTTTTTTTTTAATTCGTGAAAAGAGAAAAGAAAAAACAAGTACTCTTAACATGTTTCACATGTAATTTCTTAAAGATTTCTTCAGAGGTATAATTGTCAAATAAATAAAATATAATATATCCAATGGGATTTGTAAAATTCTAAGTTATCATTGATATGTAATACAAAAAAAAAATAATAAAAAAAAGAACGGAAAATGTACTAAGATTTACGTTCCGGTGAAAAAATTGACATGTTGATAATGTTTTCAAACCGTTTCGTTTCCTGATGATTGACATCATCTATGCTTTCAGAAAAACATCATATATGTCAAATGCTTTCTGAAAAAAGAAGTAATATGTCCAAATTGATATCATAATGATCAATATCAGTCTTATTTGCAGAATTAGATCGTCTACTTCAAAACATACTTGATAATAATGCAGCAGCACCACCAGAAAATGTCACTAAAGCTATTATATAACAAGTCTTTATGGTATAGATGAGCCATCAGACCGCTCAACAAAATAAAATACCTAAAACCTAAAATCACAAAAATTGTGTTTTTTTGATTGAAAGAATTAAATACTAATTACACAAATCCAAATCTACTCGGATAATCTGATATCTCATATTAAATTCGATCCGATCTAGGTTTGGAGATAAAAGAAGTTTCGGATAATTATTTGAGAGTGATGAAAATAAAAATCTCTTTGGTGACATGGAGAAAGGATTTCAAGAGTTGCAAATGATCTGCGAGATTCATTGGAATCCAGATTAAAGCTTGAAATCCTAAAGTTTTGTGATATTTTTTCTTTTTCTGTTATTGCAAAATATCAAGTTATCGTGGATTGAAATTCATCACCAGTCTATGATATTTACCTTGATGATAAGGTTTCAGTATGTTCCAAATACATTGATCCTTTTCATGAAGCAGTTTGTACAATTAGTTCAGCGGAAGAATTATTGTGTCCGAAAATAACTTTGCAAAGTTTGGATTTGTTGAAGGATTATACGAAGTTTCCTCAAAGAACCATAATTGCAAGCAATTATACCAGCAAAATTCGTGGACGAATTTTTCAGAGAAGGGGAGAACGGTGGAGTATTTATGAAAAGATAATATACTTGATTATTTTTTCTGAGTAGACTAGAGTCTGTGGAGGCTTAGTACAATGTGGTGTTCAAATATGGACTAGGTCTCGGGATTTTTCTGCATTTTCGAGAGAGAAAAAAGAGAGAGAAAAAATGGTTGTTCAATCGAGTCAGCTCACTAGGGTTGAGTTGGAACTAAAACACACCACCTCATAATGCTTCCACTGTCAAAGAGGGAGGTAATGGCTGCTTTATGAAACCAGTCTGAGCAGTACCCTCCACTTGGATGACCGCATAACCCAAGCCTACGCATGGATCATGCAAATCAACTCCCAACTTGGAGCGGGTGAGTCAATACATTGTGCGCATAGTTCCTACGGAGTGAATCTGACTCAACGTTCAACCACCTAAATGTCCCCACTTGGGTTACAAGCAAACGTAACTCAGCTCGACAAATTCTAACTTAAATCATTGAAACCCTCATGTGAATTAAGCCACCCACATTGAACAATAACCGTTACCCATCCTCTTATCTTGCTCTTCTTTTTTATTTGTTACACCAGGCCTACACAAAAATTTTAAGTCACCCATTTCAGTTTCACAGAAAAGCAGCTGGAAATGGATCGATAGGATAACGGTAAAAAAAAAAAATCACAGGGTAAAGGAATTCGAAACACTGAAGAAATAGGCCTGAAGGTATCGGCGAATTGGATCGAACCATTCCATAGAAAACACGTGTCAAGAGACCCCTCTCACTCCTCGATCACTAGCAAAAGAAAAACATATCTCTCTATCTCTAGCTCACATATTCTATTCATATTTTTAAAATAAGAGGAGAAGAAGAAGGAAGATTGAATCAACAAACAATACCAATGGAACTCGTTGATGATGATGAAGATTATAATCTCTACTGGGAAACAAATTTGTTTTTGCAAAACGGAGAACTTGAACTTGATAGGTACGTATGTAATCATTTTCATCAAATAATTACTAATTTACTAGTCCTACTTGTTATATATATGCAGCTAAGTTGCATATGATTTTTCTTAAATGAAGCTGGGGATTTGATGAACCCATTTCGGTTCGAGTTTGCCGGATGCAGCAGCATCGTCTTCTTCTGTGACTGCAAAACAGATAGTTTCGGAAAGAAATAGAAGGAAGAAACTCAATGATAGATTATTTGCACTAAGAGCTGTAGTTCCTAACATTAGCAAGGTAAACTAATTAAGTTTGACACAAATTAAGTATTTTTTGCGTAAAAATACAGTGGTGGTTCTCGACAGACCGTTCAAGTAAACACACTAAAAACCATTTGGCTCACAATACAGAAACCATTTCACGTGAGAGAACGGTTGAGTTTAATTCCCACACAGGGGAGATGGCCTAAACTAACATTTTGGGTGATTTGGTTATTAGATGGATAAAAGCCTCAACTATTAAGGATGCGATCGAGTACATTCAAGAACTACACGACCAAGAAGAAGCATTCAGTCCGAAAGAACCAAACTTGAATCTGGAAAATTGAAGAAATCAATGTCAGATATTGATCTAGAAGATACGAATTTATCGAAAACAAAGAAAAAAAGAATTGACAGTACCTACGGTTCTAGCGAATCGCAGACATCATCTATCGAGAGACTCGAAGTAAGTTCTTGAACACTTTTAAGCTTAAAGAAAAGGTTTACGTTGAATTTAAGTACAGTGATTAATGTATTTTTGACTTTGCAGCTTAGTATTTATAATACACAAAATTGGTTAAAAAGACCAAAATCAACAATTCCTGGATGAAAAAGACATGTAAAATTTGATTCTGTTTAAATGGACGAGAATGTAAAAATAGCCAGGATGTAAACAGTTTCATCCTACCTATTTTCAAATATTTTTTCTTATTTTTAATTTACATCAGGATGTATCCAGTTTCATTCTCGCTCTTTTTTAAGTTTAAATAAGGATGAATCCAGTTTCATTCTTGCTATTTTTTTGTGTCCATTTCACCCATACTAATTTTTACTCGTCCATTAGAACCATGTTTTCAAAATATTTGAACAAATGACCAATTTCCCGTTTATAATACGGGTGAAAAGACAATGGTTGTAAGCCTAACATGTGATAAGAAAACAGATACAATAGTGAGACTTTGTGAAGTTTTTGAATCTTTAAAGCTTAAAATTGTCACTGCCAACATTTCTGCTGTGTCGGGGAGATTATGGAAGACAGTTTATGTTGAGGTACACAGTATACTTTCCTACTAAATTCCAGTTTACCCCTTTCCGTCACCCAATATATTACGAAAACAGCCTCATCATAGATAAAATCTTAAATTGCTTCTTACATTATGTCTATAGTTCTAATTTTTGGTTTTTTGTATAGGCTCATGAAGAAGATAAAGATGACCTGAAAATGAAGACAGAAGCAGCACTAAACGATCCACAAAGTCCTAATATGAGTTTCTAATTGCCCTATTAACTCTCACTGGCCTGTAGGCTTTTGCATGGAAGATAAGTTTCTGTGCAACTTTAAACGTTATGCAAGCCGCAAGTGCCAACTAGTGGCAGGAGTTTAATTGATTTGCTTTGTCCCTTCTTTGTTGTACTTGTAATGAGGGACGGATCCAGAAAGGATAAATTTTCTTTTAAGACCCGGGCTAGAAGCCTTGGTCAAGCAAATTTTTTCTTCTTTCGGTTTGTGGATTAGGAAGACTACCCGGGCTTTAGCCCCTTTAGCCCAGGAATAGGTCCGTCCCTGTTTGTAATGAACTTCTAACAGAGACAAGTGCATGGGGATACTGGATCTGGCTTGTTTTTGAATATTCATGTAAATTTACTTTGATTTTCAGAAAATTTAGTTTTTTGTGGTGACAAATACGGTAGTATAATTGGTTTTTATAATCTTTATTATGGGATTTGATGATCCCACCAAAGAAAAAATCTTAACTCCATATGGCATTCAGATCTAGTTTTTACTGCGGAAAATGGGTCATTTGTCCAAATACTTTTAAAACTTGGTTCTAATAGACAATTAAAAATTAGTATGGATGAAATGACACCAAAAAAATACTAGCAAGAATGAAACTGGATTCATCCTGTTTTAAACTTAAAAAAGAGCGAGGATGAAACTGGATGCATCCTGATGTAAATTAAAAATAAGAAAAAATATTTGAAAATGGGTAGGATGAAACTATTTACATCATGACTATTTTTACATTCTTGTCCATTTGAACAGTATCCAATTAAAAATAAGAAAAAATATTCTAACCCAAAACCCGTAGGATATGTTTGATATGAGTTAATTCCACGGAAATAGACATCTTTTCATATAAATAATGTGTTTTCCATGTTTTGATTATCAATTTATTTCCATGAAATTGTGGATTGGTTTTACCAAAAAACATAGTTTAAAGTATATAATAAATTCGTTTACATGGAATTTCACGGAAAATCTTTCCTTACATTCCTCGGGATACTGATTTCATGGAAAGTGTATTCGGTGATATCTTGTGGGAAGCAAGGAAAAATTTCCGTAGAATTAAGTTACAAATGTATTTTACGCTTATTATAAATGGACCAATAATTCCATAAGGATTGCTTTGGCAGTAGGAAGAAACTTTCTTCCATAAGGACCACATTTCTGCTCCTTTAGTCTAGCAGTGAAGTTTTGGCAGTAGAATCAAGAAGATTCAGCAGGGTATTGTGGCGTTATTCAAAGGATTCTCTGAAAAATCTTTGGAGGAGGATGAATGGAAGAAACTTTCAACCTGTAATTTCAGTCGGTGCAATTGTAAGCTAGCGTACTGTTTTCTTCAGTTGTGAAGTTTAGGATTGTTGTCCTTTGTATTGTGATTTTTATCTTGGATTGTTTTCCTGGCTTTTGCTAGGCCCTTTTTCCTTAATATAAACTTTTTCTTTCGAAAAAAAAATAATTCCATAAAAATAAATTTGTAATCAAACGACAGAAATCACCTTATTTCCATGGAAAGATGGCTAACTCTATGGAATTAACTTCTATGATACACAGCCCATAGTGAATTAAGCTGTGACATTGAATGCTAATACCTACCTTAAGCCGTGACATTGAATGCGCCAATTTTTTTTAGTCACTCATCTCAGTTTCATAGTGATTACTCACGTAGACCTACTTCACGTCAAAATTAACCAAATAGATACGGATCTTTTTTTAAACAATCTAATGCTTGCATTTTAACTCATTTTACATCTTACAAGTTTTAATAGTTCAATTTATGATTACAATTAATTTTTTTTGACAAGCAAAGGGCAGAACTTATTAGTAAGAAGTCACTATTGGAATGACAAGCTTAGAAAACAAAAATTAGCCAAAGAATAACTGCATCCCAAATACAAAAATAAGCGTAGAAAGGGAAAAACCTACGAAAATATTTGAATTTAAAGCCCACTTGTGCAAGTTTGATTAAGTGATGGAGTTGGCACCACAACAACTGATATCAGAATAGGAGACAATGGATGATTTGGAAGCTGCTCATATAATTAAACTATAAGAACACTTGATTTTCAGTTTCTATGAAGATCATTTTTGTGTAGCTAGACCAACTGATTCGACCAGGTCTAGAGGGTATCGAATTCGCAAAAATCTCGGGTGTAGAGAAGCAGAAACACTGGAGGTAACTTATGCTGAGAGGAGGTATGGCAGGAAATCAAGCATAAACTAATTTCTTCAACCTGTCACATATCTTTGTAGTCTCAACCCCAAGTCTAGAACATCTAACCTGCAAAATAAACATAATCTGATATCTTATAGTGATCCATTAAGGCAAGTGAATGGCGTGGGTTATTATGAAATATGGTTATTATAAGTTTACCTGAGAGTGAATTGTGTGGTAAACCTTATCACTAACCGTAGCGAAACTAGCACTGACAACTTCAGCTCCATGTTCTTCAAGGATGGTAATAAGTTCATAAAACATGAAGTTTTTGTTCAAACCAGTTACAACTACCACTACCATAGCATCTTCGAAATCTTTAACTTCAAGTATAGGCAAATTCGCTCCTGGTAAATTCGTACCAGTCATGGTAGAAGTACTTGAGGATGAAGAAGTACTAGTACTACTGTTGATGCTGATAATTTCTTGTTCACCACCGTGAATCATACCCTGTTTCTTTCTCTTCAGTTCATCTATTCTCTTTCTCAATTCTTGAATATAAGCAGCTGCATTGTCAAACTGAACTATCTGCGGCTTACATACATCCTGCTCATGAAAATTTCAAGTTATTAAGTTTCTGTACAATAAAATCTTCACCAAGAAACACAGTTTTGAGTTACATAAGATAACTTTAGTGCATGCAGATATAGACGCCTCCCGAGCAAGTAAAATGGAGGAGTACTCGCCGGATGGCATGCATGATGACCTCTCATGAAGGTATAACTTTCCCAGCATCCTAACTTACCCATAGAAAAGAAATGTGCGTGGGTAAGTGTGATGTATGCATGTCAAGTGGTAATGTACCTTATTAGAAGAATGTTTTTGGGGAACAATAGTACTACTATTAGGAGTGATAAGAGAGACAAGTTTGAAGCAAAGAGCTTTCATCTGGATTCTTCTATTCTTTTCGATAGTTTTCCTATCAATCGTACCACTTCTCTTGCAAGTTTTCATGTTTTCTTTGTTTGATTTTAAAAACTCCAAATTTAGTAGCAACTAGGAAACTGAAAGTACAGTATGAAAAAGAGTGAGTTGGTCTTTAGAGGCTAATGGATCTCCCATATTTTAAGTAAACGGGAAACCAAATGAAATACGAACAGAATGGATAAGAAACGAGTATGGAACCACATACTTGTTGACAGGATGGAAAAATCTAGCTAAGACAAAAGGTGCTTGTCTGGCCGTTGTAGTTACAACAAGTGTCTGGCAGGTGCAGTTACAACAAAGTGATAAGCCCACTATCTTGAAGCAGTGACGAGGAAATACAACTTCACCTCATTTTCTTTTGTTGTGTCACAGACAGACCCGTGAAGTTTATTGCTATTTGTCGTGTGCAAATTTTTTCATGTGAGCAGAGACAGTATGGCATTATTCGAACTTAAAAACCTTCCTTCTAGGTGCTAGTTAACTCCAAAGAAAAACTAGTGTGGGGATAGAACAAGTTTACAAGCTTGCTCGCTGCTGGTTATGCCTTCGTTTACGTCAATATGGCAATCAATTCCAGCTGTTGTCACTTGGGTAGTTTGGAACAAGCGTAAGAGAAGTTTTGAATAAAATTATCTATACAAAACCTGATTCGTTTTTCCCAATCACTTTGGGAAGTTTGGAATGCATGTTACCTAGAACCATTTTATAAGTGTTATTTTTGTAGTTACGAATACAGTCCTTTCTAGACAGAAATCATAAAGATTATGGTTCCTCCCAAGCCTCAGCGACATTAAACTTGTGAAAATCCGTAAGGGGAATGTGAAAGTTCCACTAAATTCCTACTAGTGGAAATCCACAAGGACAAAAAGAAGGATAGTGAACTCCATTGTACTAGACAGTGATTCTTTTGTGCACTCATTCATTCTAGAGTAAATCTACAATTAGAAGTACTCCATTCACACTGCTTGGTTCTGCGAGATTACATCCAATAACTCCTTTGATCTTGTTTGAAAGTAGCAGCTAGGCAGAGCCTCCAAGTTTAAAAGATTCCATCTGGTTTTTGTCGAGATTAACGCAATATAGGTTTCATTGATAACTTTGGCGGAGTTGTTGGATTTCTTGTAGATATTGATAGTGAAGTGACCATCTTCATAAGGTCCCAACCTTTTTTTTTCTTTTTCTTTTGTGAAGAAAAATAAAAAATTATCTATAAATTAAAATCCTTCACAAGGCTGAAGGCCCCAACCTTTAGAGTGCGCATTACATGAAATTCCATGCTTGGCCACACACCAGTATCATATGTCAAATTTATCCGAAATTATATTAATGAAAACCCTTTTATTTGGCATGTTTATCAACGCGGAACTAACATAACTGTTCCTAACGTTTGTTTTTTACCACCGTTTTTAATTTTCTTTTACACCTCACTTCTTCAATTTCGTTTCAATTCGAAGCAATTGAAGAAAAAATTGAACTTCCTAGAGGAACAGTACTGATGGATCATAAGTTAGAATTGAAGAAATACAGACTAATAGATTTATTCACAAAGAAACAAAAAACGGACGGCTCTCAACATGTAAGTAGAACATGGCTGCCAGGGCAGATATTAATAGATTTAATATACTAGCAATGTATATAGATAATACGGAGTATGATATTATCCAATATTATATTGTCATCATGGCCGATACTAGAGAACGTGGTGATTAAAGATATACCTTCCCCTCCATTGGATAGTCAAGAAAAAACCAAAACATAGAATATACATGAAAAATTCTGAAAAGAATTTTGGGAGGAAACACTTTACATGAGCCGGTTGTCGTAATTTCTCACTTTTCCGACTATTTTATTTTTGATTTACTGTTCTACAATTTTGTAACTACTGGAAATCCAGTAGCACACCGAAGTAAGAAAAGAAACAGATCTAAGACATGATAAAGGTTTTGGATAAGAAATTCTTTATTGATTAATCACTCCAAGTAATGAAAGATAGAAGTTCTTGAGTACAAAAAAACCCTAATCTCTCACTTAAAGAAAAACTCTCTCCTCCCCAAAGAATCCGACCCCTCGTACATTGCCCAAGGACCCCTATTTATAGACCAAGCAACCCTAATGGTGTACAACTCATTTTTCTTCGCCTGGATCTCGTGGAAACGCTTTATATTTCGCCTAGATCACTTTTCATGAAGTTTTCCCCTTTCTTTCGCTGACAACTTTGGGTGTTTGTCGGGACAGCTGTCTCTTTTCTTGCTCCATAATTTTCTTACTTCGCAAGTTATCTTTCTAGCCAAGTAACCTTACTTCGCCAATCTTTATTTCGTGGCTGGTGTCTTGCTGGGTACTCCAACTGATTCTTCATAGTTTAGATTCCTTATACGAGGTACTTCATTTTTAGGATGCTTCGTGCTTTGTGTTATTAGTTAGTGGCGAGGTAATTCTGATATTTGATTTGACAAGTCATTGACCGAGATCTTTAAGTGAGATTCTTCAGTCCCATTTCGTGCCTTCTTGTGCGGCCACGTGGCAAACCTATTTTGTGTACCTACATTTTTCCTTTTCTTATTTCGTTCGAATCTTATGAGAATGGAATAAGAACCGGTTAATATTCCTTGGTCGCCACGTTCTCCACCTTCTTGCTTCCACATGACCACGTTTTCCTGGTAACCGGCTATTACCAGTCGAGTTTCCTTGAACGTGTCGACAAGTTGCTCTACCGGTAATCCTCAACTTGCTATAAATATCTTGCTTTAACCCTAATTTGGGTTTCTTCTTCCTTCTCTCTTCCGTGAACTCAAGTTATTACTACTCCTTCTCCTACCCTCATTGTTACCCCTCTTTTCTCTTACTTTTCTTATTTTTCCTTCATCTTCATGGCTTCAAAGAATGTTTCAATGTCTGTCACCCTCAAAACCCTTGAGGAATTCCAGGAAGATTTTCAAAAGATGGGTCTAACTTTAACCCCTGCCGTCGATTCTTCTGTATCTCCTCCTATTTCTTCAACTCAAGACATGGAGCTGAACTATAGATGGATTCAGTCTGATACTTGGTCTTCAGACAAGATGATTGTTATTGCTGGTCAATTGAGAGATGGGTTATCTTTCCCTCTCTACAACCCTTCTAACCCTATCTTCTTGGAGATTCTGAATAAGCTTCAGTGCGGGGTTTTCCAACTTTCTGGTAATGTATTTTGTATCTCTAATGAGTTTTGAATTCGCTCTGAGGGCGGCACTTCACAAGATTCGTCAGGAGTTGAGAAGTATGACTCCCGCGATTACAATGTGGATTCTTTCGTGGCTAACTATTCGGCTAGGTTTACCAGCGAGAGGAAGTATCAGGAGTGGGGCATCGAGCTCGTTCGGAATGTCATTTCTGCTCCCTCCAAAGATCTTCTGTTAGACCTGGATCCCTTCAAGCTTTGGCGAAATGACCAACTTCGCCTTTCTTGCGATGATGACTGGACGATGTTTACTATGGTAGTTGGGGGCCCTTCATTTGGGGTGTTGATGAGAAAGAAGTTCCTAGTGAGGGTCCTCTTACCCAACATTGTTATCTCGTGGGATGCGATCCTTGGAAGCTTCGATGGTCCGCGCCAGCTGAGATATTATCATATCTCTTAGGTCTTTATTTCGTTCTGGGCTGTGTTGGTTCTCTTACCCCTCTTCCTCTTTCATTTAGTACGAAATGCCTGCCGCTGGTCTTCTCAAAGATCGAAAGGAGAGGGATGTTACTGTTGAATCTTCTGTTTTTAAATAGGTAGCCACCTCACCCATTGCTTTCTTTTAGGCGTGATAACCTTAAATTCTAATCCTTTATTCCTCTCAGGATAACGTTCTCCTTGTCAAGCAACCTTATTCTGAGTTAACTAAAGGACGGAAAAGGCGTGATCATCCTACTTCGCCTCCTTTTCCTGCTCAGGTATCTTTACTTCGTCCAAATTATCATCTCGTATACTTTGACCCTTCATTTATTGACTTTACTGAACTTGCTATTTCACAGACCGTTGCTCCACATGTTCCTTCTTCTGGCGAGCCTAAAAGGCGACGCAGGGTCTTGGATTTGGCTGGTTTGACCACAGTTAGGAGCTCTGTTACTGCTCCAAGTCAACCTACTCCTCTCAAGCATCAACCTCCTTCACCTCGTACAACTTCTTCTTCCAAGCTTAACGATTCTCATATTCCTCCTCCTTTGGTGGTTCATGTTGAGGAATCCCCTGAAAATCCTTCTCCTCGTGAGAAGGGTAAGCAAAGGGTCTTGTCTACGATGTCCAATCCCCTTTATGATCCTGACATGAAGTTTCTGCAAGATATTTACCACAAGGCTCGCGAAGATCCATCCATGAGATCTCGTGCTCTTGAATCTCTGGTGACTTTTAGTGGTGATGACTTCCTTTCCCAAGATGCATCTGCACTGTTGAATGCTTCTTTGAATTTTCCCCTCCAACAACATTCCGCTTTAATGAACTTGGTGAGCCTTCCACACTCCTTCAGTTGTGACTTCTCCTCATTCCGATATTTATTTCTAAGTTTCGATTTTTATTTCACAGGAGGTTAATCGTCACATGGCCAGCCTTGTGGAGATTAGACTCGTTCGCGAGAAGGAGATGAAGGATAAGGCTCATATCAAGGCTTTGTCGAAGGAGCTTAAAGAAGAGAAGGAGTATTCCAACAATCAAGATAAGAGGATGGAGAAGCTTCAAAGTAAGTTCCCTCCCCTTGCAGATCCATTCCTTGCCTTTGTTGTTACTTCTGTTATTTTCTGATTTCGTATTTCGTCAAGCTCGCTGCATGCAACGACAAATGGATTCTTCCGAAACGTCTGCCTTGCTGGAAGATATTCGTGCTGAGAATCTGAACCTCGCGACCCAGAATGATTGTTATGTGTCTGAGAACGCAATTTTGAATGAGAAGGTCGAGACCCTTTTCTCGCAAGTGGACCGCCTGTCTATCGATTGTTCTCGTAACGAAGAGATGAATCTTCATTTACACAACGATAACGAGCGCCTTAATCTAAAACTCCAGCGGGTTAACAATTCCCTTACTACTTCTAGGGATCTTCATTCCTCGTCGTTATCAGCTTATAAGAGGATGGAGGAAGATAACGAGCGTGTAATCAGGAGGAAAAATCAGGTTGCGGTTTGATCTTCGTAAATCTCGCAACAAGGTAGCTGGAAGTGTAGTTAACATCGCTCTCCAAGGCCGATTAATCCCCGAGTAATCGCTACATGATATATGACCGAGGCGATTTCCGATTCCAAGTCATTCCCGATTTTTACCGATTAAGGCGGCCGATTTTGCCGATTTGAGCCGATTTTTTTAGCAAAACGAGTTAACGATTTTTCCGAATTGGCCTTGCATGCACAAAAATTATAAAAGAAAATTTTCGTAACCCCTCAAATGGGAGTTATAAAATATAAAAATATTGAAATACATGATAATACATTCAATATAACAACAGTACACACTTAATTACATGATAGTGTTAAAATTTTAATTTTAATTGGTTCACATAATGAATTATGAGCAGCAGTATATAAATCTCAAATAAATAGATTCCGAGTATTAGAACGAGTTATGGCGATTTCCAAGTCCGAGCTAATTGCTCCTCGCTCCAAGCTCCCTAACAGAGTAGAACCGAGGAATGATTTAGATTACTTTGTTAGCTGGTTTAAACGAGGAGATTGATTTTCTGAAGAAAAAGGTGGAATTTCTTCAGGCTCAGCTGGATAACTCCTCACGCTCAAAGTCTGTCAAATCTTCCTCCCAAACCAAGTCTGCAAATCTTCTCAAGAACAAGGGTGCTCTCGTCGTTCAACCCAGCAAAGATACTTCGAAGTCTGGTCACGGTAAAGGATGGGATAATGCATATCACGAGCTATGCGTTCAACTCCAAGAGTCAGATCTAGCAATCTCCAAGTGGGACCATTTGTATTCCGATATCCAAGAGACCTTAAACACCACTATCTTACAGATGGAAGGTAGCTTTAGGTGTAATGCAAGATACTATTGGTTATGTCAAATTTCCGTTTTGTGATAAAGTTTCGTTTTGTTCTTGTAGAGTCCGAAGAGCGTTACAAGAATCAAGTTCTTCGTCTTTCTCATGAAAGGGACGACTCTCGAAAAGAGGTTTCTTGTCTCAAAGATGAGATTAAGGATTTGAATGTTGATATCGACGAGATGATAGAAGATTCTAGGAAAGTAGCGAAGTTAGCTCGCAAGAATACCCAGAACCACCTGGTCCCTCTCTTCAATAACTACTGCGACGAGTAAGGAATTCCTCATCCTACTTTTCCTCTGGAAGTCTTTTCTGACGACGAGCAACCAGTCAATCGCGGAATTATCTCAGGTGGAGAAAAAAGGCTTGTTGAAGGTGGCAAGGAGGAAGAGTCCAAGGATGCCTTTGCTTCCATGAGTTCTTTGGGACAACCTTCAGATCTTGATGCAGATACTGGTGCTGGTCTTGACGGGGCTGGTGGTGAAATCCCTGGGGCAGCAGCCACTGATGGCGTTCCTCTTCAGCAACAATCTTATTTTCCCTCTTCCCATGTTTTCAACTTTAGTTATTATAACAATTTCTTTATCTGGGCGCTCCCAAGCTTGGGGGGAAAAACACTTTGACTCCTTTCATATATTCTTAATACTTTTGTTGATTATTTCAATATCATAATTTTTCATTTCGTCAAGTATATACTCGTCGAGGGAATACTCAAAAGAATAACAAAATTTAAAATATATACTTTCCTCTTATTCTTTTGTGTATTTCCAAGGTATGAGATGAAAGGTTGGTATCTCTCAAAGTTGACTTCGCGCATTGGATTTGAACCTTGTTACTTGACTCATTGCGTATCCTTTCTTTAATGCCTACGCTTCTCATGTTGTCCTTACCTTCGCCGCTTAACCCTTCTCAATTGTCCTTTGCCTGCCTTTGTCTTTTTACTCATTTCATGGTAATTTTTCTTTATGTATAGTTCTAGTGTTACTCATTCATGTGGTGCTTTCCAAGGTATTATTTTGCCTCCTAATTAAGGTCTTATGGTGACTCATCCTTTTTGAATGATCTTAATTCGACGAAGTGTCAGGCGCTTATTATTCTTTCAAATAATAATCCATCTACCTCGTCTTAACATTTGTTATGAACCCCATTTCGCGACAATGCGACAGTCCTAGCCATTCCCATGAATGTTATCCCCATGACATTGTCATCTTTTTTGGTCACACAACTCCCTAATATGGAGGGTGCCATCCCTTTATATTCCCCCTGATTTCCCCTTCAAGGAGGTTAACCCTAACATGCATGTTGGTCTCCTCTCATCCAGCTATTACGACATTCAGTTGTTTTCGTGACTCCTTATCCCTTTCGCCGATATGGCTTGAGGTTACGAAGTCACACCCTAAGTGAGGTTTCTTTGGGATCGAGTGCATTGTAGCCAAGACTTGTCATATGGTCATGGCCGGTAATGTTCTAGATGTCCCAGGCAACCGCAGCTCAACCGAATACGTCGTCTCCTTGGTCATACTCTGTACTCCTTTCCGAAGGCCGTCATAAAAGGGACCCTCAGCGGATAGGTCTTATCATTGCTCCTAGCTTCCTTTCTGAGAGTTGTTCACGACATGCGTTAGGTCTTGCCTCTTGCACTTTCATGCGAACTAGGGTGCATGCCGTGGATTCTCAGCCTTCCTAGGCGAAGGGTTTAAGTTTCCCTAGAAACCATTTATTTCGTGGATCTTATTCGCCTCCTAATCTGAGGTCTTACTTGCCTGTGTTGGAGTTTGTTTTGTTTCAAATGTCTTATGAAAATTCGTATCTTTGAATCAGTTCATCAAACTTCAAAATATTATTGCTATTATTTTGTAAATCTGATACACTGCCAAATGATAAGTTCACAAGTACATTTTCTCGTTTCTATGATTCTTCCTTGATATCAGCATTCTTCTTCTAGGCGGATTTACTCGGACTGGTACCTTTTCAACTCCTTCATCTTCACCTCGTTCCTGATCTTGAACAATGTTGAAAATAAGGGGTGTCTGGCCGACAGTGAATAAATAAACGATCGTACTAAATCTTTTTCTGATAGCCTTCCCCTTAGTTCTTTGCAAAGCGTATCCCACCTTGCCACAATACTTCGCAAGCTTTCATTTTCCCTTTGTTTCAACGGAAATAATGTTTTTATTTCTGGTTTACATGGCTCACTTCTAGCACATTTGTTCATCATTTCTAGTTCTTCCCGCGTTCTAGATTTTCTCCACGTCACTGGGTCATTGCTCGTTGCGCCTTTTCTCCTTGTCACCATCAATTGCTGCATACGATATTACTTTTCCCTGAACTCCCTCCTGCTGCTTTCTATTGCTTTTTTCAGATCTTCTCGTTCATTTTGTTCCCTTCGCCTCTTTCTATCTCGCCAATACTCATGACGTCCTTCAGTTGCCAATTTCTGTCCCGAACCATTTTCTCCCCTTTGGGTGATATATTCTGTTTGTTTTCTTTTTAGGTGTGTTATTAATCAAGAGCTTCTCGTTTTTCCTTTCTAGCTTTATTCGTTCTCTTACCAAGTCTCTGTTCCGTCTTCTTTCTTGGTAGAGTTCCTCCTTTAATTGCTCCATCTTCTTGTCTTCGTCGCAAGCCTCATTTTCCTTACCGAAATGACCGGGCAATTCAACACTTTTCTCAGCCTCTTGTATTGATACCTTCTTGCGCTTGGAGTTGTTTGCCTTTGCTCCGCCTTGCGGGGTTTGTTTTTCCTTGGCACTGGGGGTTTCTTTCTCTCTTATCACTACTTAGGTTCCTTTAGCTATTTTTCCCTTCTTCGTTTTTCCACTTTGCTTTATCTCAACTTGTCCTTTCTTTTCCGGAGTTTTATCGCGATCCATCTCATTGCCAATCGTCATCTTGTCTGCCTCCTCCACGCTTTTCTGCATTGTAATCTGCTCCGCGCTTATCCCAATGGTGAACATCATCAGTTGTTCCGCTCTTTTTGCTTCGCATACCCTCTTTTTTTGTTCTATCTCCCTCCTCAGTTTTTCATCATAGTTTTGGAGATCCTTTTCGATACAATCTCGCGCATCCGTCAGATCTCCCTTAATCTCGCCTATTGCGCTGGGCATGGGAAACCGTATGGTCTGATGATATGTAGATGCAACGCCTTTTATCCCATGTATCCACGGCCGACCTATGAGAGCGTTATAAGGTGGGTCTATATCTATCACACAAACAGTAACCTTTGTTTCCAACTCGCCCGCGAAAATCTTTACGACTAATTCTCCCTTCGGCTTTGATGCAACCCCATTGAACCCATATATATATAATATGTCGATGGTACAAGGTCTGAATCCTTGTACCCCATGGTTCTAAATGCATGATAAAAGAGAGTGTCAACCGAGCTCCCCGTATCCACCAGGATTCTGTCTATTGCCCAAATTTTTTCTTTCTTGACTTCGTCATCCTCCCACTTTGAGTATTTCCCGAAATTTAAGGTTATGACCAATGACTCTGTGTGCAAGGTACCTACAAAATTCATGAATCCTAGTAATCGAAGGTGGTTCTCTTCCCAGATTTGGTGGGGGCGGAGTTTCTTCTGTCAGTACTATCGCTTCCCATACCTTCTCCACAGTGGTATTGAGTCTTGGAAGTTTTACATCCTCAAAGGCCGGTGCATTTTGTCTTCTCTCTCCAAACCTAGGTCTTTGATTGCTTCTGTGCTGATATCCTGTGTTATGGCTTCGTGGCTCATAATTCCTTCGTCTTGACTCCTCATACCTCTGTTGATCGATCCACTCCTGATCTCCGCTTGACACAGCTACAAGTTTCGCCGGAACTGGGGTTGAAGGTTCCCCTTTCTCATATTTCGGATCATCCTCCACGACGTGTATTGTTCTTGGTAATAGCCTTGAATTGCCTTCCTTTGTTGGAATTGGTGTCACTTCGCTGACTTGCCTCTGCTTCTCTTCTAACTTTATATATTCCTCTTGGTACTCCCTTAGTTCATTCATTGTCAAGGAGTTCCGGATTATGAATATTTGGGTGTACAACAGGTCGGTCGGGAATAAGGCGTTCACGAAGGCTAGGATAAAAAATTTCTAGTCAACTCGTCCCGCGAGTTCGCTACACACTGTCCTCCATATCGTCACCAGTCCTCGCAAACTTTCCGTTGGTCTTCGCCTTAGGTTGAACAAGGTCTCGATTCCTGGCCTCAGCAAGTTGTTAATTATATACGTTGTTAGGAATATTCTCTGCAGGTATTTGAATGACAAAATCGACCTTTCTGGTATCCCGTCGAACCATGCCAATGCTTCATCGGTCAAGCTCGCCAGGAAATACTTACAGAGTACCGCTTCGTTTCGTCCCCACTGCATCAATGATAAAGTATACTGTTTCAAATGCTGCACAACACTTTCCGATCCACTGAATATGCTTAAAAATGTCGGTAGCACACACTTCTCAGGAATGTCCACATACATTATCTCGTAGGTGAATGGAGATTTATCTGCCTCCTCTATCGCCTCTGCCAGCTTCACCCTGCCACCTCTTCGCCAATTGTTTATCAGCGTCCTCATATCTCGTATCTCATTCAGGACCTCTTGGTTCAGGTTTCCTCCATTTCCTTCATGATGGTCACCTCTCATCACGCTAAACCTTCCCTCCCCACGTATGATTGCTTCCTCGTGTCTCCGGTTTACATCATGTTGTCTTTCCTCCTCTCGCTTCATTTCGTCCTCGTTTCTCCTTCTTGCTCATACCTTCGTCTTTGATCTTCCCATCTCGTTTCCTCCAACGTCCTTCTCAGATTTCTTTCTTCACTGCTTTCTCTTCTTTATCTCCTTCTTCGCTCTCCTCCGTCGTCTTGCAGGCGTACCTCCTCTGTCGTGTCTCTTATTCTCCTGACGATATCGTGTTTCCTTCCGAGTCCATGGCGTCTGCCGTTGTTTCCTCGTTAAGTTGCCGATTTTGTAGTGCCAACATAGCGTTTTGCCTAATCAATCGAGCATGCTGCTCCGCTAGATCCATGTATCATTCCCGTTCAAGGAGAAGTGTCTCCCTTAGCTTCTCCAGCGTCATGTGTTCCTCATCGATGTTTTCTTCCAACTCTTCATGGGTCATTTCCTCCTCTACAGCGGTGTCTGTGTCAGAAGTGTGTACCGAGCCTTCCCTAAAGTCATCTTCATCGGTCTGATTATTTCTTCATTGGTTTACGCCTTGTCTTTCCCCTGCAATCGATTTTTCTGACCTTTCCATTCTTCCTCCTCTCTTTACTTCCAAACGTCTGCTTCTTCTCGTTGCTATCAAGTGCCTCGCTCGATCTGGTGTTCTGGCCATCAACTGATCCTTAGTTCGATCTCTTCCGACTATTTTCTTTCCTTCAATATTCCGATGCAATCGTTTAAAATCTACAAAACCCTAATTTTAAAACAACTCGCCGAAATCTCTAACTTCTACAATTTTAAAGCAATTTCAACCTTTCTCAAACTCTCAGATGAGGAAGAATCCCCGATCTAAGTCCCTGTTTCTGGACGCCAAAATGTAACTACTGGAAATCCAGTAGCACACCCAAGTAAGAAAAGAAACAGATCTAAGACATGATAAAGGTTTTGGATAAGAAATTCTTTATTGATTAATCACTCCAAGTAATGAAAGATACAAGTTCTTGAGTACAAGGAAACCCTAATCTCTCACTTAAAACAAAGCTTTCTCCTCCCCAAAGAATCCAACCCCTCATACATTGCCCAAGGACCCCTATTTATAGACCAACCAACCCTAATGGTGTACAGCTCATTTTTCTTCGCCTGGATCTCGTGGAGATGCTTTATACTTCGCTCAAATCACTTTCCATGAAGTTTTCCCCTTTCTTTCGTTGAAAACTTTGGGTGTTTGTCGGGATAGCTGTCTCTTTTCTTGCTCCATAATTTTCTTACTTCGCAAGTTATCTTTCTAACCAAGTAACCTTACTTCGCCCATCTTTATTTCGTGCCTGGTGTCTTGCTGGGTACTCCAACTGATTCTTCGCAGTTTAGATTCCTTATACGAGGTACTTCGTTTTTAGGATTCTTCCTGCTTTGTGTTATTAGTTAGTGGCGAGGTAATTCTGACATTTGATTTGACAAGTCATTGACCAAGATCTTTAAGTGAGATTCTTCAGTCCCGTTTCGTGCCTTCCTGTGCGGCCACGTGGCAAACCTATTTTGTGTACCTACAAATTTCTTTTTTTTTGTTGGAGTTTCAGGCTTATGTCTCCCTATATTTACGTTTTCTTTTTGCCTTTTATGAAAAATTCTCCTCGAAAGTCTGCCAAGAAGAAAAAGAAAAGAAATAAGAACTTGAAATTTTCCAGATCAATTGATTTAAAGAAAATAAGATCCAAGAAGTTAAGTATTACATTTCTTTCAAGAATAACAAAAAATCTCAACTTGGCTGAACAAATTTCAATTTGGCCACCTTGATATATTTTGGCGAGAAATTCTCGTTACATAACAATTCGCGGAAAAAAATCTCCAATAATACTCGGTTAACTCAGTCCGATATAACTTCAACCATGTTATTAAAAATTAATAAATAACACTTCATATCAAATCTTTGTCGTTCTCAGTATAGTACAGTATAAAGTAATTGGGTGATAGTACAATTGAATTGAGCTCAAACTCATGAGTGCCAAATTCTTTATTAATCAAAATACATGATAGCAAACTTTTTACTATTATAATGAAAATACGGTATTTTTTTATTAAAACACCTCATAAAAGGAAAGCAAAAGTAAGGCGAGGTTCCATTTACAAAAAATTACGGATCCAAATTTGTGCACACTCCTTAACGAGTGTGCACGTAATATTTCAATCTCCACCGATGATTTAATTTAGCGAATTCCATAACGAGGTTCGAGATTCTAAACATGGAGGGTAATGAGGCCATCGGTTAAATAATCAACCAATTAGAAGAATATGTTAAATATACACTCGTTAGAGGAGTGTGAATAAATTTGGACTGAAAAATTACTGATGAAAAATGTGGCCCTCTCTGACACTTGCCTCTATTATTCGCTGGATACCTCTGTCGATCCACATGCGTCGATCTAAATAGCTGGATATGCAACACTTATATTTGTTCTAAATTGGTAATGAAATAACTATTGCTTAAAAATATTTTGAGAGTAGTTATCCACAACAGTTTTTATTTTTAATTTTTTGTTTGACACAAGCCACCGACCCAGAATTGTTCCATGGCAAATCTGAAGGCACTAAAGCAAGTCTCGTGCTCCTCTGAAAAAACTCAGCTCAACATGCGCCACCTTCTACACTCCAGGCGTACGTAGGGGCCAAGGAGAGGATATTTGTTTATTTATCCAAAAATGATATATGGCGCCCAAGTTCAGTGCACCCAATGTACCCAATGTTATGTGGCGTTTTTTGCCCGACTAAGTCTTGTTTGTTGTTCTTCTATCTCCTCTTTTCCTATTTTTTCTCAGTTATTTTAATTAGTCTCTCCATTGTGATCTTTTGTGCAATGAAGACTATGCGGAAGTTGATATTGATAACGAGGGTGACCTATTTAGACGAAAAGGATTAATTGACAGGATTGAAAGAACTACGATCAAAACTCAAAGGACAAAAAAGAAATCAAAACTAAGAGGTGAACTTTAATCATGTTGTTGTTTGACGGACTCTCTCTGTAAAGTATGAATTCCAACTTTCAATCCTCTCCCAAACCAAAATCAGTAGACAATTACTTAGATCATTAACACTAATTCATAGAACATTCGATTGGTACGTACTTGTTCATGATCAATTATCAATTAAGAAATAAAGAGTTCCTGTTTTTGCAAATCTCTTAATGTGAATTGATAGTGATAAATTATCTCCGCAGTCAGTACTTTGTATAATTCTTCTCTCTAAGATTCAACATCCGAATAATACACTATCGTCTATGTGTAAAATACAAAATAAAAATTGAATCAATTTCTAAGGGTTTTCAAAGATTTAACAGAAAGAGGTTAGAAATTCTTTTTTGACAGGAAGAGGTTAGAAGTTGAATGGAAAAACTTATACAAGTGAACGCCACGTAACACTGGGTGCATTGGGTGCACTGAACTTGGGTGCCATATATCTTTTTCGTTATTTATCACCACGACCAAGCGAGATGTCTTAGAAGATCCTTGTTTTTTAGTATGATTATTATTTCAGTGGGAGAATTTTTAGGATTTATGACTTCAATTCAATTCAGGTTTTTCGCATTTTTATTGGAAAGGTAACTTTGTATCTGAAACAGTTGGCGAAGTGAAATGATCGAGCCACCTGATTTTATATGGTCAGCTATGAGAAGTGATAGACTTTTTCTACCTTCCTACAGATTTAGATAATAAGGGAACAAGCTCTTGGAAGAATCAGGTAATAATTTCACATCCATTTCATCTGTTATCTCAATTCATATCTCGATTTTGTCCAATTTCAAATATGTCTCTCAATATTATTTCATGGAACTGCAAAAATACCATTCTACATCTCAAAAACCTAATCAAAAATCAAAACCCAGATATCCTCTTTTTACAGGAAACCAAACACAATGTTGCATATATAAAACCTATAATCTGAAAACTTCAATACCTGGATATGATTGTTGTTGAACCCACAAGAGTGATTGGTACTGCAAGAGGCTTATTTCTAGCTTGGACCCCTAAGATCTCGATTCAATTACTCAATAACTTAGACAACCAAATTGATGTGTTGGTTACTGATAGATCTAGGAATTTTGAGTGGTTACTATCTGCAATTTATGGATGCCCTTACAAAATCAAAAAACACACCTAAGTGGAACTACTTCAAAGGATTAGCAGCGACCATCGATCTCCCATGGATGGTCATAGGAGATATGAATTTTCTGCTCTCTGATGAAGAAAAGAGAGGCGGAAAGCAAATAAACCTTGAAGAGAAAAGTTTTTTTTCTAAACTCGTTGATGATGCGGGTCTAATGGATCTGGATTTTGTGGGCTACGAGTTTACCTGGTCCAATAAGAGAGTGGGTAAGGATTTCATAGAAGCTAGACTGGACCGGGTTTTTACAAACCCGGAATGGTTTGACCTTTTTCCTAAATCCATAGTATACCATCTCCCACCGATAGGGTCCGACCATAGTCCTATCCTTCTAAGAACATCCCCATGTTGGAAGGATGGAGCCAAACCGTTTAAGTTCTTTAGCATCTATTTACAAGACCCTACTTGTTTCAAGGTAATTGAAGAAGCATGGTCCTTGGAAACAGATGGCTCACAAGCTTTTAAATTTGTATCTAAGCTCAAAAATGTTAAAAAGATGATAAAAATTTGGAATAGGGAGTACTTCGGAAATATTCAAAATAACATTAAAAAAATTAACCAGACTCTCATACATGCCAAAAATGTTTTGAAACTCCCTGATAACAACCCTAGAATACAACTCATTCAAGAGGATTTGGAAAGATGGTATAACTTTGAAGAGGATTTTTGGAAAATCAAAGCCATGGATAATAATCTCAACCTAGGAGACAAAAACACAGGATACTTCCACTCGACAGCTAAATATATAGCAAAAAAATTAAGAATAAAGGCTATTCAGATGAACAACGGAGAATGGTGTCATAGCCATAAAGATATTGAAGAGACCTTCTTCAAACGCTTTAGCAACATGGCCAAAGCAACCAAACCATTTATCCAAGAACAAATTTTGAATCTAATCCCTAAAAGCATCTCTGAAAGTGACAATATCAAATTGTTGAGAATCCCAACGGAATTGGAAATAAAATTGATTGTTTTCGATATGCATCCGGATAAATCCCCGGGTCCATATGGCTTTCCAGCTGGTTTTTATCAAAAAAAATGGTACCTAATCAAGGAGGATGTTACAAAATTGGTCCAACATTTTTTCCAGTCGAAACATTTGTTGAAGGAAATAAATGCCACCTTCATAACCCTCATCCCCAAAAAAGAATCCCCATCCACACCTGCAGATTTCCGTCCTATTTCTCTATGTAATACTATCTACAAAATTATCTCTAAACTGCTTGCAAACAAAATAAAGCCTTTTCTCGATAAATTCGTCTCCCCTTAACAATCGGCTTTTGTCCCTGGTAGGCAAATCACAGATAATATATATAGTTATTGCACATGAAGATGGTAAGGGGATGACTGTCTCATTTTAACTAAAGCTAGCAAGAAAGATGGTAAACGTCTTTTGCAAATCCTCGAAATGTTTAGTGTCGGGTCGGGTCGGGTCAGTTGATCAACTATGAGAAATCAGGAATCTTCTTTGGAAAAACAGTCTCAAACAGGAAAGCTAGAGAAATTATTGAAAATAGGATCGGGGGAACATATTAGGATCTGGAAGCATCATTGGTTCCCAATGGACACTCCAAATCAGCTAACTCAAGATCAGATAAAACCTATCATACCAAACACCCTAAACCTTGTGAAAAAAATCATTCATGAACATTCTAGAGAGTGGAACACTAACTTCCTGCACCAAGTTTTCCATCCAATGACTGTCGAAAATATCCAATCTCTGGAGCTCCAAGGAGATTCTTCCAGTCAGCATAAGTTGACATGGCCTCATACACCTGATGGTAAACTAACAGTCAAGTCTGTCTATCAGTGTCTCATGAACGCTGAGCATGAAGGTTTGGTAACTCCAACACAAAATACTATATGGAAACAACTGTGGAAATTAGAGGTCTTACCTAGAATCCAGGTTTTCATATGGAAATGCTACAACGACATACTGACAGTGATGACAAAGATGAGCAAAAGAATGTCTAACATATGTCGAATGCATGATGAAACAATCTCCCACCTTTTGCTGCACTGCTCCTATAGTAAAGCTGTGAGATTTGGGTTAGGCTGTAGAGGAACGCACACAGATGAAACCACAATAACTGAGTGGATCGAAACTTGGATTGCCAATTCTAGTACACCTTCTACGGATGTTGTTCTAAAAAGGCGAACTGAAGCCAGCATCTACTGGTTTGTATAGAAGCATAGATGTGATAAAAGCTTTAGAGCAGTACAAATCAGGCATGAGACGACAATATATCAAGTCAAGCACCATATAAACCACTCCTACAACAACAGCTCAAACTTTACCCTAAACAGAAAACCAACACCAGCACAACTACAGACTCGACAACTCAGATCCCCTAAATTCACCAAAATTGTTATAATACATTGTTAGTACATGATTCATCAAATGTATTCTCTCAATATTATTATATTTGCAGATGAGGAACAAGGAACAGAAGACTGAAGGGTCTTCTCATGCAAATTAGACTCTCAAGAGGAAGGATGTGTAGGATCAGAATCTCGCAACGACAATATTTCAGCAAAATTATCAACAACACAATACAACAGCGTCGCAGAACAATTTCAGAAAGAATATAATAAATGACGTCAGCTAAGATCACGAGAAATATGTGATAGTCCTGCGAAAATTAGAGAGCTTGCGAAATTAATATTTGTAAGGTTGCGAGAATGTCGCAGATCATACCCGAAAATTAAGGACAGATTAGCTGTCGTCCACTTTGTATTTCCCTATAAATAGTCGTTCAAGTTGTAAATAAAGGAGAGAGAACTTTTTTGAGTAAGAAACAAGTAAATAGGAGAGAGAAAATCTAGAGCAGAGATCATTCTTGATTTCTTTATCTTTTCTTGTAAGAACATTCGAAGATTGATCAATAAAATTAAGAGTATAAACCTAAAAATGAGTTGATTAATAATGAAATCATATAATGGCGCTAGAAACAGGGAGATTGAAGATTGAAAGTTGAAGATTGTTGTTGAGAATATTCAAATCAAGAAAGTGATTAAATAAATCAGTGAACCAGTTAAAAGAAAGATGAATAGAATTAAAGATGACAAAAGATTGGAGTGTAATATGATAACAAAAACGATGGTTAATGAATTCCATGAAAACATCAAAGGAAGAATACATAAACGAAATTTTGAAGGAAGGAAGGTTATGGCGGTAGAAAAGACATCACCCTTGAAAGATTGGGAAAAGCAAAAAATTACATTCATGGCGGCAGAAATACCAAAAGAAAATTTGAACCACACATCTCCATTGGTTATGACAGTGCCTATTATGCGAAAAGAGAATGAGATAACGACCAAATGCACATGAGAATGGATATTGAACATAACTTTAATCGATACTGGCAGTTCAGTGGATATAATATTTTATCATGCGTTCCGGGGAATGGGATTTAAAGATGAAGAAATGTCCAGTTCAACATATTCTGTTCACGGATTTGGAAAATCCACAACAAAACCTAAAGGAGAGATAGTGGTACGAATTCCACTTGGAGAAATCGAAACACATGTAACGTTGTGCGTGGTGGATATGTAATCGCCATATAATATATTATTAGGAAGACCATGGATACATGCGATAAAAGCTGTAGTATCAACGTTTCATCAATGTATTAAATTCCCCACACCAAATGGAATAGGTGAAATCAGAGGAGATGTTGACAATGCGAAATTATGTCATCAAATTGAAGTAAAGCATATGAAGGACAAGCAAAAAAGAAACAATTTCGCAGAAAGTTGGCAAAGGAAGCAAAGAAAAGAAAATTTAGAGTATATATGATAAGGGCAAAAGAAGGCAAAGGAATACCCAGCGAAATTTCGGAAGAAGGAGAAGGACCTATGAAAACAATAAAAGAACCAACACCAATGGGAGAACCTAAACCCAGTTACACTGCCGCAAACCAACAAAAGAAATAAACGTTGGGACTATAGAAAACCTTAATATTGAGAATTGGAACCAAAATGGATGTGGAAGAAGAAGAAAGAACTGTTAACTTGTTGCGAGAATATAAAGATGTTTTCGCAGGAGCATGGATGAGATACCGGGAATAGATCATCAATTGCATGCCACAAGTTGGAGATTAACAAAAATGTGAGACCATTTAAACAGAGAATAAGAAAAATTGCAACAACTTACCATTCCCAAATAGAGAAGAACTACAGAAAATGCTTGATGCGGGAATCATAAGAGAAGCTAAATACCCAGAATGGATAGCGAATATGGTCATTGTCCCAAGAAAAACAAAGAATCAGGATTTGCATAGATTTCACTGATTTAAACAAAGCTTGCCCCAAAGATAGTTTTCGTTACCAGATATTCCTCAAATGGTGGAATCCGCAGCGGGAAATAGAGTATCGTCTTTAGATGGGTACAAAGGGTATAACCAGATCCCTCTCGCTGAAGAAGATCAAGAACATACTGCTTTTTTTTCTCCTAGAGGTTTATATTGTTACACGAAAAAAATGTCATTTGGTTTGCGAAATGCGAGAGCGACATACCAAAGGATGGTAGAGAAGGTATTCACAAAATGGATACACAAAACATTAGAAGTATACGTGGATGACATGTTAGTAAAAAGTAAAAAAGCTAAAGACCATGTACAAGACCTGAGGGATATTTTTGAACAAATGCGGCAGTATAACATTAAATTGAACCCTGAGAAGTTTACTATTGGAGTTGCATCGGGAAAATTTTTAGGATACATTGTATCAAAGGAAGGAATACAGTTTGATCCAGAAAAAGTGCAAGCAGTTCGTGACATACCAACACCAGCAACAATAAAAGATGTACAGAAGTTGAATGGGCTTCTAGCTTCGCTGGGGAGATTCATTTCGCGATCATCAGACAAATGCAAATATTTTTTCGATATACTCAAGAAGGGTGCGAAATTTAAATGGACTGATGAATGTGAAAAAGCTTTTCAAGGGATCAAAGAACATCTTATGAATACAACTATTTTACAAAAAGCAGAATCAGGAGAAGAATTATTGATCTATCTTGCGACGACGTCGCATGCATTAAGTGTTGTGTTATTGCGAGTAGACGCATGAGTGGAGAAACCCATTTATTACATTAGCAAAACTTTTAATAATGCCGAGAAGAATTACTGAAAGATTGAGAAGTTAATCTTAGCATTAGTTTATGCATCATTTAAGCTCCGCATAAACTTTCAAGCGCACAAGATAAAGGTATTAACAAAAGTACCAATCGAATCAGTGATGAAGAATTCTAAAAGATCAGGAAGAGTGGAGAGATGGAATGCACAAGTAGGCCACTTTGATATTAAATATGAAATTTTATCTTCACCAAAATCACAAGTTGTTGCAGATTTCTTGGCAGAATTTCCTTTAGAAGAAGATGAAGCAGTAGAAGAAATGATGGATGTAGAAGAAGAGCATGGAGATCCAAAAGATTTATTAACAGAACCAAATAGATGGGAGATAGTGGTAGATGGATCATCAAATGGAGAAGGAAATGGAGTTGGAATTGTTTTAATTTCGCCATAAGGAATAAAGATGGCTTTTTCATTCAAATTGAAATTTGCATCCACTAATAATGAACAGAATATGAAGCTTTGATACATGCCTTAAAATTCGCAATACAAATGAAACTAGAAGATGCCAGGATCACTAGTGATTCACATCTAGTTATTCGCCAAATAAAGGGAGAGTATATTACAAATGAACCATCCTTGAAGAAATACAAGAAGCTGGTTGAAGAATTGTCAGCGAAAATCCCAAAAATATAATGGAGGCACATTTCAAGAAAGGATAACAGACTCGCAGACGCTTTTGCTTTCATTTCAAGCATGATGACAAATCCAACTGCGAGATGCATAAAAATACAAACACTTCTGTCACCATCAATCAATAAAGAAGAAGAAGACGTGGATGTGATGATAATAGACAATGAAGAAGAAGAACAAATGAACAATATCGCAGACTGGAGAATGGAACTTCATGCATATTTGGCGAAAGGATAAACACCAAGAAATAGATTGGAAACACACAAGTCAAAAATTCGTGCAACGAATTATGAATTAAGAGATGGGTTACTATACCTAAAATCCTTTAATGGACCATCACTCAGATGTTTGACACGAGAGGAAGGACAAAAGGTGCTAAAAATGTTACATAGTGGGGATGCTGGAAATCATAGTGGAGGAAGATCTTTGGCACATAGAGCAAAAATGCAAGGTTATTACTAGCCATACATGCATGAAGATGCAAAACAAATATCAAGACGTTGCGAAGATTGTCAGCGGCATGGAAAGAAAATACATGCACCTGGAGCACCATTGTCATCTTCAACCAGTGTGTGGCCTTTTGGAAACTGGGGCTTAGATATTGTGGGGCCATTTTTACCAGGATCCGGACAAAGAAGATACTTAATAGTCGCAAAAGATTATTTCACAAAATGGACAGAAATGAAGGCAGTACAACATATTCGCGACAAAGATATCTTTACATTCATATTCGAAAATATCATTTGCAGATTGCACAATTGGTATCTGATAATGGGAAATAATTTGAAGGACAAAATATAGAAATGCTACTTAATGCATTCAAGATAAAATGTGGAAAGTCTACTCCTTTGTATCCACAAGATAATGGGCAAGTAGAAGCAACAAATAAAAAAATTGCAGATATATTAAAGAAGAAATTAGAAGGACATCACATAGCATGGTGCGAACAAGTACATAATGCAGTATGGGATTATAATACAACTAGAAGAGAAGCTACTGGAATGTCACCTTTTTGTTTAACATACGGAGTTGAAGCGGTGTTACCAACAGAAGTTGTTATTCCGACAATAAAAAGAGAAGCTTGGGAGAAAAATCTTAGCGCGGGCTTGATTTTAAATAAACTTGATGAATTAGAAGAAATAAGAGAAAAAGATTTACAACATATGGAGAATTATCAGCGAAGATTAGCCCGAGAATATAATAAATGTGTCAAAATACGCGAATTTCAACCAGGAGATTTAGTTCTATATATCAGCGAGAAAATGGTGGAAAATTAGCGAAAAAATGGTATGGACCTTACATCATTAAGGAGATAGTTGGAACAGGAGCTTATAGATTAATGTATCCAGAAGGAAGAGATGTTGGTCATAGATTAGACAGACCATGGAACAGGTTGTACTTAAAAAGATAATATCCGTAAGAAGCTTTGAGAAGTTATGGATTCTGAAAGAATAATTGCAAGATTACTCATATCAAAACAAGATCATGATGTGCGAAATTTTCGCAGAGATAATCACAGAACAATGACATAAAAGAAAGGGGTGAACCTTTATGGCGTACATCCTAGTTCGCGAATAAAATTTCGCAAGAGGAAAATGTAAGACCTAAAGTACATCATATTAGGGGGTACCTGTTGCATGGCTCAGGGAAAGGCTACACCGCCACCGGAACCTGAGTCATGAAGATTTGGGGTCAATCAAGCTCATCCGGGAGAGGCACCTTGGATTCTCAACTTAAGCATATGACTTGGGTTGGGCGACTAAGGTAATAAGGACTCTCCCAAGGAGTGCATATCTGATCAAGGCGCCAAGGTACACGGTTGAGTCAAGAGTCCCAGGGACGTTTGAAGCGTACCTTGCCATTCTTGACAATTCTTGGCTTATACTGCACTCGGCCCGAAGAAAACCCCACTTAGGGTGCAGTCTCGTAACCATAAGCCCTATAGGTAAAAGGGATAAGAGGCTGCGAAAATAACTGGTTTTTGTTAAGACTGGATGGGAGGAGCTAACCTTGTATGGTAGAAGTACGCCTCCTTGAAGGGGAAACCAGGGGGGAGATAAGGGCGGCACCCTCCATTAGGGAGCTGATAAGTGTCATGAGGATTTTTATTCGCAAGGATATTAAGGCTTGCCATATTTTTGCAACAATCCTGAAGAGGCAATAATACAAAAGAAAAGGATAAGACGAGATCAATGGGTTTTCGCATGAAAGTGCGAAGACGTCCTGCGATTTCGTCGCAAGACGGCAATGTCATGGGATTTATTTTCACAAGAATATTTAGGCCTGTCATATTATCGCAACATTCCTAAAGATGCCATAATACAAAAGAAAAAGTTAAGGCAAGATCAATGGGTTTTTGCATGAAAGTGCAAGGACGTCCTGCGATTTTTTTCGCAATGACAAGAGGTGGCATAATAAGACCTTTAATTAGGAAGGAAAAATAAGACCACATGATAAAACAAAATATTTATAAGTATTCATAACAGATTATTTTTTGCAAGAAAGATAATGAGAGGCAAGTATTGGAATCAATACACAAGAAGCATTATCTTTCTCATCAACAAAATATTAAAAGGAAAAGTTGATTACAAAGTTGGTTGAAAAATGTAACTCGCAAAAGTGATAAAAATAAGACAGTTCAAGAAGACAAAGCTAGATAAGAAGCTCAAGCTTCAGTATTAATTTCAGTAGCAGGAGATAACAGAAATTCTTCGCCAATATTCTCGCAAGCTCTCCTTCATTTCGTTTTGATCTTCGCCTTGACTAGCATCTTGATTATCGCCAGCAATTACTTCTTCAGGAGAAATTTCTTTCTCATTTGATTAACACCAGCAGATGCTTCTTTAGAAGGAATCTTCTTCATTCCAAGAAATTATCCTCTGCACCGCTTTCGTAATCATAATCACTATCAGCAGGACGAGGAACTTCATCATCATCTACTTCTAAAGGATCAATTGATGTAGGAGGAAGAGATTTGGACAATAAAATGTCATTTACAAGGACTTCAGCCCGGAGATGAACTTGACGAAGAAGTGCTCTCTGATGATTCCTATCTTGAATATCCTTAAAATAAGCAAGATAATCAAGTCTTTCTGCTCGGTCGCGAGAACCAGTAAGGGTAGAGACGAGCAATGCATTTTCTTTGCGAATTTTGGCATATTTAGCCTCCAAAACAGAAATGGAAGAATGAAGATTCTTCTCAGACTCTGCGAAAGATAGAATACAAAATTTCATTAAGATGAAGAATTCAGAAAGATATGACAAAGAAAAGATAATTAAGGCAGTCAAACTATTATGACTACCTTCCTTTTGCGAAATAAGGTGTTGAATCAAGGACACAACTATTCTCCCAACGGTCCATTGCGTCATCAAATTTATCTCCAACTAAACCTTTAAGTCGAGACTGAAGATTTTTCTCTTTAGAAATAAGAAAGGCATTTTTCTTCGCAAGAGAAGAATAAGATTCTTCTAATTTGGAATATTGTTCTTTAAGCTGATTCGCCTTTACACTTAAAGCTATTCTACCTTGAATGAGTGTATCTCTTTCAGCGATAGATGACTCTGTTACTTCTTTAAGTTCATTTCTCAAAGAGCGAAGAGATTGCTCTTGGTCATCACATACTTTTTGAAGAATACTAAGTTGTTGCGAAGATATCGCCATCTTGTTTAAATAAGTTCGCTTCTCTTGAGATAAGGTTTTATTCTCATCTGATAAAGTTTCCATCCCTAAATTAGCTTTAGTTAAAGAATAAGAAAGCGAGATACTTCATTACTTAATAAATCTTGTCTTTGAACTAATTGGGTATTTTCATTGGTAAGATTATTTATATGATCAAGAGAATATGAATAGAGGTTATCTAATTGGTTATATTGATCCATCAAATTTCTTTATCAACACGGGCTTCTTCAAAGCAGATTCAAATTGATATCTCTCCATTATTCGTTTCTGGTTTAAAGCTTAACATGCGAAAGAGGGATTTCAAGGATAATTAAATATGGGAAGGATAAAACCATTAAAAAGGAAAATTAAAGACAGATAAGAAAATCATACCTCTCAATTCATCATTCTTCTTGCGAAGATTGTCACGATCCAGCAAAACATTCTGAAGCTTCTGATTTTCGAGACGAAGAGCATTACATTCTTTTCCAAAGCTGTCTGCGAAGCAGCTCTGTCAGAACCAAATGCTTGCTCAGAATTTCGCAAACATTAGACTTGATAGGATCAATAGAAGACTTCTTGACATCATCCAGAACTTCAGATAAAACTTTGAAGGCAATATCTATCCCTTCCACGGTTTCTTTCGAAAGAGGAAGAGACTTAGGTAGAGAACTGGTAGAGATAGAAGGTTGAGAAACATTCTCAATGGGAAGAGAAGAGGTTTCATTCACATAAGGATCAACAAAGGGGGTTTCAATCATTGAAAGGTCAGCTGAAGAAATGAAGTCTGAGGCAGCTTTTTCGCGAATTGGAGATAAAGGTTTATCTTGCGAAGATGTCGCAGGAGATTTAGAAGAGATGAGTAAGTGGAAGGGAACAGAAGTTGGAACAGTTTTAAGGTGGCGAGATTTCTTGAGAGGTTTATTGACATCTTTATCACCCTGCGAATTACAATCCAGATAAGAAACAGAGGCAACAATATTGTTATTAGAAAAGGATAGTGTTTCTTACTACCTTCTCATTCGCAGACTTTCTTTTATGCGCAACAACCTTATGCTGCGTTTGGGAATGTTAGGGTTCTGAACTGTAAATCTAGTGTTGGAGGCGCTTTTGCTGAAATAACAAGAGTATGGGAATCACATAAACAACATCAAATAAGGCAATAAACAAGATCAATTTCAGCAAAACCATAAAGAAGAAAAAAGAAAACTAACCTTGATGAATCCATGGAAAAATAGCAGGGAGATTGTTTCGAAGAAAATTACGAAGATGAAGATTGCAGAGAAGAAATAGTATGAAGATGAAGAAGAACTTAAAAAGATTGAAGAAGAAAGAAGAAAAGTTGCAATAATGGAATTTGCAGAAGAACGATGAAGTTGCAGAGAAAATAAAAAGAAAGAAGAAAAAGAGAGTGAGAAGGAATATATATAGAGGGAATTTCCTCGAGAAAATAAACACGATTAATACGGAAAGATATAAGCGGTTAAAAAGCAACGGTTACAAAAGACGTGTCGAGAAATAGATGGAAGAAAGAATACGTGTGATAAATGCAGAATATGAAGAGGAGAACAGCGGCATTTCTCACATCATTCTCTACTTCGCAGAAAAGATATGAGAAGAGGCAAGATGTAGGATCAGAATCTCGCAACGACAATATTTCAGCGAAATTATCAACAACAATACAACAGCGTCGCAGAACAATTTCAGAAGAATATAATAAAGACGTCAGCTAAGATCAGAGAAAGATGTGATAGTCCTGCGAAAATTAGAGTGCTTGCGAAATTAATATTTGTAAAGTGGCGAGAATGTCGCAGATCATACCCGAAAATAAAGGACAGATTAGCTGTCATCCACTTTGTATTTCCCTATAAATAGTCGTTCAAGTTGTAAAGAAAGGAGAGAGATCTTTTTTGAGTAAGAAACAAGTAAATAGGAGAGAGAAAATCTAGAGCAGAGATCATTCTTGATTTCTTTATCTTTTCTTGTAAGAACATTCAAAGATTGATCAATAAAATTAAGAGTATAAACCTAAAAATGAGTTGATTAATAATGAAATCGTATGAGGGGTGTAATGTAGGATTTCCTACAACTACATGATGCACACTTGGTGTCCTGGAAGCATCAAGGTGGCTACAACAACAAAAAGAAAGAAATTGTAATATCCAGGTGGGAAACAACAAGCTGGTAAAAGAACTGAAGAAGAAGTGGCGCAACTACCAAACAATTTGCAACAACAAACTCATCAATGAATATGTAGATTATATTTCCTACTTTCGTACTTTTATTTGTAATTCCCTAAGGAAGAAGTGGTTGCCAAGTCTGTAGGAAAAAGCCTCAAACTTTAACTTCAACTCCATAGATGAGTGGAGAGCGCTTTTCCCTGAAACAGATGTGTTTGTAAAACTCCAGGCTCTTCAGATCACCGATATGACTGAGTAATCTCTATATATTATGTCTTTTTCCAAAAAATAAATAAATAAATAAATAATTTGATTGATCCTTGCATCAAATGTGTATTATTTCGTTCTTGATTACTCTCTTTCTCTTCTTTCTTTGTGGCAATACCTAGTCCCCGTCCCTTTTGTTATGTTTCCTTCAATATTTCAAAATGTTTTCTTTAAATAAATAAATAAGGTGTGGTTGAGGAGTTGAAATCCCGCCTTGACACTAGTGAGACAAGTGCCGAGGAGCATCCTGCTAAAGGTTGGAAACTAAATATCAATTCACAATTTCCCTGCCCTAACGGTAGTATATAGTAGTTATATGAAACACGTTGATTGTGTAAGCGTAATTGTTAATGAGATAGATAGATATATTGTATGATGATGTTATGAATGTTTAACTATATTAAGAATATTGAGGATAAATTTCGTTTATTATTGGGATGTCCTTGTGTCTAGCCTATAAATAGAGGTTTCATTAATTGTCTATGACACATATAAATATAAGATTTCTTTCCTCCTTTTTATTTGACGTTCTATAATTTTTTCTCCTACTCTACTTTGTTGGTTTCACAACATTGTCTGATTTTACTTAATAAATTTAAGAATTATAGAATAATATAAATGAAAAAAGTATAGGGTAGATATAAATAATTTCTATACTTATGTTATAGACGTTCTTCGGGATGGGCGGGTTATTTGGGTTAGTAAAATTGTAACTGTACCTGCCAAAATTAACTTGAGTTAGTAAAAAAATTACTGCCCAGTGCCCAACATTTTGATTCCCATGCCTGCCCAATGTTCGGGTTAGGCACGAGTTGGACGGGTTCATCCAACCCAAAATCCCACCGGCCGACCCGTAAGCAGAATTCGATAGGCCCCCAACCTTTGGATTTCATAATTAAATGAAAGATCCCACCCAATCATTATGCCTTTGAAATAGAATCCTATTATAGGGGCTCCAAACGTTTGGTTTTGAGGGCTCGCAAGATGATAAAATCGGATCATCAAATATCAGTCAATAAAACCCCTAATCTTACTATTTTTGTTAATGCCTAGAATACCATCAATTAATTAGTGTTAATGATTGATTAACTAACTAATGATTGATTAATTAAATAAATAAAAGAGTTATTTTGATATCAAAATCTAAACATAAAAAAAAAATCAAAGATCAAAAAGTTTTGATTTTTTTTTCTGAAAAATTGAACTTACGGTGGGAAACCTAGCCGTAAATATAATATATGTTTGGGAGTTCATATTTTCCCAACCGTAAACAAATCCACGGTTACTTACGGTTGAAAAATTTTGAAAACATAAAAATAAAAATTTGAAATATGGTTGGGTTTCATAAACCCTAAATACGGTTGGGAGTTCATGTTTTCCCAACTATAGGAACATCCAGGGAAAATTTTGAAGAAAAAAAATATATTGAAAAGTGAAAATACGGTTGGGTTTCCTAACCGTAAACCATAATTACGGTTGGGAATTCATGTTTTCCCAGCCGTAAATTTTTTTTACGGTTGGGAATTTCATTTATTCCAAACCGTGGAATTTGTTTACAGTTGGAAAATCCAACCGTATTAAGTTGTAAACCTATTTTCTAAATCTCTAATTTTATCAAATCTAACCTAATCATGTAATCAAAAAAAAAAAAAAAGGGTTGGGTTGGGTTGCAATTTTACACAATCAAAAACGTCATTGACTAAGATAATCATTGTTGAAGAAGATAAAAATGGAAGAAGAGGCGATAGAGGAGAAGAGGACCAATCCAAGTATTTGGAGCCCCTGTAATAGGCTTCTTGAAATAAAATCAAAAAGGAGCCAGCTCTTATGCTATTGTCTTATTACTTTCACGGCCACACACTATCAAAATCATAAGCTTTCCATGGCCACACACTTTCAAAGTCACAAGTCAATTTTTGGGAGGAATTGCTTTGAGTGCACACGTTTTTCACATAACTCACCGCGTTATTTTTGGATTCACACGTTTTCTCATTAAAGTATTTTGTAAGATTATGGAGTTGTATAATAGGACCACTTACAAATTTGTCTGGGGGTGAGATTTTATCATGTGACTAATATCATGTATTGGACCTACGGCAAATAAATTCACATTCTGGATTCTCTTTGGTTATAATCAATTATGATGCGCAAATAACATGATATTTATTGTCTCCAAAATGTTTCACTCTGATTTTCCAAAGTTTTATTATAAAAGAGCCAAATATCAACAATTTCGGTTTATTTGATTTTTTTTTCTTGTTTTTGATTATTGTACCCAACAAATACAATATTAAACCATGTGTATTTTGCTAGGTACACAATATGTCATCTATATTCGGAAGACAAATTCTATTAGAAATTAGGCATATTTTGATTTTGGGTCTCAACTTTGTGACCGGAGTTGCGTTTGGGTACCAAAACATTCAATATTAGAGTTTGGGTCCCAGGACTGTAGTTGACCATCTTGACAGGCAGGAAATCCGTTAAATATGGAAATGACCCATATAATATTAGGTTTAGATTTATTTACTAACTATACCATTTTAATTTCCGTTATATAAGTGTGTGGTTTAGAATTACCGGCGAAAAATCAAAGTACAAAAGGGAAAGAAATTACCGGCGAAATTTCCGTTATTTGAACTGGTGCTCTAAATTGGAGTAATCTGCGGACCTCACTAGATTAATGGAGTTTTGTTTGCTTTTGACTGTCTTTTTTCCGAAGTGGCTTCCCTGCACAACCACCAAATCAAACCATTATGGCTATCAGGCTATCTCTATTATAGAATTTGAACAACATATATATTGATCACTTCGATTGAGATCATATTAGTGGATCCACTATGCTATTGGCTCTATGTAGAAGTGCAGGACGACCAACGGACTGAAGAACAAGCACAACAAATGCTCTTTGGATCACTATGAAAGGGAGTACACCATGTTTGAGAAAAGTCCCGAAAGAAATAGCAGCAAGCTTTCTTCTTATTATGTGGACCGTAGGATTTTATCCATTCTCACCATTAGATGTGTTTAAATTGACATGTGCGTCTCACATGTTAACATTAACTAACGGTGTTACATAAAAATTTTAAAAAAGAGAAAAATCCTAACAGTCAGGAAAGTCAACCGCGGTCCTGGGACCCAAACTCTAATATTGAACTTTGTAGGACCCAAATGCAATTCTGGTCACAAAATTGGGACCCAAAGTTAAAATATCCCTAGAATTTAATATGCTATAGGGACCGTTGATTCCTATAAAAGGGATGCGCTAATAAAACAAAATTGGGTCACCAATTAGTGATTTCGAAAACTCCTTCCCTAGATATTTTTTAATTGCTAAATAACCCTCATTTTATTAGTGTTATCATTTAATTATATTGGCTAATCTAGTATTAGTTATTAGATTAATAATTTTGATATAAAATTAGAATTAGTGTTTTGGTTTATCGTTTGGAGGGAAGAGAATTAGAAAGAAAAAATAAACTATTTTTTCAAAACCTTAGATTTTGATTCACTCAAACAAGTGATTTTAGTGACAAATTCGAAGTGGGTGAATCCATATATGATAGAGAAGTCTATTTTTACACACCTCATAATGGTGAAAGTATGTAAAAAGATTGATTTTTTAAAATTATCAGAACAGTTTACGGTTGGCTTTTTTCCTCGAATGCAACCATAAGAGGTATTTAGGTTAGATAATGATAAACTTCCATTCTCAACATTCTTTTTGCGTAAGCAACATCGTATAATCATCTCAATTCCCGACTTATGGATCTGTGTATCCTGAGTTGCGAAAAACACACCTTTCTAAATCTTCCAACACTGCACTACAAGGGTAGGATGTACCAAAAATTTCCATATAAGCATTGTTTTAGCAGTCTCATCATACCTTGTCTTAACTACAGCCTTTACAGCCTTAACAGAAAAGACACATTTTTGATCCAAATCCCAAATTTTATAATCATCACCACCAGCAATAACCGACATATTATTTATACCTACTTCGCTGCAATCTGGAATAACCCACTCTCTAATAACAATCAAATCACGAACCTTCGCCACGAAATCATTCCTTTTCAGCAGAATATAAGTCCAGTCTTCTTGCCAATGGGAAATCAACACACCAATTATCAAAATATAAATATGTATTCAAACCTATATAAATGATGCATCTCGTGTGTCTTTCTACAAAAAAAAAAAACAAAAAAAAATAAAAAAATATCCACATGATGCTGGGAAAAACAGAGGACACCATCTTGTAATCGATTATATTTCCATTCACCTTGAAATATTTGGCCTTCAAAAACATTGCCCAATCCTTATTTGATTCGCGGATATTCCACCAGAGTTTCATTAGCATGGCTTTGTTGACAACAACCATCCTCTTTATCCCCAAACCACTCTATTTACAAGGACAACACAAACTATATATCATAAGCCACAATGAACCATTTCTGCTTCTCAGAATCTCCAGACCAAAAAAAAATTCCGGATAGACCTAAAACTTAATTCAATCATCATCATAGGCCTTCGATAGACAACCATAGATTGAACAATATAACTAGATATGACAGAACAAACAAGGACAAGCATAGCCTGAGACAATAGAAGTTTACCTTTCCATCCATCCAACTTATTTATAGTCTTTTCAACTACTTGTCTAACATAAATATTTCTTAGTAAACCAGGTTTAAGAATTACACCCAAGTAACGATCAGGGAACAAAGCTCTTTCTATTCCCCGGAAATTTGCAATGGCCTTACCCCTAGAATACGAACCACCACCATAGTAAAACTTACTCTTTTGCCTGTTAATTGTTTGCCTGAGGCACATTGGTACTTCTGCAACAAGTCAAGTAACTCTGCAAGTTATACCAATTTCCCTTGCAAAAACTAAAATATCATCTGAAAAACGATGCTACCCCTTTCTTGTTAACCATATAGCTCATTTTCTTTGAAGCAAACAATTTAGATATGTTTCTCCTTAGAATATATTCAATTAGAACAAAAATCAAATGTTAAAGTGGATCACCTTACCGCAAGCCTCTTGAAATATTACAGAAACCTTCAGGGCTTCCATTAACCAAAACTGAATTTTTTGTCGAGTGTAAATTGTTCAAAATCCAGATATACCAAGTGTCAGAGTAAACGGACCTACGAAAGACTTCTTCTACAAATTTCCAGCTTAAAGTGTCAAAACCTTGAAAATGTCTAACTTGAGGCCAACATTGCCATGTTTTATATCCACTCCAATCTCGTTAATCATTTCAGAAACCAAAGAAATATTTTCATGAATACTTCAACCCTTCATAAAATCCACCTGCTCCTCAGAAACCAACTTACCCAACACCTTACCAAGTCTTGTGCCCAGAATCTTAGTGAAAATTTTGAAGAAGAAGTTACTAATAGTGGGTTTGGTTGCAGAATTCACAATTCCGAGGAATTTAAATTCCAATGGGATTAAAAATCCCGGGATTCTTGCAAATCCACATTGTGTTTCGTAACTCGGTTAAAATACCTAGGATTCATCGAATTCCCCTGTTTTACGGTCCGTGTACTGTTTGGCATTACCTTCACAATATTAAAATTGTATATATATAGAATTTAAGGATTGGAAAAATGAGTCCATAAATCCCTTGATAATTTTCCCAGCAAATCTTAGAGAGGAGGGATTGAACTACATATGGAGGATTTACTGGAAAAGTGATTCTCGTAGGGAACGTGATTCCAAGGGATTTTGTCAACCAAACATACTGACAGAAACATAAAGTCACCAATTCCCCCTAAAATTCCTTGACAGCATCATCAGAAGCGTTATTCTTAGGTATCAAGACAATAAAACTAGAGTTGATATCATTTGGAATCTTTTTCATCTCCCAACAGTTCTTAACAACGTTATATAAGTCAGAACTTATGATATCCCAACAATGTCTATAGAAAATACCATTGAACCAATCCGGTCCTGAAACACTGTCAGCTCCCAAATCAAACACTACTTCTTTAATTTCCCCATGAGTAGAAATTGAATCCATAACCTCACTTTCCTCCGGGGAAATGCATTTATGGTATCTTCGTCTGTACCATGTTGATGAATTGCATCTCGCACAACACTTGATACTAACGATACTAGTAAATCACCTAAGAAAAAGATGCATAAACCAGAACATAAAACAAAGCATTGATAAATTCTTGAAGAATATGTGACTCTTTCTTCGTTAAATGGCATCTATTTCGAAAACCATTGTTCTTAAATATACTTGCTAGTGCAAACAAAAGCTACAAAAAGTTAAACTTAATTAGTGCCTGAATTTCTCATGAATAACAAGAGATTAGTTTATATGTGCATGTAATAGGCATTAAGCCATTTACCTGCAAACGCAACTGAACATCCCCGCAAGTACTGTAGAATGGATTCTCATTAAAAACTAAAAAAACAAACTTTCGACATCAGCTTGATCTTCATCAATACCAGCATCATTTCTCGAATTCTGTTTTCGACATCAGTAAGTACCAATAATTTTGCAGGAAGACAAACTTGGGAATTTTTTTCCCGATCAAAAAAATTCACAAGTTTGTCTTCCTCAAAATTATTGGTGCCAGAAAGACATTTTACTAAATGGCCGGAATTTTAGGCTTCCACAAAGCGCAAAATATACAAATGCAAGTGCCTGAATCAAAATGAATGAGAAGGAGAAACAGTGAATTCTTAAAATAAGACAAAAGAAAAAATGTCTGCTAATTATATTGGCATCTCTTGGATATTTCGATTCCCTAACCAACTGACTGTACGTATTGTAGGGGTTAAATACCACACACGTGAATAATCATGCGAATACAACTGAGTTATTAAGGAACGAACGGGATTCACACGTGGAATATCTTAAATGACGGAATCAGTAACGTCACAAAGTCACGGGTGAAGTGTGGAATCTGTACGAAATTGAGGAGCACGTGCGAGAAGACCAGATACATGGGTGCAAAGACATCGCATGCTAGAACCGAAAATAGGGGCTTTGTTAGCTGTCCTCTACTATGTAAAATCCCTATAAATAGGAACAGCCACCCTTGTGGTAGAGAGAGATCTTTTTGAGAGTGGAGATAGAACTTTAGGAGAGAGAAAGTTATTTGTTTCCCAAGTTAGGATTTTATCTATCATCTTTGTATTGATTTCTATACTAAATAAAAGTATTTCTAAGTGTTCTTCATGATGTCTTCTTAGTTTGATAGATAGATTGTTTAAGGGGTGTAGTAGTAGTATTTTCTATTACTACATTTTGGGACTAGAATACAGCTCGGGATTGGGATTGAACCTGTTTGTGAAAATTTTAGTTTAGCTTTATGTTTCAAAAAAATTTCCTTTAAAGTGAAGATTCTTATTGTTCTTGTTTTGAAGTTTAATTGTTTTTTTGAAAGTAAAATATCTGGGGTCATTCATTAAGAACACAGTTTTAAATTAAGAAAGAAGTTTTATAGAATAATCTTTGAGGCTATAAATCCCGTTTTGAAAAGGAAAGTTTATAGATCTGAAAAAGGTTTCCATAGAGATAGTTAGAGGAGTTATCCGTAGATTTCAAGTTGAGGTTGCTTATACGTAAAAAAAAAAGAACCATTTGATGTGATAAGAGGAGCGAACAAGCATATATATAATGCAGGGAGCGAATAGATTCAGAGGAATAGTAAAGAATGTCGGAGCAGAAAAAGGAAGCAAACGTCTACGGTGCAACATGATAACAAATTCAGGTATATATACTATGGATTTCAGTGCAGGGATCTCAGGAAAGATCCACAAGCGTGATTACGAAGGAAGGAAGATCTCGACGGTAGAAAAGATGTCACCCCTACACGAATAGAAAAAGCAGAAGATCATGTTTGAAGCAGAATAATTGTACCTGCGTGAAGAATGATAGAGAATGGCGATGCGGAAGGCCCAGAGGAATGGGGGATAAAAAAACTTTTATAATACCGGGAGCGCAGCCGATATCTTGTTCTATCACACGTTCAAGGAGATGGGGTACAACGATACGGATTTACTACCAACTACATACAACATACATGGTTTCAACAAAGCTATAACAAAACCGAAAGGGGAGGTAATTATAAATATTCCGCTAAGAGAAATAGAGGTGAAGGTAACACTATGCGTGGTGGATGTGGAATCACAATATAATATGATATTGGGAAGACCATGACTACACGGCATAAAAGGAGTGGCAGCTTCCTTGCACCGATGTCTACGATTCCCAATGCCAAACGGAATAGGAGAGATTGTAGGAGACTCAGAAAAATCCAGTGCCTGCTATCAGCTATATGGAAGAATTATGAGGGCGGAGCTAAGAAGATAAAATATAACTGGAGAAAGGCGAAGCAGTCAAGAAAGGAGGAATAATTCAGGGTGTACATGATACGAGCGAAAAGAAGGAAGAGGCATACCGACCGAAATCCCAGAAGAGGAAGGCGCACCAGCAGGAGAAATAAAAGAATCATCCCCGTTAAGTGACCTAAAGCAAAGTTTGTTGCAGCGGAGCCAACCAAGGAAGTAAACATAGGAACTGAAGAGGACTCCAGAATGATAAGGATAGGGAAAAAGATGGATGCAGAAGAAGAAGAGCAGACAATAAAACTTATGCGAAAATGCAATGATGTCATTGCATGGGACATGGATGAAATGCCAGTGATGGATCCTGATATCGCATGTCACAGGTTAGACATCAGGAAGGATATGCGAGCGTTCAAGCAAAGAATAAGAAAAATAGCAACCACATACCATCCGCAAATAGAAGCGGAGTTACAGAAGATGCAAGATGCAGGAATAATTCGACCAGGAAAATACCCGGAGTGGATAGCAAACATGGTGGTGGTGCCGAAAAAGAACAAAGGGATAAGAATTTGCATCGATTTCAGCGATTTGAACAAGGCATGTCCAAAAGAAAGCTATCCATTACCTGATATACCACAGATGGTAGAGGCTTCCTCCGGATATAAAAGATTGTCACTTATGGACAGGGTTTAAAGGATACAATCAAATTCCATTAGCAGAAGAAGATCAGGAACACATGGCTTTCTTCGCGCCTAGAGGATTATACTGTTACACTAGAATGCCTTTTGGATTGAAAAATGTCGGTGCGACGTACCAGATAATGGTGGAAAAGGTATTCGCATAATGAATTCACAAAACTTTAGAGGTGTATGTTGATGACATGCTAGTGAAAAGAAAAGAAATCAAAAATCATGTAACTCATTTGGAAGAAATATTTACGCGAATGAAGCAGTGCAAAATGAAGATAAACCCTGCGAAATGCATCTTCGGAGTGGCATCAGGGAAATTCCTAGGATATATTGTATCAGAAAAAGGAATACAAGTAGATCAGAGAAAGTGCAAGCAGTTCGCGACATGCCAACACCAGCGACATTAAAAGATGTACAAAAGTTGAATGGACTTTTAGCCTCGTTGGGACGGTTTATTTCGCGCTCTTCAGATAAATGCAAGCAATTCTTTAGCATTCTAAAGAAAGGAGACAAGTTCGAATGGACAGCCGAATGCGAAAAGGCGTTACAAGGCATAAATAATTACTTAATGAACATGTCTATTTTGCAAAAAACCGAACCAGGAGAGGAGCTACTATTATACTTGGCCTCGACACCACATGCATTAAGTGTAGTATTACTTCACATGGATGGAGGAGTCGAGAAACCAATTTCTTACATAAGCAAAACCTACAATGCAGCAAAAAAGAATTATACGAAGATTGAGAGACTCATTCTCGCACTGGTATATGCAACTCAAAAGCTTCGCACGTATTTTCAAGCCCATAAAATCAGAGTTCTTACAAAGTTACCAATTAAATCTGTGATGAAGAATTCAAAATGGTCTAGGAGAATAGAAAGATGGAACGCACAGGTGGGAGAATTCCAAATCAAATATGAGATATTATCATCAACAAAATCACAAATTATCGCAGACTTTTTGGCAGAGTTCCCCTCGGAGGAAGATGAGAGTGTAGAAGACATGATGGAGATAGAAGAAGAACAAGGGAACCCACAAAATCTATTAAGAGAACGAAATTCAAAAAGGTGGTAGATACTAGTTGATGGATCCGTAAACGGAGAAGGAAATGGAATAAGAATAATAATTATATCGCCATCTAGGGCAATAATGGCATATTCATTCAGGATGGATTTCGCATCAACAAACAATGAAACAGAGTATGAAGGAGTAATACATGCGTTGCGATTGGCAGTGAAAATGAAGTTACATGACGTCAGAATAACCAGTGACTCACAACTAGTGATCGACCAGATATTAGGGATATACATCACGAATGAGCCTTCATTACAGAAATACAAGCTGCTCTCGGAGGAGTTGTCAGCAAAAATAAAAACATGAAGTGGAGACACATATGCCGGAAAGACAACAGATTCGCAGACGGTTTGGCATTTCTCGCGTCAATGTTGGTAGATCCGACTACACGATACATAAAGATTACAACACTTTGCCTGCCATCAATCAAAAAGGAAGGAGAAGCAGATGTAATGATGATAGAAGATGAAGAAGGAGAAAAGGAGGGAAACAAAGAAGATTGGAGATTGCAGCTTCATTCTTACTTGGAGAAGGGAGAAGTACCAAGAAACAGATTGGAAGCACACAATATAAAAAGCCATGCGACAAATTACGAGTTAAGAGATGTAGTACTTTACCGAAGATCATTCCTTGGGCCTTCGCTCAGATGCTTGACGCGAAAAGAATGAATAGAAATACTAAAGGAAATACATTATGGAGATGCAGGGGATCATAGCGGAGGAAGTTCATTGGAAAACAAGACAAAGATACAAGGGTATTACTGGCCATACATGTATGAAGACGCGAGGGAAGTATCTAGACGATGCGAAGAATGTCAAAGGCATGGAAACAGAATACATGCGCCAGGCGCGAACTTAAGCTCATCAACCAGTGTTTGGCCATTAGCAAGGTGGGGTTTAGATATCGTGGGACGATTCATACCAGGGTCAGGACAAAGAAGATATTTTATCGTCACAACAGATTATTTTACAAAGTGGTCAGAGGAAAAAGAAATCCAACATATACGTGATAAGGACATATTTACATTCATATTCGAGAATATCATCTGCAGATTCGGCATCCCTGTGCAATTGGTGTCTGATAATGGAAAACAGTTCGAGGGTGAGAACATAGAAATGCTGTTAAATGCCTTCAAGATCCAGATTGGAAAATCAACTCCATTATATCCACAAAGTAATGGACATGCTGAGGAAACTAACAAGACACTTGCAAATATACTGAAGAAGAAGTTGGAAGGGCACAATAAAGGATGGTGCGAGTGGATCCACAATGTCTTATGGGCATATCGAACAACATGAAGAGAAGCAACGAGAATGTCATCATTCTGTTTAACGTATGGAGTAGAAGCTGTATAACCAACCGAAATCATCGTACCAACGACAAAGAAAGAAGCTTGGGAGAAAAATCTAAATAAACCCTGATGCTAACAAAGTTGGATGACTTGGAGGAAACTAGAGAGGATGCTTTGCGACACATGGAGAACTATCAGAAAAGATTGGCAAGGGAATACAACAAGCGTGTCAAACCAAGGGAATTTCACTAGGTGATCTAGTGTTAAGAGAAATACCATCTTATCAAAGGGAGGAGATGGAAAGTTGGAGAAGAAATGGGACGGCCCATACATAATCAAGCGAATTGTAGGAAATGGAGCGTACGAGTTGATGGAAAAGGATGTAAAGGATGTTGGGAGAAGGCTCGATCATCCATGGAATAGATTGTACCTTAAAAATATTATCCATATGATGTTTAATAGAGTAATGTGTCCGAAAGAAGAAAAGACTAGCTAATAATGTATGCGGGAAATTATGAATAGAAAGAAAATATTTGCACCCTTCAAAACAATGATTTTTAAAAATACAAACAGAAGAAAAAGACAAAGATAAGACCTCAAAGTAAGACCTCAATAGGGGCAATAAAATTTAAAACATCTAACTAGGGAGGCTGGGTAACCAATTATGGAGTGTAGAAACTCGACCAGGGCGCGTGCCGCGGTACACGGTTGAGCTAAGGGTGTCGGGGGCGTCTGGAGCGTACCTCGCCGCTCTTAGCAAGTCCTGGCTTTGATAAACTTGGTCCTCAAGAAACCCCACCTAGGGTGTGGTCTCGAAACCATAATCCATATAGGATAATTGATAAGAGACCGCAAAAACAACTGGTTGTTGCATCACTGGATGGGACGAGCCCACCCCAACCCGGTAGGGATACGCTTCCTTGAAAGGGAAATCGGGGGGAAGATAAGGACGACACACTCCACTAGGGAGCTGAATTGTGTCAAAGACATTAATATCACAAGGCTTTTACTCATGGCAGTAATTAGACTTGTCGTATTAATGCATATTCACATATCCTGCAGAGGCAATAATACGAAAGATGATAAGATATGGTCAATGGGTCAATACGCGAAAACATAAAGACGTCCTGCGACTCTATCACAAGGCCAAAACGATATCTTGAGGCAAAGATAAGACCTATCACCAGGAGAGGCTGATTAAGACCTCTACTTAGGTAGGCTCAATAAGACCTCACTATCAAACACCAAGAGACCTAAATAAATGCCCATGTCATAAAAATCTTTGTTTTCTAAAAGGAGTTGTATTCACATAAAAAATATTTACATATTCGCATACATATTACAACATATTCACATAAGTTATATCTTACATCCAGATGAATAAAGTTTTATATTCGGATAATTAAACAAAGATTTTGGTTGGTAACCTAGCAACAAAGTTTTATATTCGGATAATTAATATCCTATATTCGCACAAATAATATCTTATATTCGCATAACATATATTTCAACCGTTGCGTAAGTATCATCTTTCTCATAAATCCATGAACAGGTCATTATGTAACATACTAATAATAGAGGAAAGTATGGGAATTACAAAAATAAAGTATTATTCGCATGATTAGAAAATAACCTTGCATAGAAACAAATTAGGGAGAAAATACTGCTCGCATACTTAGAAAATAATTTGTAAAATTGCATGCTTTGTTTTTCCTTAAATGTGCAGCAAAAAAAAAAAAAAAAAAGATGCGAGATCCAAACAAGTTCAAAAATGTAGAAATAAAATGAAGCTAAGGGTCATTTAGAGAAATTTCATCGTGTGAATCAATGGCTTCAATCTCTACAACAGGAGGAGAATTTGGAATAAAGGCCTTCGCAGAAGCTTCAGCATGGGGAATACCTTAATCTTCAACATGAGGAATATCTTCAGCATTAGGTACATCAAGAAGATTGCCGCTAGCACCATCCCCCTCAGGTTGATCTTCAGGAAGAGGGATTTCCTCGCTACAGCTGACATAATCATAGTCTCTATCAGGATGTGGAATAGGTTCATTGTCAGAAGTGTCGAGAGGTTCAACTTCCTCCAGAGGCAGCGAATTGGCGATACATATCCCATCAGCATAAGCCTTAGCCTGAAGATAAGCATCGCGCGCGACATCCTTTTGAGCATTCTTGACATAAATTCTCATCAGCTGCTCGAGATATATTTGTCTCCTCTCTTCCCTATCACGAGAAGATGAAAGCATAGAGGAAAGATCCCTAACATCCTTGCGAGATTTATCCAAATCAGACCTCAGCTTTTGAACAAGGAGTTGGTTGGCCTTATCAGAAACTGCGAAAACAAAGAATACTAGAGTTAGCTTAGAAACCGCATGAAAGAAGCAACATTCGAAAGAAGCTAAAAATAAAATTAAAGGTAGCCAGCTTGGTGCGAATACCTTGCATCTGAGAAAGATAATACTGAGAAAGGGCCATACTACTACTTCTCATAACCTCCAAATGTTTATCAAAGTCATCACCTATCAAGCCTTCAAGACGCGAGCGAATCTTATTCCCATCTTTAGCAAGAGAGGCATGTTTCTTCTTCAAGATATCATGCGAGCTTTCCAACCGGGAGCACTGCTTCTTCATTTCGACAGTCATTTTTACCTTGCTATTTATAATCTTCTCATTTTCTAAGGACACTCTCCTTATATCTCTGTCATATTGATTCCTTAGAGTACGAAGAGATTCCTTTTTCTCATTACAGGTTCGTCGAAGAGCGAGGTATTGCTGGGTATAACTCGTCTTCTCCTTCAAAAGGGAATGATTTTCTCCCATAAGGGTGCAATTTTTCTCTAATAAAGTTTGATTACTTAAGTCAGTGTCATATAAAAGCCCAGAAATATGGGATATTTGGGAGTTCAGGGAGTCAAACTGAGTACTAAGGCCATAATTTTCATTCTTCAAATTATCGATTTGATCAACTAAATACGAGCGATCACTAAGCAATAGATTCAGCTGATGCCGCTGCTCTTTATTCTCTGTACTAGCATCCTCAGCAGAATGTTGGAACTCATGTCTCTCCATAACTCGCTTTTGGCACAAATCTATATGTTCGCACGAACAGAGGCAAAGAAGGGAAAAGGTACCGGTGAATAAATAGAAAGAGCAAGATGTAATGGAATCACAAAATGAGTAAAAGGAAATTAGATATACCTCTAAGTTCTTGATTCTTGCTGCGAAGTTTCTCGGCTGTAACCTCTCCAGCATGAACATCAGCTCTCAACTGGGCATTTTGACGGGTAAGCTCACGAATTGTAGAGCTAGATTCTGCAAAACCTTCGACTTGAATAAAGCGGCGACGGGATTCCAAACAATCGAAGGCAGCATTCATGGATGAGTCCATTTGAGCGAAGATCTCGCTCCTGTCCGATTTATCCAAAGAAGAATTGCCCAACAATTTGATGAGAGACTCGCACAAGCAAAGTTGAGATGGGTCATTAGAGGATGAGCGTGCGAGCTGAACAATATCGAGAAGAGGCCCAGCCCCTGAACCATCAGCATCAAAGGTACCAACCTCAGGAGTGACATCAGGCGACCATACTTTCCAGAACAACGGAGACAGTGTCACCAGAGGGCGCTTGTTGAGCAGAGCTAGATTTCTTTTTGAAAATCGGGAGGGCCATGCGAGTATCAATAGTAGGAGGTTGCTTACTCCTTTTGGGCTTCTTCTCTTTCTCTTTCGCATCAGCCTGCGAATAACAATGTAGATAAGAAACAGAGGAAACAATATTGTTTCAAAGGAATAAGGTGTTTCTTACTACCTTGTCATGCGAAGGCATCCTCTTGAGAGATTTGTCATTTTCGCGCCTTGAAGAGGAGTTAGGGTTTGGAATGGTGAAACAAGTTCCAGCGGAAGCGGTTTTGCTGCAACAATACCAGTATGGGAATTATGAACAACCATAGCAGAAATAACAATGGATGGAAAACAACAGCAGATCAATAATGGCGGCTCACAGTAACAGACAACAACAAAAACAAGACATACCCAACAAAAAGCATAACAAAAGAGATAAGACGAACCTTTGAGGAGAATCCATTGAGTTCAAATGCTAACAGAAGGAAAGAAACTGAAGATTTGAGGGAACGAAAATCCGAAAAAGTTATGTGAAGAAGGAGAACTAAAAAAGAAAGTTTCTCTCTCTGAAAAGGGGTTAAATAAGGAAGAAGATAACCGGCTGTACCAAGTAAAAGGGATGACGTGTCAGCGAAAAGTGGAGAGGTGAGGACGTGTAAACGGTTGCAGGGGAAATCCGGAAACTTGTCGGTTAAGAGAGAAGATGAAAAGTTGACAAAGTGCGAAAAATCGTATAAATGGTGCGAAGAAGATAATAAAAACAATTCTCTCATCGCTCTTTTCAAAAAAAAGATCGATAAGAGAAGAGGCAAAATGTAGGGGTTAAATACCGCACACGTGAATAATCATGCGAATACAACTGAGTTACCAAGGAACGAACAAAGTTCGCACGTGGCATATCTTAAATGACGGAATCAGTGACGTCACAAAGTCACGGGTGAAGTGTGGAATCTATATGAAGTTGAGGAGCACGTGCGAGAAGACCAGATACATGGGTGTGAAGACATCGCATGCTAGATCCGAAAATAGGGGCTTTGTTAGCTGTCCTAAACTATGTAAAATCCCTATAAATAGGACCAGCCACCCTTGTGATAGAGAGAGATCTTTTTGAGAGTGGAGATAAAACTTTAGGAGAGAGAAAGTTATTTGTTTTCCAAGTTAGGATTTTATCTTTCGTCTTTATATTGATTTCTATACTAAATAAAATTATTTCTAAGTGTTCTTCATGATGTCTTCTTAGTTTGATAGATAGATTGTTTAAGGGTGTGGTAGAAAGATTTTCTACTACTACACGTATGAATTTAATAGAGATTGAGACAGATGCAAATTGTATCATGCAATTAATATAAAATTGAAGATAGAGGGAACCAAATGGTCAGGAAAGATTTGTACCATTTTGCCACCAGTCCATATACATTTAGTTTCCCAGGGATTATTTAACACGCATTGGTAACATCCAACAAACAACAATCACTAGAAGAGCAACCAAATCCAATTGTGAGCATCCCCTTGCTGTAAGTCTATGAGAAATAAACAAAAATTTCCCCACTCCCACTCCGGGGAAAACTGGAATTTGAACCCTTGATTCCATGGTTCAATGTCTGAGGCTCTGAGCAAGAAAACTGTTGGGCACCAATGGGCGGTTTGGATAAACATGCAGAAGTAATTTTTCGACATCTAGAAGTTAGTTCGTTTATAAAAATTTAAACGGCTTTTAAAAGTGAAAAAATAAACTTTTTGGGAAGCAAAATACGTACTTTTTGCTTATGATTTTTGCTTTTAATATGTAAACGCGTTATTACTTACTACATAATGGTTGATATATGAAGATTAAATTATCTAAGAAAAAGTCTCCAAGATTAAATGAACTCATTGTATCGTACAATATATGTCCTTGCCCCTTTTTGAGAGAGGGCGAGAATTTGATTCCCGTTACGGTGTGTTTGGCACAGATGGAATCGCAGAGGTGGTACAAAAATGAGTTTTTGGCCCTGTTAAAATGGGAGGAAAATGAACTTTACACGGAAATTGAAATCCTTCCTTCGACGGAAAATGAGTTGGCACGTTTCTTTTTGGAAATTGGTTTTCCACTCAATTATAATAGATAAATAGCTAGGTATGAAAAAGAGACAAAAGTGGAATCGGATTCCCTATTTGCAGGCAATTCATAATCACATGCTAATTAAGTGAGTCTTAATACAGAGTCATTCCAGATGCTTTTTCTTTCTTCTTCCTTTGGCTTATAAAATGTGAAAAATGAAACTTTGAAGAATCAATAAACTAATTACTATTCCTTATCCATCCAAAGGTGTTTTACAAAAAAGAAAAAGCAAAAACAACGCATCCTATATATGTATATAATACTTAAAAAAAGAGAGTTTTTTAAGTTGTTCCTAATCTTGCTACCTATCTGGATTCTAGATATGCCTAAACTAAAGTAGGCTCGTATTACCAAATCAACGTAATGGGTCGAGTTCCAAACTTGTCGGCACTAATTAATTTCTTTATCAATCATAAAATAATTATAGAATGGATGGAGTACTGCATCAGCATGGTACTGTTTAAATCATTCCTCTTCCATTTCTTTTAACACAAAATTGGTCAATTAGGTCAGTTCCTATGGAATGAACAAATTCAAAATTTGTTCATTTTGCTCCCACTATGGAATGAACAAACATGGAAAATGGATGTTCAAATGAACAAATATGTTGATTTGAACATTGAGTCGGAACATCCAGCGCGCGTCTGAGAGAAGGATGCGCGCACTTGCCAAAAACGCGGGCGTTGGAAGCACCAACGCGCGACCATGCCAAAAACGCCAGAGACATTCTCAGTGACGCCCGCGACTCTTGGATTATCGTCAAGTACAATCCGTGAATACTTTATTACTTTTTAATCTTATTTTATCCCACTTCATCCTATTTTATCTCACTTCATCTTATTTTATCTCACCTAAATATTTTATTTTATTTTTCATCTTTATACTACAAAACATTTTATATTAAAAAGAAATACTAGTGGGGCCCTAGAAAACCAAATCTGTTGATTTTGCCCTGCTTTACCGTAGCGGAGAAATCCGTTTGACCATCCACGTGGCTCAACAAAATTTTGAGTTTGTTCATTACCATAGGAACTAACTGCTCTTAGCCCAATAACGACAATTCTTGGGTGAAAAAGACATGTAAAATTTAATACTGTTTAAATGGACGAGAATCTAAGAATAGCCAGGACGTAAACAGTTTCATCCTACCCATTTTCAATTTTTTTTTCTTATTTTTAATTTACATCAGGATGCATCCAGTTTTATCCTCGATATTTTTTAAGTTTAAGCCAGGATGAATCCAGTTTCATTCTTTCTATATTTTTGATATCCATTTCACCCATACTAATTTTTACTCGTCCATTAGAACCATGTTTTAAAAATACTTGGTCAAATGACCCATTTTCCGTTCTTTTAATATAATAGTAACATGATTAAAGTAGATTAATCTGCTTTCGAATGATTAATACAATAAGAGGGAAGACATTTCTTAACAGATGAGATGAAGTACTTTGAAAGTAGAAACTAGAAATAAACAAGCACTTGCCAATTTTAATAAACAAGCAATAGCTAGAAAAGAAAAACAATACAAACAACGATAAGCAATTACGATAATCTGAAAATTCTGTTGGACAACAAGTTTAACCCAGGGGAATAAATTTAGCAATGCGCCTACTACTTCCGAGGCTTGTAATAACCATAGATAGCATAGAAGGTCTGAGATATGGTGAGAGCCAAGAGTAGGACTGCAGCCAAGAGGGAGAGAAACGCCCATGGGCTCTTGAAGTAGGTGTGACTGAGGGTAGCACGCCACTCGTTCCACTGATTCTTGCAGTGGTCATCCAGCTCTTTCAGCACTATTTTCTCTAGCATGTTCTCAGGGTCTGGGGTTACGTCCTTGGACAATTCATTAAACAACTTTGCCACTGCCTTGTCACTTCCAATCGAATTGATCAATACACCACTAGTCCTCAGGATTTTAACATCGTCTGCGGAATCGATGATACTGTCCATGAAATACACGTATGACGTAATGTCGTTCCCTACTCCTACGTGGATCCTCTCGAATGCCATCAGGTTGAGTAACTTCGATTCTATGGTGTCGTCGATGTCCACCACTGGAAGTTTCAGTGTGTGACCTTCAACCCATATTTCAGTTGGGTGAAAATTACTAGTACTTTCCTCAAACTTGATTCCAGACTCATGAAGATTCGTTACCGACCTTTGAGCAGCGGTTCTGTTCTTTTGAGCAGTACACTTCCTATGACCAAAAATAAAAGTACGATCTTTCACCTTGCTGCAGTTCTTAGTTTTGCAAAGTCTTTCTGGCAAATTTTTCGACTGTAGTAGGCTCTTCCTATTGAGGTCCAATACGTGCAAGCATGGACTCATATTTTGGTTTTCATATTCTGAATTGCCTCCACAGAAGTTCAATATAATCGTGTTCAAATGCTTTTCGATAGCCTCCTGCATATATCATGTATATATACCGAAATTTTTAGATTAACGCTCTAACAAGTAATACAAATAATTAGAAATTTTTTAGATTAAAACAAAAAGTACAAATAATTAGAAGAGACGATATAATCGACTAGGATAAGATATGTAAGTTATGATGACGCACCTTTGGTTCAGTCGGCAGAGCAGCACCAAGCAAAGTCTTAAGAAGAAGCATAGGGAGTTGGTTTTCGAGCATCAGCATGTCCCTCCTTATGTAAGACATGAAATACAACTTGCCGTGAAGACTGAAAATAGGGTCATTGTCAGCATAGCAGTAGTCATCAACTGAGCCTGTCAAGGCGGAGGCTGTAGTTTTTCGTTTGTTTCTTCTAACCACTGAGGCTGTAGCTTCTGATATCGATCCAGATTCTAGTGCTTTATGTTCGTCATTTACGGAAGACCACTGCAGAATTTCAAGCATGAAACACCCATCAAGTATCATGAGCTTCAAGAATCCATCGTGATCATGGAGCCACTTATCATCTAGGGAGTCATAAGCATCCATGAGATGTTGGAGTACAGGTAAGACCTCCTTCTGAATATCTATTGGTAATTCCTTTGGATCGCTGACATTGTCAGTATGATCCACCTGTTGCCATCTGTAGTTGGTGGTGGTGAGCGAGTCGACAAGTTTTTGGAGAGTTATTTTGTACCTTTGTAGGAAATGACCGAGGACACGACGCTTATGGGGATCCATCTTCTTCAGATGGTCACCCTTGTCGTGATGGTAAGGACCAAAGGAGACAGTGTGAGGAAAGTAAGCAGCGGATTTTTTGTTGTTATCGTTACTACCACCTGTGGTAGTTGCCGGCAACTTGTAAATAGAAGGCTTATTCCATTGCGCCTTCTGCAAATCTTTATCCAGAACATCAACATTCACCGCCCAGTCTTCCATCAACAATGATACCCTGTCTTCTTCCATATCCCTTGGCTATATGTATCTAATTGAGAGATCAGTTTTTTTTCTCGGAAGTTTCTAGATTTCCTGATCAAATGACTAAAAGTTTGTAGTAGGATGTAGGAGATGGGTTTGAACTATATATAATAGTTCCTTGCTTACTATAATGTTAGCAACTAGTAGTACTTGTACCTTTACATCTGGAAACAAGGAAAAAAACGGATTATTTATAGCAAAAGAAGCTAAAGCACGAGAAAATATTCTAGAGAAAGAGTGAGGGAGAGACGCCAATTGTGAAGTGGAGGTGTTCATCCCTAATAATGGCGGGAACCGGAAACCCTTCATATTGCATTCCCAAGAAAGTAACTGAAGAAATCACTTAAACATTACTCTCCTTTAAAATTTTAGAATGTCCGGTCAAAATATGTCAGAAGAACAGCTAGCTTTGAGCTCATTGTCTAGTATAATGAAGTTCTCTATTCTTCTTTTTATCCTTGTGATTTTAATTGATGTTAGTGGAAGTTGCGCAACCCCCTCCTTTATTAAGGCATGTTACCATAACAAATTGGGGTTTGCAATAACATACTTTAAACAGAGAATGAAATACCATTGCTTTATTTTTCTGGTTGATAATGGGTTGCATCAAATTCTACAACAACACAAAAGGGCTCAACTGAGGAGAAGCAAATGTCTAATGGGAACAAGCAATATGCTATCACATCAGGGGAGAGATGGGTATCTACAAACATTATCCTCACCTCAATTGCACTTTACTTATTCAAGCTCCTTCGCTAGTATTTTTTATTTGGATCTGTCTGGCTGGCCAATATAGATCTTTCTATTTCTTTCATTTTATTTTAAAAACAAAAATCCTGTCTTGGAATGTTGTGGCTTTGGAAAAATAATCACCGGAAACCACCTTCAAGTACTAGTTATTAAATCCCATTACCCAGATGTTATCTTTCTTAACCCAAACCAAAAATCAGCTAAACAGTATGTAGTTTTTTGTGGCCAGATTTAGATTTCCTACAGAACTCTGTAATTAATTCTATTGGATTGTCTCGAGGACTTGGTTTAATGTGAGGGTTATTTTGTTTTTGGTATTCAAGTTTTGACCAACTTTGCTGTTTGGTCTAACTTTTGTCCAGCTTGGTGTTTGGTACTTGGAAATGATGTTGACCCGTGTGGACTCGGTTTGACCTTGAAGTCTGTTTAGTATTCTTTTTACTCGGCGGTGCTGGTCAAACCGAGTCCACGCGTGTCAACGTCATTTCCAAGTACCAAACAACAAGCTGGACAAATGTTAGACCAAACAGCAAAGTTGGTCAAAACTTGAGTACCAAAAACAAAATAACCCTTAATGTGACCATACATACCAATAACCTGAACTCGAAACCCGTCGGAACCTAATTCTTCATAAAACAAAAAGTATACAAACAACAAAAAAGGCACAAAACATTAGGTCCAGCCATTTCTGAAATTTATTGTTACCACCTATGGTAACTCCATTTCCCCAGCCCACTGAGTAGTAAATGATAATTGACTGCAACAAATAGAGATCGAAGAAATATGGGAATCTCATGATGGTACGGAAAGAAAACCAATGGTTTTCTTCGTTACCACTGCACAAATACAAACCCAATTCATAATCATCAACAACCTAAAAACTCCACGCCATCTCTCACTCCACGTCGAGAATTGCGGTAACTTCCTCTTTCATTGGGCGGTGAACAAAATCCTCGCTCCTGATTGGCTGAAAAGTAAGTTATACTCCTGTTGATGGTGGTTTTTAGACAAGGGGTAAAATCGTAAAACCTTACGCATAGCATGACGTCACCGGTGACGCTAAACACATTTATTAGAACATTTAATGCACTCATGTAAAAAATTACCAGGGTATCTTTTTTCAAATGCTAAACTAGGGTTTCGACACACAAAACCCTAAGTCGCACAATCGCTGCGCATCATGGCAACTATGCCAAAACCAAAGCCGCACAATCGCTGCGCATCATGGCAACCATGCCAAAACCAAAGCCGCGCAATCATTGCGCCTCACGGCAATCGTGCCAAATTCGAGCTGCACAATCATTGTGCCACACGCGCCATTGGCACATGCCAAGCGACGCTTGCGACCTAGCATGCCAAGCCGTGCATACCTAAGGCCAAGCCGCCACACGCGCCATTCGCACATACCAAGCGATGCTTGCGACCTAGCATGCCAAGCCGCCACACACGCCATTGACACATACCAAGCGACGCTTGCGACCTGGCATGCCAAGTCGTGCAAACCTAGGGCCAAGACGCCACACGCGCCATTGGCACATGCCAAGCGACGCTTGCGACCTAGCATGCCAAGCCGTGCAAACCTAGTGCCAAGCCGCCACACGCGCCATAGGCACATGCCAAGCGACCCTTGCAACCTAGCATGCCAAGCCGTGCAAACCTAGGGCCAAAGCCGCTACGCGCGCCATTGGCACATGCCATGCAACACTTGAATTTTGGCATTACCACTTGCACCCGATGTGCAACCTACAAGTAAGGCATTCCGCACAAGCCATTGGCACATGCTGTGTGTAGTTGCAGGAAATCCTACACTACACCTCTCATATGATATCATTATTACTCCACTCATTTTTAGGTTTACACTCTTAATTTTATTGATCAATCTTTGAATGTTCTTATAAGAAAAGATAAGGAATCAAGAATGACCTTTGCTCTAGACTTTCTCTCTCCTATTTACTTGTTTTTTACTCAAAAAGATCTCTCTCTTTCCTTTACAACTCAACGACTATTTATAGGGAAGTACATAGTGGATGACAGCTAATCTGTCCTCTATTTTCGAATATGGCTTGCGACATTCTCGCAACCCTACAAATGTTAATCTCGCAAACTCTCTAATGTTCGCAGGACCATCACATCTTTCTCATGATTTTAGCCGACGTCGTTTATTATATCCTATCTGAAATTATTCTGCGACGTTGTTGTGTTGTTGATAATTTCGCTAAGATATCACTGTTGCGAGATTATGATCCTACACCGTGCAACCCTTGCACTTTGGCATTTTCGTGTAACAATATAAACCTCTAGGGGCGAATAAAGCAGTATGTTCTTGATCTTCTTCAGCGAGAGGGATTTGGTTATACCCTTTGTACCTATCTAAAGACGAGACTCTATCGTTTCTCGCTGCGGATTCCACCATTTGAGGAATATCTAGTAACGGAAAACTATCTTTTGGGCAAGCTTTGTTTAAATCAGTGAAATCTATGCAAATCCTGATTCCTTTGTTTTTCTTTGGGACAATGACCATATTCGCTATCCATTCTGGGTATTTAGCTTCTCTTATGATTCCCGCATCAAGCATTTTTTGTAGTTCTTCTTCTATTTGGGAATGGTAAGTTGTTGCAATTTTTCTTATTCTCTGTTTAAATGGTCTCACATTTTTTTTAATCTCCAACTTGTGGCATGCAATTGATGGATCTTTTCCCGGTATCTCATCCATGCTTCCTGCGAAAACATCTTTATATTCTCGCAACAGGTTAACAATTCTTTCTTCTTCTTCCACATCCATTTTGGTTCCATTTCTCAATATTAGAGGTTCTTCTATAGTCCCAACGTTTATTTCTTTTGTTGGTTCTGCGGCAGTGTAACTGGGTTTAGGTTCTTCCATCGGTGTTGGTTCTCCTTCCTCCGAAATTTCTCCGGGTATTCATTTGCTTTCTTTTGCCCTTATTATATACTCTAAATTCTTCTTCTTTGTTTGCTTCCTTTGCCAACTTTCTGCGAAATTGTTTCTTTTTTGCTTGTCCTTCTTTACTTCAATTTGATGACATAATTTTGCATTTTCAACATCTCCTTTGATTTCACCTATTCCATTTGGTTTGGGGAATTTAATACATTGATGCAACGTTGATACTACAACTTTTATCGCATGTATCCATGGTCTTCCTAATAACATATTATATGGCGATTTTATATCCACCACGCACAGTGTTACGTGTGTTTCGATCTCTCCAAGTGGAACTCGTACCACTATTTCTCCTTTAGGTTTTGTTGTGGATTTTCCAAAGCCATGAACAAAATATGTTGAACTGGACATTTCTTCATCTTTAAATCCCATTCCCCGGAATGCATGATAAAATATTATGTCCACTGAACTTCCTGTATCGATTAAAGTTTTGTTCAATATCCATTCTCCCATGGATTTTGTTGTTGTTTCCTTCTCTTTTCGCGTAATAGGCACTATAATAACCAACGAAGATGTGTGGTTCAAATTTTCTTTTGGTATTTCTGCCGCCATGAATGTAATTTTTTGCTTTTCCAAATCTTTCAAGGGTGATGTCTTTTCTACCGCCATAACCTTCCTTCCTTCAAAATTTCGTTTGTGTATTCTTCCTTTGATGTTTTCATGGAATTCATTAACCATCGTTTTTGTTATCATATTACACTCCAATGTTTTGTCATCTTCATTAATTCTAATCATCTTTCTTTTAGCTGGTTCACTGATTTATTTAATAACTTTCTTGATTTGAACATTCTCAACAACAATCTTCAACTTTCGATCTTGAAGTCCCTGTTTCTAGCGCCATTATGTAGTTGCAGGAAATCCTACACTACACCCCTCATATGATTTCATTATTACTCCACTCATTTTTAGATTTACACTCTTAATTTTATTGATCAATCTTTGAATGTTCTCACAAGAAAAGATAAGGAATCAAGAATGACCTCTGCTCTAGACTTTCTCTCTCCTATTTACTTGTTTCTTACTCAAAAAGATCTCTCTCTTTCCTTTACAACTGAACGACTATTTATAAGGAAGTACATAGTGGATGACAGCTAATCTGTCCTTTATTTTCGAATATGGCTTGCGACATTCTCGCAACCTTACAAATGTTAATCTCGCAAACTCTCTAATTTTCGCAGGACCATCACATCTTTCTCATGATTTTAGCTGACGTCGTTATTATATCCTTTCTGAAATTGTTTAGCGACGCTGTTGTGTTGTTGATAATTTCGCTAAGATATCATTGTTGCGAGATTCTGATCCTACACCGTGCAACCCTTGCACTTTGGCATGCCGCGCCTACATCAAGGGACACGATTTCTCTTAAGATGCAAAATCTCGACTGTCGAAGGTCGCCACTGAGCCGGCACATCTCTCAAGCTCAACTTATCAAACACCAGCGACATGCTACACATTTTCCACGAAAACACTCGAGACATCAATACATGTCACAAACTGGGGGATTCTCTTTAGGGTTTTGGTTTGGAGGTTTACAAATGCGCGCATCTAAAAGAAATAGTGTATGTGAGTTGTACCAAGCCGACAAATGATACGAATTTTAGAGAGCGTATAGTTGCGTCATCGAGGGAAATGGGATAGCCTATATATAGTAGTATTTATAGCGGACACCCAACCTAGCGATTGGAGATCCCATGGTTATCTAGGTTCAAAAGGGACAACCAAGTTATAAATTTATACTAGCCGGAAACACTGTGAGAGTTTACTCTCTTTCCCGTTTCTATGATGAAATAGTGTTGCCTGTCAAGTGAGAGGTTGAGAATTTCTCTGAATGATTCATATGTCTTAGTTTAACTAAGAAAAGTATGGCAGGATACTTTAAAAGAGGAGATCACCTATATGAGTGTGAAGTGGTGACACTTCTATGATAACTATAAGGCTAAGTTAATCTAGAGCACTCATGAAGAACCAACATCGTTCAGGGCCGAAATGAACACAACCGAGAGCCGAATATGTAAGGAAATAAACTGTGTGATATCTATTGCATCAGTTTACATCATAAAGTCGGGTGGTTCAATACATCGCGTTCACCGAATAACTAGTAAACCCGATAGGTATTCACTACGGAAGATTCAAAGCCAACAGCTATCTCTCCCGATGCAGTGATATTCCGCGCACAAACTCTTTCTAGTGTTTGCATTAAACTTGCATGGATTTCTATTCAATGTGGGGGATTGTTGGAATTTTTGAATAGAAATATCAATAGGTGTGCCAACTCACTTGAGTCTTTTCAAAATTAGTGTCTTATCCCAAGGGATGTGACTCTCCACTAAGGGTTGTGACTCTTCATGAAAGGACTTCTCCAAGAGTCACCTCTAAACCTATATAAACCCCACTTTTTCTCCATTGCATGTGTGTGTTTTTTAGAGTCAAAAACTAGTACTAGAAAATTGTGGTTTGCATAGTATCTTGAAGAGTCAAAGAAGAGTTTATGCTACATTTATTCGCGTTCGTTGTTCGGTGTTATCGAACTGCTGCGAAAAACATCGAGGTATTGTTGAATGTTGGAGACATATGCCGCTAAACCTGTACAACATTTTATACATGGCATCAAATGTCTTAAGCAAAGAGATTACTCGCCTCAATACACCCAAGTAAGTTTGTTGAAGTTTTTGATTGATCATCTTTTTCTATCCTTCTTTTCTTGTTACGTTATTGATATTATGAAACGTGATACATAGATGAAAACCGTGTTACAAAGAGTTGTAACGGATCGGTGGATAATATATGAGTTGTATTATTGGAGAATCGGTAACGAAGATACTTATCCAACAGTTACAGAATAATATGGTCGCAGTTTGTGTATATTTGCATTCCTGTTTTCTTTAAAATGCACCTGAGTATTTATTTTCATGTCTTCGTCTTGAGAAGTTTATATCAATTACTTAAGGATCTCGAGTATATATTCATGAACTCATGGTCGTTATCTTTGTCGATACTAAAAGATCATTGTGCATGACTGGTGATAGGGAAGGCATCCTGCACGGAAAGTTGGCATACCTCTTTGGCAGGAGCCATTAAATAAAAATGAGCTCAAAGGTGTGGCATCCATACCTTGGCAGTCACTCAAACTTAATATTTTTACGCAGGTCTTTAAGGATGGAAGCAGGTCTTAATATTGCTTTAGTTTATATTGTTCATACGTACGGTATTAATGATGTCATGGGCAAAAAAAATAATACGTATAGTATTAATGATAGTGGTAACTGGCATATACGTGAAGGATCACATGGGTAAAAAAATAATTTATCCGCTTATTTGGGTGTAAAATTGATGTCATGTAACCATGTATTTTAACTTACTGTGGCAGTATAGGTACGCTTAGCGTTTGTACTACAGCTACGTCAACGGAAACAGTCAATCCGGACGTCGATCAAGTGAATGTCTTAAAAAAAACAAAACAAAAAAATGCATAGTGTTGTTGCTAACACTTTTTAATTTTTTTACTTTTTATAGAATTTTTTCAGAGTCTATAGAGGTTGCCAAAGAATATCTGGAGGAAAAAAAGAATCCTTACGAAAACATAAAGCCTCTCTTTGAAGTGACTGGGAAGCTACAGTATGTGTGAGCACACAAACCACGAGGGGGTCCGAACGCTCACAATCAATCATTATCATCTAAAGAGATTATGATGATGGTACCCTGGTGTTGATTCATTGGCTCAAAACCTTCGGGTTTATCATGGCCTCATCCAACAACTCCATGCGTGGCGTTTGTGCATGGGATATAAGTATTAAGGAAAACAAAACATATAAGTAAACATGCACGGAGCTAAATGAATGTAAAGTGCTGAAATGTAAATAAGATCAAGGTTTACGTGGTTCAGCACTAAGGCCTACATCCACGGGGTTTGTTGTTTTACTATGTTCTTCACGGTTACACGAATAGTTGAATGACTTTTGGGGTTTACATGTTTCTCTCCTCTAAGGGATTAACTTACCCTTACTATTTCTCTCTCTCTCTCCTTCCCTTCCTGATATTTTCGATCCCCCTTCCTCTTGGTGGAGATTGGGTATTTATAAGGTTAGAACGTGGGACCCATCTCTGAAGACCGTTGGAACCTTATCTTCTTGTGTCCTTGCGTCCATCACGCGGAGGTCTGTGTTTTCCCCTTGATCCCGCAGAGGCATCCTCGCTCGTTCCACAGGTTGGTCGACACGTACACTGCTCAGAGTGTTTAATGTGGGTAGTTGAGGGGTCTGCTCGTGTCAGACAAGTGTCTTCTGCCCCTGTCAGTCCGTGTCAGCTAACTTTCTCTCCACCGTTGATCTTAGCTCCTCTTTTGGGGATGAGATAAAGTAACTCCTCGGGGTTTATTTGGTGTTTCGTGACGCATCATGTTTTGATGTTTTGGCCTGCATGCTTTCCACGTACCTTTTTATATACACGTGTCTGATAGTGAGATATATGTGTACACAATTTTCCCCTTTTCTTCGGGCTTGAATGACTAATGGGTGCCTTGAAGAAAAACTATCGTCGCATATTCTTCTCACTCCTAATAACTTCTCCTAGATACTTGGGCACGTCTTTTATTCGTGCATTAACTTCTTATGTAACGGGCACGTTTCCCATTCCTCCCTTAATTTCCTTCTCTTTCTTTCGGGTATTTTAAGGATAGAAAGAAAATTTAATTTCATTCTTCTTAAACACTCTCTCAGTTTTCATTCTTTTTTTCAGCCTTTAAATTTTCTGTCTGTCTTCATTGAACCTGTGACCGTATGAGCTTATCTCCAAGTATGAGTTCGATGAATTTCATTTGTTAACGACGGTTGGGGCATTCGAAGCTGGTCTCATGCTGCCGTTGTACAAATCAGGTGATTCCTTCTACTACGACGTGCTCTCTAGTCGTGAGGGTTCTTCCACCAATACTCACAGCCGTTCCGTATCCCAACTATCGGGGAATTATCTCCGCGCCCTGAAGGAATGCTATCTGCGGAGTAAGGGGGAAACGTCGATGACTTGTTACGTCCCCAATCCCATGGATAAGGAATGGTATACTCCTGAGAATTTCAATAACTCCTTCGGTGATTACGTCAATAGTAGGAATCGCAAGCCGTGGAGTGTCAGCCTTCGGAATCTCCCTGCTCCTCGGGGCGAAATTCGTCTGTTAAATGAGGTCAGCGATGCCAAGCTGAAGTATGTTCCTGGCACGGAGGCGTCCAGTCGTCGGAAACTCTTCCCCGCGCGAGAGAGGATCAAGCGCGATCATGACTACGAGTGGCACGCCACCGTTATCGAGATAGTTGGTCCGTGGGCTTACGGTTGGATTCCTGGTCCCCGCGGTTGGCGGCCTACCGAGAATAGTAAGCCGCACGAGTCTCCTCCTGTTCGCTATGGAGATTTCTGCCCCTGGCGTCTGAACTTTGCGGGCATGAATTTTCCTTATGCCCTGGACGTCGTAGAGGGAGACGAGGAGGATGGTTCCGGTACTATACTCCCACCGAAGAATATCTCAGCTGCTCAGGTACGTAGATTCTAGCTGCGCTTCTTTTTTAGAACTTCCATCAGACGGGAAAAATAATTCTTTTTGTGGTGTTGGTTTCAGGTATTGAAGAAGAAAAAGATTAGGCCGAAGCAGTCTTCTACTACGGTGATGGGCGAAGTTGAAGCCCAAGAAGAAGTTACTAGTCCAGTGAACTAAGAGTTTGCTGAGGACGAGATTACAGATGGGGAGGAACGTACTGGTACCTCCCCTATCAATGTCGAAGAAGAGGTTTTCGCTGGTCACGCTGGTGATGAAGGAAGGCACAAAGCTGTGGTGGCTGATGACGTTGTTATCGGGGATGTTTCCGTCCCTGCTGGTGATGTCGCGGATACCCTTCCCACTTCTCAAGAATTTTCTTTTGATCGGATGTATTCCACGGGGGAGTTCTTTGACGAAGCCCTCGATTTTCCCGAGGACTTCTCTTTACTTTCCCCCAATGATGATTGGGATGTTCTTGGTGGTGATGGTAATGGGGATGCTACTGTAGAAGATGTTGGTGCGGAGGAGCCTGCTGTGCATGTAGGCGCGGAGGAGCATGCCAACATTCGTGCTGAGGGGGTCGTGTCAGAGAAAGGAAAATCTGTCGTTGACGCGCCTGCCGATAATCTTCCCCAGTCGCCGACGTCTGAGGGTGAGGACGCCATCATGGATTGGTTTAAGGAAAAGAATCTTCTGTTTGTCTCTCATCCCGCTCCTGTTGTTTCTTGGGAAAAGGAATCAACCGCGTATACCCGTCGCATGATGGAGATGTATTCTAAGGCGCAGGTGTCTGAAGCCTGGGGAAAAAGGTTGACTGTTCCCGAAGCTACCCTTGTGCCGGAGCCTCCTACTTCCGTTGACGATATGATGGCCATCGCCGACGGGTATCAATATGGCTTTCCGCAGCAGCGTGTGCTGGAGGTAAATTTTCGTACATACTTCTACGTGACGATCAGACGCTTCGGTGAAATAATGTTTTGTCATCTTGATGTGTAGATGATGAGGAGCGAGCATTGTAACCACGTGCTGTATCAGTTCTTCAAAGCGAAATCTCTGAAACTCGAGGCTAAGCTTCGTCACCGAGAAAAGGAATTATCTGCGGCTGAGGTGGAAATAGAAGAGCTGAAGAAAAGCCTTAAGGAGAAAGAAAAGCTGGGTGAAACAGAGGCTGATCTTCGTTCAGAACTTGTTGCAGTGCGCGCTGAGTTAGAGCAAACTCGTAGCCAAGTTTCCACTTTCACAGGTTTGGTTCTTTTCCCTCGCCGTATGTCGTCATTCTTTTATCTCTTAGTTGTTCTGTCTGAGTCTCCCCACCCTATCTCCAGCGGGTGGCGTCCCCGAGATGATATGGCTTCGAAACGAAAGAGCTCGGCAAAAACCTCGTATTAGAGATTTGGTTGAGAAAATTAAGAGTGAAGCTAAGAAATGGGATGCTCGGGCTAAGGTATGGCGCGCGCGGCATGTTCAGATGGTCGACATGCAAAATCTGTACAACCATGATCGTGCTTTATTTAATGGCACACTGCTGTGGACCCGTGATAATCTGCGGGAAGCCCGTGAGCGCACTTCCTTGTTGGAATCTAGGATTCAGCTGTTGGAAGAAGAATTACAGACGGCTCGATCCATTCCTCTTTCAGGGGTCCAGGATAATATGCTCTGTCTTGCCAGAGAAAGAGATGATGCTCGTGCTGAAGTCTACGCTCTCAGCAATGCTCTTTCCGCGTCTCGTGATGACGTAGCTCGTCATGCTGAGTCTGAGAGGAATCTTGAAGTGTGCATGTAAAGACTCAGCAAAGGGGTCTCAAAGATAAATAAAGAGGTCGACCACCTTCGTCATATGGACTCGATGAAGCAGGTAGAATTAGATGCCTGTCAATTTACTCTCACCAACCTTCAACTAGACTATAAGAAATTATCCGCGGAATATGATCATCTTGATTAAGCGCGAGATGCGGTTGTTAATGAGTATGAAGAGTCTTCGGCTTGTGTCGAAGGTATAATCCCATTTCATCGAGTGTGACCTTGTTTTTTTTCTACGCTAACTCCGTGGTGTTGTATTTTTCAGAGCTCGAGGGACGCCTTCGCGTCACAAATGAAAAACTTGAAAAGGCTCAATCTTCCTTAGCGCAGCAGGAAGAACAGACCAATCACTTCAAGAATTTAGCAGCAACCCGCGAGGAGGCCGTTGGTGCTGCTTCTAGAGAAGTGAATCGGCTATCTTCGTTATTATCCCAAGCCCAACAGCGGACAACAGTTATTAAACACAAGGCTCGTTGTCAATTGGCTGAGGAGACGAACAAGATGCTGGAGAGGATTGAACTTGGCCTAAGGAATGAACATGGTCTCGTGAAGAACTATCCTCGTCGTCCCGTTCCTTCTGCCTTGCCCAGCTCCTCGGGCCCCTCTTCTGGTGGGAGCGTCCCATCAAGTCTTCGGAATAATCCTGCCGATGGGGCCGCCACTTAGGTAGAGATCGCAGCATTCTGTAGGATCCGCGGAATCATTATACTTTTTGTAATCATGTAACAAGGATATTTTTTGCTGATGATCCTGTAAAAGGAATATTTTTTGATTGTGTATCCTTGACTTTGGCCTTTCACTTCTTGTAATCACCCTTTATGAAATGAATCCTCTTCTTGATATACCTACAATGTTGTTTTGTTTTTATTTTAAGTATTTATGAAAAAACAAAACAAAAGTTTTTAAGTGTTTTTGAGTGCGATACTGAAGGAAGGTACCTTCGTGATCGTCTTGAGACCTGTCACCCCGCTGGCGAATCCTGGGCCAGAGGATTCCCAGACGGTGGGGGCCGGGGCAACGTTCTAGGATATGGGATTAAAATATTTACGCACCCATTCCGTCGACCCGTTGCCTTAAGATTGGTTGGGTATCTCTTTCTGCTGGGTGCCTTCCCCCTGGTCCTACACTTATGGACACTGATGGGGGAGCCCTGAGAGATTGTAGATTAACTACTTTCCCCAATATTGTAGGTAGATTCCACTGACTTGATAATTTGAAAGCTTGTTTGATTGATAAGTTGAGGTCTGCAATTCCTCTTCCAGAGATAGAAACATGTGGAGCGGTCAGGCTCCCTTCTTCTTCTGGTACACTCCAAGCAGATTCAAATCTGCGTTGCTTCTATGGGAAGTATGGTTTGAGCCATTTAGCATTCCAAGGATGCCGGAGGACCTCGCCTTTTAGATTACGAAGGTAGTAGGAACCGTTACCCGCAATGTCGTGGATCATAAAAGGTCCTCCCCATGTAGGTGCTAATTTTCCCCATTTCTTTTCTTGTTGATACCGTGGGATTGTTCTCAACACATACTGTCCCTCTACAAAATTCGTAGCTTTACCTTTTTGTTGTACTCCCTCGCTAGTCTTCGTTGATAATTTTCCATCTTTTGCAATGCTACTTCCCTTCTTCCTTCCAAGTCGTCCAACCTTTCTAACATCATATCTGTTGTGAGGTTTTTCTCCCAAGCTTCGGTCTTCGTGGTTGGCATGAGGATTTCCGTAGGTATGACTGCTTCAGCTCCATAAGTTAGAAGAAACGGGGATTCCCCGGTAGCGGATCTTCGTGTTGTCCTGTATGCCCATAAGACATTGTGCAGTTGTTCGCACCATCTTCCCTTATGCTCGTCTAATTGTTTTTTGAGTATAAGGGCGAGGGTCTTGTTGGTAGCTTCCGCTTGTCCGTTGCTTTGAGGGTATATTGGGGTGGACTTGTTCTTTCTTATTTTGAAAGTTTCGAAGAGCATGTCTATATTTTTTCCCTGTAATTGCTTGCCGTTATCAGATACAATTTCAGCAGGTATACCAAATCTGCAAATGATGTTCTGGAATATGAAAGTGAACACATCCGCGTCTCTGATCCTGGCCAAGGCCATAGCCTCCACCCATTTACTGAAGTAGTCCGTGGCTACTATCAAAAATCGTCTCTTCCCTGATCCTTCGATGAAAGGCCCGACGATGTCTACGCCCCATTTTGCAAATGGCCACGGGCTATCGACAGAGTTTAACATTGTTGCCGGCGCGTGGATCTTTTTCGCGAAGCGCTGACATTCTTCACATCGTCGGGACATCCTCGCGGCATCTTGTATCATTGTCGGCCAGTAATATCCTTGCGTTTTTGCTTTTTCAGCTAGTGATCTCATGCCGCTATGATTCCCCGCGTCACCACAATGGATATCATTTAGAATTCGATGCCCCTCTTTCCGGGACAAGCAGCGTAGTAATGGTCCAAGGATGGATTTCCTATACAGGACCCCCTCCCGAAGATCATATCTTCCCACTTTGGAGAGTATCTTCCTAGCTTGTTTCCGATCCGCAGGTAAGCTTCCTTTTTTGAGAAAGGCATGTATTGTCACCCTCCAGTCATCTTCGTTGCTGAAGTCTTCGTCTTTATTTGCTCTTGACAGGATGTCCTCTTCATCAAAGTCATTATGGATGTCTTCTCCTACCTGGTCTTCGATATTTTCTTCCATCACATCTTGATTGGTAGCGAAGGAGAATTGAGATGCAATGGAAGGCTCGTATACCCTTGCTATTTTAATACCTTCGGCATTTTTATCCCTCAGCATGGATGATATATATGCTAGGGCATCCGCGTGCCTGAGGTCCCTTCTGCATAAGTGTCGGAACTTAATGTTCGGGATTTGTGATGCCAATGTTTGGACCAAGGCCATGTAAGCTGAAAGGGTGTCATCGTACACATTATACTCGAGCCCTATTTGCCGTATGACAAGCTGCGAATCACTTGTCAGCCTTACATCGGTTACCCCCATCTCTATTATTATACGTAGGGCATGTACGACAGCTTCGTATTCAACAATGTTGTTGGTATGCTCTTTGAATTCCAATCTAAGTGCCTGTATAATCCTTTGTCCAGTTGGGGTGATAATGACAATACCTATTCCTGCTCCTTCCTTATTTTTAGATCCGTCGACAAAGACTTCCCATTGTTTATGACTCGCAGGTTCGAGGATATCCATTGGATCCTTGATTTCTTCCTCGGCTTCTGGTATTCCCTTAATCTCTTCGTCGTTGTCAAGGGGGAGGTCTGCTAAGAAATCTGCCAGCACTTGGGACTTCTGAGAATGTTGAATTTCATGAATGATGTTGAATTGGTCCAGATGGGTGTTCCATTTGGCTATTCGGCCCACTTTTCCCGTGCTTTTGAGGACTTCTTCCAATTGTGCTTTGCATGGTACCCTGACGAGGTGAGTTAGGAAGTAGGTTCTCAGTTTTTGGGTAGCCCATACCAGTGCGAGGATGAGTTGTTCAATCTTAGTATAATTTCTTTCCGCGGAATTGAGTGTCTTGCTGACGTAATAGATAGGCTGTTCTACCTTTGTATTGGTTTTGACTAATACCGCGCTGACTGCGTCCTCCGTTGCTGCTATGTACAGTGCCAAAACTTCATCAGGGTCTGGCTTCTGCAGGATCGGGATTGAAGCTAGATGTTCTTTGATTTTTTGGAATGCTTCCTCGCATTCGGCGGTCCATTCGAACCTGCTCCCTTTTTTAAGAAAATTGAAGAAATGTTTGCATTTGTCCGAAGACCGTGCAATAAATCTGCCCAATGCTGCTATGGACCTATTGAGCTTCTGCACTTCCTTCAGATTCTTTGGGGACGGCATCTCTACTATGGATTGAATTTTCGCTGGGTCTACCTCGATGCCCCTTTTCGTCACCACATACCCGAGGAACTTCCCTGAGGTGACACCGAAAGTACATTTCTCCGGATTCACTTTCATGTGATGCTGTCTAATTGCTTCGAAGATATTCCTCAGGTCCTTGTGGTGATTTTTACGCAGCTTAATTTTGACGAGCATGTCGTCCACGTAGACTTCTAGGGTTCCTCCAATCCATGGCTTGAAGATAGCATCGACCATCCTTTGGTATGTTGCCCCTGCGTTTCGGAGCCCGAAAGGCATTCTGGTATAGCAATAAAGGCCATGTGGGGTATAGAACGCTGTGTGTGGCTGATCTTCTTCAGCCAGGGCTACTTGGTTGTAACCAGAATGTCCATCCATGAATGATAGTTCTTCGTATCCTTCTACTGCTTCTACCAGCTGATCTATGCTCGGTAGGGGATAGCTGTCCTTTGGACATGCCTTGTTGAGATTAGTAAAGTCGATGCATATTCTGACCCCTCCATTTTTCTTAGGAACAATGACCATGTTGGAGATCCAGGTAGGGTACTTGACTTCCTTGATAAATCCTGCGTCTAGTAGCTTCTGAAGTTCTGTTTCTACTGCCTCATGATATTCTGGAGCCACTTTTCGTATTTTCTGCCTGAACGGGGGCGTGCCCGGTTTGATGCGTAGTTCATGTTGGATTACTTTTGGGTCAATCCCCGGCATATCTCCTAACTTCCAGGCGAACACATCCGCATATTCCTTAAGTAATTTGGTTAAGGAATGTTCTCTTCCCTCGTCCATGATGGTCCCAATTTTGACCATCTTCGGGTCTTCTTCCGTTCCTATGTTGATTTCCTTTACGGGTTCTACTGGTGTGAACACCGGCCTCGGGTTTCCGAGGACTGGGGCGCTCTTTAATTTCTATTTAGCGTGTTTCTGCTCTTCGCTGGTTGTTGAGGTACTTGTTTCCGAGCCTTGGACATTACCATCTTTCGTCAAGCCTTTTCCTGTAGTTTCCTTAAGGAATAGGTCTACGGCTTTCTCTTTCGCGGTTTCTTGATTTCTTACTCTTCGGATTTTTCGCTGCTCTTCTTGCTCATTGTTGATATGATCCTGAGTGGCCTGGCACTCTCGCGTAGCGATTCGATCTCCCTTAATCTCCATTATTCCCTCAGGTGTTGGAAATCTGAGGTATTGGTGGTATGTTGCCGCAACTCCTTTGAGCTAGTGTACCCATTTTCGTCCAATAATGGCGTTGTAGGGGGAAGGGGTATCCACCACACTGAATCGGGTATCCAGTTTCATGGGCCCTGCGTTAACCTGTAACACGATGTCTCCCAAGGGCTTCGTGGATGCTCCATTGAATCCGTAGATGGTGTGATAAGAGGTCATCAGCTATTCATCATGGAGCTTCATTCGTTTGAATGCATCATAGAATCGGACATTTACAGAGCTTCCCCCGTCTATGAGGATTTTTTTGAGGTTACATCCAGCTACTGGTAATGTTAAGACCAAGGGATCGTTATGGTCTTCCATATCTTCTTCGATATCCTCGGCATCGAAGATGATAGGAGATTCCATCCATTATTCGTGTTCGTCCACCGCTATCCCATCGACCTTATATAACTCGCAGCGGTCTTCAAATTGCTTCCGTAACCTTTTTCCAATCTGCGCTGTGAGTGAGGGTCATGTGGCTTCGGAACACGAGATGGTGTTGATTGTTCGGTTTTCTTCCGGAAGTTGGACTGGTTTGGTTCGTTTGGATCTGTCCTCGGTAACATCCTTTCGTATGTAATGTTTGAGCTCTCCCGCATCAATTAATTTTTGGATCATTATTTTAAGGTTCTTGCATTTTTCGGTCTGGTGTCCGTTGAAACAGTGATACTCACAGTAATCTTTAGACTTCTCAGATCTCGGGGGCTGCTTTCCCTTAGACCATGGACACTCTAAGTTTTCCATCCCTTTGATCTCTCGTAGGATACGAGCATAGCTAGCGTTGAGTTTCTTGTAAACTTGATCTTCGAATTTTCGGTCGCCTGTTCTTCGTTCATCCCTTCGTTCCTTCCTATCTTCGTGAGGTCTCTCATCTGAGCAACCCCTTTTGGCCCCATTGGTTTGTTCCGCTGAATTGGTGCGGTGAGACCTCTGCGGATATGCCCTCGGGTTTTCCCGTTGAATTTCTTCAAGTCGAGCGTGCTTTTCGATAATTATTCGGAGATCTCCTTCTGTCTTGGGCACGCTCCCGTGAATTTCAACAAATAGGGGACTCATTCGGTCTAATCCCCATTTGTAGCAGTTGATGCTTACCACTGGGTCCACGCTCCCTATGGCTTGGCAGATCTTATTCCATCTGTTTGTGTACTCCCTCGTGGTTTCCTTGTAGCCAATTGCTAGTGAAAAGAGCTTATCCATCCCGGTGTTTACAGTCTTGTTGTACATGTATGTTCTTAAGAATTTCTCTGCGAGTTGGTCGTATGAGTGGATGGAGTTTGGTGGCAGATTATCAAACCATGATAACGCCGATCCCTTCAAGCTTGACGGGAAGTATCTACAGAGTACGGCGTCGTTCTGACCCCATCTAGCTAAGACACGGTTGTAGTACCGAACATGTGCAGCAGGGTCGCTGGATCCATCATAGCATTCGAACGTCGGGACAGGGCATTTCAGTGGAATAGGGGTGTTGGCCAAGCGATGCGTTAAGGGCGTGGAGTTAGCTTCTTTCATGACCTCTTCTAACCTTCCCCCACCTTGTTTATTTTTTAATTGCCTGATCTCTGCCATCATCTCATTTCGTAGTTCCTCCATTGCGCGTTGGTGCTCTAAATTCTTCAGCTCATTACCGTCTGACTCTCCATCGTCATAATCCGGGTCGGATACGCTACGTCTCCTTGTCGCGTCTTCATTAGCCGCTAGGACGACTCTATAGTCTTGGTTTGGCTCTGGTGCTTTGGAGCTTGCTTCATCAAGTTGTTGGCTGGTCTTCGTGCTTAGAGCAATCCGCTCCTTTAAATCTTGATTTTCTCTGGCCAACAGAGCTACAGCTTCTGCGTAAACCTGCTGGCTCTTCCTCAGTTCCTCAAGCTCAGCCATTAGTCGGTGTGATTGGTTGGACCCCTGATTGGGAGTCCCAGCGCGTGCCGCTACAGCCGTGGTGCCTCCCTCCTCCATGGTCTTTACTAAAGGTGGCAGGGGTTCAGCTTCGGTTGCTGGTGTTTCCAAATTGGAGTGAGCGCCCCTCTGCGGTGCCAGAGCCGCCGGTATGGTTTGATTCTGATTATTTGTTAGCGGCATTCCAAAGGTTAGAAGGTGCGCGGGTTGGAATGTTCTGGATTCATCCACCCTTTCTCTTGGTTGATTAAGTTGACTCATGGCGAAGGTATTGCTAGCCTCCGCAGCCTTCGGGACTACCGCAGCCTCCCCGTACTTTATCGTTGCTGCTCTGAGAGCCGCCGCTGCAACTGAATTAGCGTTCATGAGTGAAGAGATTTCTGCAGTATCTTGCCTTTGATTGGTCATTTTAGCTTTATCTCCTTTCTGCTTGCTTCGGGTGATGATCGGGGTTGTCCTGGGTGTTTCTTTTGACAAAGCTTTGGATTTTCCTGCTTCCTGCGTCTTTTCCATCACGTGCCCTTTTGTTGATAATGAAATCTCGCGTAAACTTGCCTTCTTTACTCACAACACGTTCTCTCTGCATAAGTTATTTCAAACAACAGAAACGGGAATATCCACGTGAAGCGGGTTAGTTGGCGAAATACAATTTTTCAAGAGGGAATTAATACCCGCAGACTATAAAATACGGGTTAGAGTTTTATTAAAGGAGATCCTTAGTATAAAAACTACGAAAATTGTAAATCCGATGGATTAGAACAATAACCCGCTTAGAACAATAACTCTTATCGAAGATCAAAGGTGGGTTTTTGAACATAATACAGTTAACGAATGATCTATACGGTCCGATATGATAAAATCAGAGCAATCATATGCCAATTTAAAATGAAATCACAAGACAAGATAAATCTTTTACCGGGACGAAGTCCCTGTTTCTAGCGCCAAATTGTGAGCACACAAACCACGAGGGGGTCCGAACGCTCACAATCAATCATTATCATCTAAAGAGATTATGATGATGGTACCCTGGTGTTGATTCATTGGCTCAAAACCTTCGGGTTTATCATGGCCTCATCCAACAACTCCATGCGTGGCGTTTGTGCATGGGATATAAGTATTAAGGAAAACAAAACATATAAGTAAACATGCACGGAGCTAAATGAATGTAAAGTGCTGAAATGTAAATAAGACCAAGGTTTACGTGGTTCAGCACTAAGGCCTACATCCACGGGGTTTGTTGTTTTATTATGTTCTTCACGGTTACACGAATAGTTGAATGACTTTTGGGGTTTACATGTTTCTCTCCTCTAAGGGATTAACTTACCCTTACTATTTCTCTCTCTCTCTCTCATTCCCTTCCTGATATTTTCGATCCCCCTTCCTCTTGGTGGAGATTGGGTATTTATAAGGTTAGAACGTGGGACCCATCTCTGAAGACCGTTGGAACCTTATCTTCTTGTGTCCTTGCGTCCATCACGCGGAGGTCTGCGTTTGCCCCTTGATCCCGCAGAGGCATCCTCGCTCGTTCCACAGGTTGGTCGACACGTACACTGCTCAGAGTGTTTAATGTGGGTAGTTGAGGGGTCTGCTCGTGTCAGACAAGTGTCTTCTGCCCCTGTCAGTCCGTGTCAGCTAACTTTCTCTCCACCGTTGATCTTAGCTCCTCTTTTGGGGATGAGATAAAATAACTCCTCGGGGTTTATTTGGTGTTTCGTGACGCATCATGTTTTGATGTTTTGGCCTGCATGCTTTCCACGTACCTTTTTATATACACGTGTCTGATAGTGAGATATATGTGTACACAGTATGATAACAACAAGGTATGCGCCAACAGTCTGTGTAGCCAGTTTACATATAAACAATGGCGGAACTGAAAAATAGAACATCCCTGGCTTGGCAACTTTTATACCCCTGCCTTAAGCCTATACTGGCTTGGCAACTTTTATACCCCTGCCTTAAGCCTATAATTAGTTCACTGAATTTGAGTCCATCAAAATTAGGCAGTCAAAAAAGTTTTTTTGTGTGTTTTGGGGTGTCTTCGGCCAAGGGAAGCCTGGCTGTACCTCCGCCCTTGCATATAAAACTATACATGTTTTATGTAATGTAGAACAACATGCTTATGTGAAGCAAAGATTGTTGGACTGCAGGGAAATGATGATTGGTACTATATCCTTTCAAGAATTTGCAACAAGAAATAAGATTATGTGGGCACCCGTGGTTCTTGCAGCAAATGTTTCGACGATTTCGTTGGAGATGTACCTTCGTATCTACTTTATATTTGGTACAACAGGATGAATTTTTATTTATTTTTTTGGATTTAGGATTGATATGCAAGATATAAAAAATTGTATATTTCTTATCCGGGTTACATACTAGACGTGTGTTTAATTATTATTGGAAGAATAACAGGTTCAGTTGGAGTAACAAGGTTTGCAAGAAAGAAAAAAAAAACAAATATAAAATGACACACCAGTGTTCAGGTATCAGGAGGACAGTCTATTTCTCTAATTATTAATTCAGTTTTGTTCGAGTATCAGGACACTGTTGCAGAATACTAATAATAGGAGTGGTGGTCATTCCCTAATTAAACTCAAAATCACATACACATCAAAATCACATACACATATATATGTAGAATTGTATAATGGCAACATGTGAGATCAGTGAGAGATAATACAGATCAATGAAAAATTGTTATATAGGTTTTGATTGTGCGTTACCACCACTTGAAAAGTCAAGGATCGCTCGGATTTTCCCATAGGAAAATTTGACCATAATTTTTTTTTTTTGTTTTTTAAAATTCTGATATATCCGTACTTTTTAGATTCTTAATTTGTTTTATTTTTTTAGTTCAGTCCCGTAACCGTTCTATAGTTTATTAGTGGATCCATTGACGGGAAAGTTCAATTTTGGGGAGTTTCCGAAAAACTGTCAATCGGGCAGATGTACGGGAGGGATATGGTAACTGTGATATGCTACCTTCCAAACGAAAAGGTTTTTTTCGTATCCTGGTTCCTTCAATGCAGCTATTATATTGGTTGTTTAGTTTGAATTACTGTTACACTAGGGGTTAACTATGCAATGCTCTTTTTTCTCAGAAACAACAAAATGTGCTAAATAAAGGTCGCTGTCTTTTCGATAATATCTCATGTATATCAGATTGGTCACCCCACATGATATTACCTGCTGACAAATCAATGGCAACTGTAAAGGTAGCAGAAATTCAAAGAAAAACCGGTGGCCTGCATGTGATTTGAAAATTTTCACGATTTTCTTATGCTTCGGGAATGTTTCCCGTGTTGTGCTTCTAGTAATAGTTTAGAAGATGGATTTGGTGATTTCACAGCCGGTGCAGGATGTAAAGGATGAATGCACAAGAGTGCATGATGTTGGCTTTTCATAACGGGAATGCAAGGTACTGATAAGCATGAAAGTGCTACATTTTATACCATATTTATGTTAGGTAGGACTCAATATTTTGACTAATGACACTATTTTAGTGCTTTTGCAGAAAGTACAAGTGAATTCGATCATCCAACGAATAAACTTCAAAATGTGAGACTTAATGGTGAAGCGAGTCGATGTCAGCACACTAATGCCACCTAAGATTGGTCAAGAGTGACTTTATTATTGTTAGCATAAGAATGGAAGAATATCACCTCCATGACCACGTGCAAATGAAGAATTTTTTTTTCTTTCATAAGTTCTCTTGCTATATTTATATAAAGAATCTGAAGGAATATTTGAAACCAACTGACGTCATTTTGCAAATACAGTTAAGGTGGGACCCAGCACATGCAAGAAAATATTATGCTTTCTAAATGAAATTCATATACTATGGAAAGTGGAGACTCGGTGATACTTTACAATGTCTCGTCATATTATGACACGCGGCACAACATCATTGGGTGAATTTGCATTTTCATGACATGTGACAGACTTCTATTGGGAGGTGATGTGGCGACGAAGAAGAAAACGTGAATTCATTTGTGAGCTATATTTATGCGTTGTTTCAAAATATACTAGGGGGCGCCCGGCCATAGAGCTGGAAGAGAAACAAGAGAAGGATTTTCGAGTTTTGTTTTCGATTCTTCGTTTATCTTTAGCTAAAGTTTGATTTTAATATGTTTATGGTTTTTGAGAAAGCCATGGCTAGCTAGAGTTATGTTAGGGTTTGGGTAGAAACCAATTTAATTGTGTAAACTCTGCATTTATATGCTCAATAATGATTTAAATGACTAGTAGTTTTTTTTCATATAGCTTGGTATTTTATTGTTCATGTGATTTTCTTGATTATTTATGCTTTTGAATTGATATTTCGTGCTTCGGTTAAATCCCTAGACGTGGTATGCAAGGATAGATAGGTAATGCTTTAGAATCACTACTCATGAAGCGAAGAAAACTAGAGCGGAGAAACAATATTTGAAAATGCATGGAATAGATTTTTAAAGATTAGTATAGTTTGCATAATTAATTGGTGGAAACCGAAAATCCTAACTTTCTGTTTTTCCGTTAAAATTATTTATTGTTTCATTTTGTTTCAAATTTCTAAAAACTCATTAAACATTATCTATTTGATTATTTGGTCTTGGTATTAGTTAGAAGTAGTATTTTCACACTCCTCGTGGGAACGACCTGTACTTGCCATTGCTCTACTAGTGAGACACTGTGCACTTGCAGTATTTTATTGTAGGTTTCCGAACCTACCAAGTTTTTGTGATAAGCACGAAAGTGCTACATTTTATACCCATATTTATATTAGCTAGGACTCAATATTTTGACTAATGACACTATTTTAGTGCTTTTACAGAAAGTACAAGTGAATTCGATCATCCAGCGAATAAACATCAAAATGTGAGACTTAATGGTGAAGCGAGTCGATGTCAGCACACTAATGCCACCTAAGATTGGTCAAGAGTGACTTTATTATTGTTAGCATAAGAATGGAAGAATATCACCTCCATGACCACGTGCAAATGAAGAATTTTTTTTTTTCATAAGTTCTCTTGCTATATTTATATAAAGAATCTGAAGGAATATTTGAAACCAACTGACGTCATTTTGCAAATACAGTTAAGGTGGGACCCAGCACATGCAAGAAAATATTATGCTTTCTAAATGAAATTCATATACTATGGAAAGTGGAGATTCGGTGATACTTTACAATGTCTCGTCATATTATGACACGCGGCACAACATCATTGGGTGAATTTGTATTTTCATGACATGTGACAGACTTCTATTGGGAGGTGATGTGGCGACGAAGAAGAAAACGTGAATTCATTTGTGAGCTATATTTATGCGTTGTTTCAAAATATACTAGGGGGCGCCCGGCCATAGAGCTGGAAGAGAAACAAGAGAAGGATTTTCGAGTTTTGTTTTCGATTCTTCGTTTATCTTTAGCTGAAGTTTGATTTTAATATGTTTATGGTTTTTGAGAAAGCCATGGCTAGCTAGAGTTATGTTAGGGTTTGGGTAGAAACCAATTTAATTGTGTAAACTCTGCATTTATATGCTCAATAATGATTTAAATGACTAGTAGTTTTTTTTCATATAGCTTGGTATTTTATTGTTCATGTGATTTTCTTGATTATTTATGCTTTTGAATTGATATTTTGTGCTTCGGTTAAATCCCCAGACGTGGTATGCAAGGATAGATAGGTAATGCTTTAGAATCACTACTCATGAAGCGAAGAAAACTAGAGCGGAGAAACAATATTTGAAAATGCATGGAATAGATTTTTAAAGATTAGTATAGTTTGCATAATTAATTGGTGGAAACCGAAAATCCTAACATTCTGTTTTTCCGTTAAAATTATTTATTGTTTCATTTTGTTTCAAATTTCTGAAAACTCATTAAACATTATCTATTTGATTATTTGGTCTTGGTATTAGTTAGAAGTAGTATTTTCACACTCCTTGTGGGAACGACCTGTACTTGCCATTGTTCTACTAGTGAGACACTGTGCACTTGCAGTATTTTATTGTAGGTTTCCGAACCTACCAAGTTTTTGTGATAAGCATGAAAGTGCTACATTTTATACCCATATTTATATTAGCTAGGACTCAATATTTTGACTAATGACACTATTTTAGTGCTTTTGCAGAAAGTACAAGTGAATTCGATCATCCAGCGAATAAACATCAAAATGTGAGACTTAATGGTGAAGCGAGTCGATGTCAGCACACTAATGCCACCTAAGATTGGTGAAGAGTGACTTTATTATTGTTAGCATAAGAATGGAAGAATATCACCTCCATGACCACGTGCAAATGAAGAATTTTTTTTTTTCATAAGTTCTCTTGCTATATTTATATAAAGAATCTGAAGGAATATTTGAAACCAACTGACGTCATTTTCCAAATACAGTTAAGGTGGGACCCAGCACATGCAAGAAAATATTATGCTTTCTAAATGAAATTCATATACTATGGAAAGTGGAGATTCGGTGATACTTTACAATGTCTCGTCATATTATGACACGCGGCACAACATCATTGGGTGAATTTGCATTTTCATGACATGTGACAGACTTCTATTGGGAGGTGATGTGGCGACGAAGAAGAAAACGTGAATTCATTTGTGAGCTATATTTATGCGTTGTTTCAAAATATACTAGGGGGCGCCCGGCCATAGAGCTGGAAGAGAAACAAGAGAAGGATTTTCGAGTTTTGTTTTCGATTCTTCGTTTATCTTTAGCTAAAGTTTGATTTTAATATGTTTATGGTTTTTGAGAAAGCCATGGCTAGCTAGAGTTATGTTAGGGTTTGGGTAGAAACCAATTTAATTGTGTAAACTCTGCATTTATATGCTCAATAATGATTTAAATGACTAGTAGTTTTTTTTCATATAGCTTGGTATTTTATTGTTCATGTGATTTTCTTGATTATTTATGCTTTTGAATTGATATTTCGTGCTTCGGTTAAATCCCTAGACGTGGTATGCAAGGATAGATAGGTAATGCTTTAGAATCACTACTCATGAAGCGAAGAAAAGTAGAGCGGAGAAACAATATTTGAAAATGCATGGAATAGATTTTTAAAGATTAGTATAGTTTGCATAATTAATTGGTGGAAACCGAAAATCCTAACATTCTGTTTTTCCGTTAAAATTATTTATTGTTTCATTTTGTTTCAAATTTCTGAAAACTCATTAAACATTATCTATTTGATTATTTGGTCTTGGTATTAGTTAGAAGTAGTATTTTCACACTCCTTGTGGGAACGACCTGTACTTGCCATTGTTCTACTAGTGAGACACTGTGCACTTGCAGTATTTTATTGTAGGTTTCTGAACCTACCAAGTTTTTGTGATAAGCACGAAAGTGCTACATTTTATACCCATATTTATATTAGCTAGGACTCAATATTTTGACTAATGACACTATTTTAGTGCTTTTGCAGAAAGTACAAGTGAATTCGATCATCCAGCGAATAAACATCAAAATGTGAGACTTAATGGTGAAGCGAGTCGATGTCAGCACACTAATGCCACCTAAGATTGGTCAAGAGTGACTTTATTATTGTTAGCATAAGAATGGAAGAATATCACCTCCATGACCACGTGCAAATGAAGAATTTTTTTTTTTCATAAGTTCTCTTGCTATATTTATATAAAGAATCTGAAGGAATATTTGAAACCAACTGACGTCATTTTGCAAATACAGTTAAGGTGGGACCCAGCACATGCAAGAAAATATTATGCTTTCTAAATGAAATTCATATACTATGGAAAGTGGAGATTCGGTGATACTTTACAATGTCTCGTCATATTATGACACGCGGCACAACATCATTGGGTGAATTTTTATTTTCATGACATGTGACAGACTTCTATTGGGAGGTGATGTGGCGACGAAGAAGAAAACGTGAATTCATTTGTGAGCTATATTTATGCGTTGTTTCAAAATATACTAGGGGGCGCCCGGCCATAGAGCTGGAAGAGAAACAAGAGAAGGATTTTCGAGTTTTGTTTTCGATTCTTCGTTTATCTTTAGCTAAATTTTGATTTTAATATGTTTATGGTTTTTTAGAAAGCCATGGCTAGCTAGAGTTATGTTAGGGTTTGGGTAGAAACCAATTTAATTGTGTAAATTCTGCATTTATATGCTCAATAATGATTTAAATGACTAGTAGTTTTTTTTCATATAGCTTGGTATTTTATTGTTCATGTGATTTTCTTGATTATTTATGCTTTTGAATTGATATTTCGTGCTTCGGTTAAATCCCTAGACGTGGTATGCAAGGATAGATAGGTAATGCTTTAGAATCACTACTCATGAAGCGAAGAAAACTAGAGCGGAGAAACAATATTTGAAAATGCATGGAATAGATTTTTAAAGATTAGTATAGTTTGCATAATTAATTGGTGGAAACTGAAAATCCTAACAACCTTCTATCATTCTGTTTTTTCGTTAAAATTATTTATTGTTTCATTTTGTTTCAAATTTCTGAAAACTCATTAAACATTATCTATTTGATTATTTGGTCTTGGTATTAGTTAGAAGTAGTATTTTCACACTCCTCGTGGGAACGACCTGTACTTGCCATTGTTCTACTAGTGAGACACTGTGCACTTGCAGTATTTTATTGTATGTTTCCGAACCTACCAAGTTTTTGGCGCCGCTGCCAGGGAGTGGTAGAAAAATACTCGCTAGTTGATATCATTGTATATAGCTTATTTTTAATTTTTGTAAATAATTTATTTTTATTGTTCTTTTTACACAGTTTGTTTGATTTTTTTAGGTACTTTAGTCTGAAATGCGGGCGAGAAGAAAGTATGCACTCGCAAAATATTTGCAAGAGCCACTTGGGAGATCCATTAGAGGTTTTCTTAGCTCATTTTGGGTATGATTTTGATGACGATAGTGTTATTTGTGAAGTCAATGCCTTGTTAGACTCCACACCGCTGTTAGACACTAATAAATGGAAATCCAAACTAGAACCTCTAGTTTTGTTCGAGCCTCGACTAGTTCCACCTGTCGAGAAAGTTTCGACCATGACCTTTAAGCCATTAAGTTCAGAATTTTTTTGTCTTGATGATATTGATAATGAAACCGTTTTAGATGATAACGGGTCTATGGGTCATGATATTATTGCTCCATTTGAGCCAACATATGTTCATGTGCCCTATTTTGCTCAACTGGAACCAATATCAGCCATAAAACTTATTTCCGCTGATTTAGAACCTGATTTAGGGCGTGCATGTCAACTAGAAGCTATTGAAAAATTTATACCTCTTTGTGTGAATGATTTACATATCCTGACAATGCATGGATTGATTACTAAGGATTGTTATTTATGGGGAATGGATTCACATATATCTTTGGATGATTATAGTTTTTGCAGGTGCATATTTTCAGCTGACCGGATTGGTTGGGTTGATCCCCAACTTTTCAGACTCTATATATATGATTGGCAGCTTACTTTGGGGTATCAACCTCATTTTGTTTGAAATTATGTGCTATTGAAAGCAGGGAAACAATACATTTCGCTTCGTGGGAGTCAACCTATCAGATTTGTTCCTTTTTCTCTATCTTTTATTTTTATTTGTTTATTTTTTTTGCAATTTATAAATTTCCCACCTTGATTTCTACGTTGGATGACTCAATTACATTGAGGACAATGTAATATTTAAGTGTGGGGGAGTGGCACTTTGGTTAGGATTTAAAAAAAAAAAAAACAAATTATGACCAGCTGTGTAGCGGGTCTAAAACAAAAATGATCAGCTGTGTAGGGGGTCTTAAAAAACTATTATTATCGTTATGGTTTTTAGGGTCATGACCAGCTGTGTAGCGGGTCTTTTGTATGGTATTTTCTATGACCAACTGTGTAGCGGGCCTCTCTCTCTTTATCTTGTTATTTGACCAGCTATGTAGCGGGTCTAAAAAAAACAAGAAAAAAATGATATGACCAGCTGTGTAGCGGGTCTCTATATTCATATGACCAGTTGTGTAGCGGGTCTCTATATTCATATGACCAGCTGTGTAGCGGCTCAATTCTTTGTTTTGCTCGAGGACTAGCAAAATATAAGTGTGGGGGTGTTGATAAGCACGAAAGTGCTACATTTTATACCCATATTTATATTAGCTAGGACTCAATATTTTGACTAATGACACTATTTTAGTGCTTTTGCAGAAAGTACAAGTGAATTCGATCATCCAGCGAATAAACATCAAAATGTGAGACTTAATGGTGAAGCGAGTCGATGTCAGCACACTAATGCCACCTAAGATTGGTGAAGAGTGACTTTATTATTGTTAGCATAAGAATGGAAGAATATCACCTCCATGACCACGTGCAAATGAAGAATTTTTTTTTTTCATAAGTTCTCTTGCTATATTTATATAAAGAATCTGAAGGAATATTTGAAACCAACTGACGTCATTTTCCAAATACAGTTAAGGTGGGACCCAGCACATGCAAGAAAATATTATGCTTTCTAAATGAAATTCATATACTATGGAAAGTGGAGATTCGGTGATACTTTACAATGTCTCGTCATATTATGACACGCGGCACAACATCATTGGGTGAATTTGCATTTTCATGACATGTGACAGACTTCTATTGGGAGGTGATGTGGCGACGAAGAAGAAAACGTGAATTCATTTGTGAGCTATATTTATGCGTTGTTTCAAAATATACTAGGGGGCGCCCGGCCATAGAGCTGGAAGAGAAACAAGAGAAGGATTTTCGAGTTTTGTTTTCGATTCTTCGTTTATCTTTAGCTAAAGTTTGATTTTAATATGTTTATGGTTTTTGAGAAAGCCATGGCTAGCTAGAGTTATGTTAGGGTTTGGGTAGAAACCAATTTAATTGTGTAAACTCTGCATTTATATGCTCAATAATGATTTAAATGACTAGTAGTTTTTTTTCATATAGCTTGGTATTTTATTGTTCATGTGATTTTCTTGATTATTTATGCTTTTGAATTGATATTTCGTGCTTCGGTTAAATCCCTAGACGTGGTATGCAAGGATAGATAGGTAATGCTTTAGAATCACTACTCATGAAGCGAAGAAAAGTAGAGCGGAGAAACAATATTTGAAAATGCATGGAATAGATTTTTAAAGATTAGTATAGTTTGCATAATTAATTGGTGGAAACCGAAAATCCTAACATTCTGTTTTTCCGTTAAAATTATTTATTGTTTCATTTTGTTTCAAATTTCTGAAAACTCATTAAACATTATCTATTTGATTATTTGGTCTTGGTATTAGTTAGAAGTAGTATTTTCACACTCCTTGTGGGAACGACCTGTACTTGCCATTGTTCTACTAGTGAGACACTGTGCACTTGCAGTATTTTATTGTAGGTTTCTGAACCTACCAAGTTTTTGTGATAAGCACGAAAGTGCTACATTTTATACCCATATTTATATTAGCTAGGACTCAATATTTTGACTAATGACACTATTTTAGTGCTTTTGCAGAAAGTACAAGTGAATTCGATCATCCAGCGAATAAACATCAAAATGTGAGACTTAATGGTGAAGCGAGTCGATGTCAGCACACTAATGCCACCTAAGATTGGTCAAGAGTGACTTTATTATTGTTAGCATAAGAATGGAAGAATATCACCTCCATGACCACGTGCAAATGAAGAATTTTTTTTTTTCATAAGTTCTCTTGCTATATTTATATAAAGAATCTGAAGGAATATTTGAAACCAACTGACGTCATTTTGCAAATACAGTTAAGGTGGGACCCAGCACATGCAAGAAAATATTATGCTTTCTAAATGAAATTCATATACTATGGAAAGTGGAGATTCGGTGATACTTTACAATGTCTCGTCATATTATGACACGCGGCACAACATCATTGGGTGAATTTTTATTTTCATGACATGTGACAGACTTCTATTGGGAGGTGATGTGGCGACGAAGAAGAAAACGTGAATTCATTTGTGAGCTATATTTATGCGTTGTTTCAAAATATACTAGGGGGCGCCCGGCCATAGAGCTGGAAGAGAAACAAGAGAAGGATTTTCGAGTTTTGTTTTCGATTCTTCGTTTATCTTTAGCTAAATTTTGATTTTAATATGTTTATGGTTTTTTAGAAAGCCATGGCTAGCTAGAGTTATGTTAGGGTTTGGGTAGAAACCAATTTAATTGTGTAAATTCTGCATTTATATGCTCAATAATGATTTAAATGACTAGTAGTTTTTTTTCATATAGCTTGGTATTTTATTGTTCATGTGATTTTCTTGATTATTTATGCTTTTGAATTGATATTTCGTGCTTCGGTTAAATCCCTAGACGTGGTATGCAAGGATAGATAGGTAATGCTTTAGAATCACTACTCATGAAGCGAAGAAAACTAGAGCGGAGAAACAATATTTGAAAATGCATGGAATAGATTTTTAAAGATTAGTATAGTTTGCATAATTAATTGGTGGAAACTGAAAATCCTAACAACCTTCTATCATTCTGTTTTTTCGTTAAAATTATTTATTGTTTCATTTTGTTTCAAATTTCTGAAAACTCATTAAACATTATCTATTTGATTATTTGGTCTTGGTATTAGTTAGAAGTAGTATTTTCACACTCCTCGTGGGAACGACCTGTACTTGCCATTGTTCTACTAGTGAGACACTGTGCACTTGCAGTATTTTATTGTATGTTTCCGAACCTACCAAGTTTTTGGCGCCGCTGCCAGGGAGTGGTAGAAAAATACTCGCTAGTTGATATCATTGTATATAGCTTATTTTTAATTTTTGTAAATAATTTATTTTTATTGTTCTTTTTACACAGTTTGTTTGATTTTTTTAGGTACTTTAGTCTGAAATGCGGGCGAGAAGAAAGTATGCACTCGCAAAATATTTGCAAGAGCCACTTGGGAGATCCATTAGAGGTTTTCTTAGCTCATTTTGGGTATGATTTTGATGACGATAGTGTTATTTGTGAAGTCAATGCCTTGTTAGACTCCACACCGCTGTTAGACACTAATAAATGGAAATCCAAACTAGAACCTCTAGTTTTGTTCGAGCCTCGACTAGTTCCACCTGTCGAGAAAGTTTCGACCATGACCTTTAAGCCATTAAGTTCAGAATTTTTTTGTCTTGATGATATTGATAATGAAACCGTTTTAGATGATAACGGGTCTATGGGTCATGATATTATTGCTCCATTTGAGCCAACATATGTTCATGTGCCCTATTTTGCTCAACTGGAACCAATATCAGCCATAAAACTTATTTCCGCTGATTTAGAACCTGATTTAGGGCGTGCATGTCAACTAGAAGCTATTGAAAAATTTATACCTCTTTGTGTGAATGATTTACATATCCTGACAATGCATGGATTGATTACTAAGGATTGTTATTTATGGGGAATGGATTCACATATATCTTTGGATGATTATAGTTTTTGCAGGTGCATATTTTCAGCTGACCGGATTGGTTGGGTTGATCCCCAACTTTTCAGACTCTATATATATGATTGGCAGCTTACTTTGGGGTATCAACCTCATTTTGTTTGAAATTATGTGCTATTGAAAGCAGGGAAACAATACATTTCGCTTCGTGGGAGTCAACCTATCAGATTTGTTCCTTTTTCTCTATCTTTTATTTTTATTTGTTTATTTTTTTTGCAATTTATAAATTTCCCACCTTGATTTCTACGTTGGATGACTCAATTACATTGAGGACAATGTAATATTTAAGTGTGGGGGAGTGGCACTTTGGTTAGGATTTAAAAAAAAAAAAAACAAATTATGACCAGCTGTGTAGCGGGTCTAAAACAAAAATGATCAGCTGTGTAGGGGGTCTTAAAAAACTATTATTATCGTTATGGTTTTTAGGGTCATGACCAGCTGTGTAGCGGGTCTTTTGTATGGTATTTTCTATGACCAACTGTGTAGCGGGCCTCTCTCTCTTTATCTTGTTATTTGACCAGCTATGTAGCGGGTCTAAAAAAAACAAGAAAAAAATGATATGACCAGCTGTGTAGCGGGTCTCTATATTCATATGACCAGTTGTGTAGCGGGTCTCTATATTCATATGACCAGCTGTGTAGCGGCTCAATTCTTTGTTTTGCTCGAGGACTAGCAAAATATAAGTGTGGGGGTGTTGATAAGCACGAAAGTGCTACATTTTATACCCATATTTATATTAGCTAGGACTCAATATTTTGACTAATGACACTATTTTAGTGCTTTTGCAGAAAGTACAAGTGAATTCGATCATCCAGCGAATAAACATCAAAATGTGAGACTTAATGGTGAAGCGAGTCGATGTCAGCACACTAATGCCACCTAAGATTGGTGAAGAGTGACTTTATTATTGTTAGCATAAGAATGGAAGAATATCACCTCCATGACCACGTGCAAATGAAGAATTTTTTTTTTTCATAAGTTCTCTTGCTATATTTATATAAAGAATCTGAAGGAATATTTGAAACCAACTGACGTCATTTTCCAAATACAGTTAAGGTGGGACCCAGCACATGCAAGAAAATATTATGCTTTCTAAATGAAATTCATATACTATGGAAAGTGGAGATTCGGTGATACTTTACAATGTCTCGTCATATTATGACACGCGGCACAACATCATTGGGTGAATTTGCATTTTCATGACATGTGACAGACTTCTATTGGGAGGTGATGTGGCGACGAAGAAGAAAACGTGAATTCATTTGTGAGCTATATTTATGCGTTGTTTCAAAATATACTAGGGGGCGCCCGGCCATAGAGCTGGAAGAGAAACAAGAGAAGGATTTTCGAGTTTTGTTTTCGATTCTTCGTTTATCTTTAGCTAAAGTTTGATTTTAATATGTTTATGGTTTTTGAGAAAGCCATGGCTAGCTAGAGTTATGTTAGGGTTTGGGTAGAAACCAATTTAATTGTGTAAACTCTGCATTTATATGCTCAATAATGATTTAAATGACTAGTAGTTTTTTTTCATATAGCTTGGTATTTTATTGTTCATGTGATTTTCTTGATTATTTATGCTTTTGAATTGATATTTCGTGCTTCGGTTAAATCCCTAGACGTGGTATGCAAGGATAGATAGGTAATGCTTTAGAATCACTACTCATGAAGCGAAGAAAAGTAGAGCGGAGAAACAATATTTGAAAATGCATGGAATAGATTTTTAAAGATTAGTATAGTTTGCATAATTAATTGGTGGAAACCGAAAATCCTAACATTCTGTTTTTCCGTTAAAATTATTTATTGTTTCATTTTGTTTCAAATTTCTGAAAACTCATTAAACATTATCTATTTGATTATTTGGTCTTGGTATTAGTTAGAAGTAGTATTTTCACACTCCTTGTGGGAACGACCTGTACTTGCCATTGTTCTACTAGTGAGACACTGTGCACTTGCAGTATTTTATTGTAGGTTTCTGAACCTACCAAGTTTTTGTGATAAGCACGAAAGTGCTACATTTTATACCCATATTTATATTAGCTAGGACTCAATATTTTGACTAATGACACTATTTTAGTGCTTTTGCAGAAAGTACAAGTGAATTCGATCATCCAGCGAATAAACATCAAAATGTGAGACTTAATGGTGAAGCGAGTCGATGTCAGCACACTAATGCCACCTAAGATTGGTCAAGAGTGACTTTATTATTGTTAGCATAAGAATGGAAGAATATCACCTCCATGACCACGTGCAAATGAAGAATTTTTTTTTTTCATAAGTTCTCTTGCTATATTTATATAAAGAATCTGAAGGAATATTTGAAACCAACTGACGTCATTTTGCAAATACAGTTAAGGTGGGACCCAGCACATGCAAGAAAATATTATGCTTTCTAAATGAAATTCATATACTATGGAAAGTGGAGATTCGGTGATACTTTACAATGTCTCGTCATATTATGACACGCGGCACAACATCATTGGGTGAATTTTTATTTTCATGACATGTGACAGACTTCTATTGGGAGGTGATGTGGCGACGAAGAAGAAAACGTGAATTCATTTGTGAGCTATATTTATGCGTTGTTTCAAAATATACTAGGGGGCGCCCGGCCATAGAGCTGGAAGAGAAACAAGAGAAGGATTTTCGAGTTTTGTTTTCGATTCTTCGTTTATCTTTAGCTAAA